>NC_056739.1:1449665088-1449947588 GCF_019279795.1 Protopterus annectens | reverse complement strand
ATTTATAGATATATGACTACATATCTGAAGTTATACATGGTCATGTATATGAACAACCGCATACGGGAGGTACCTGTACCATTTGTATACAGGGGTTGTGTGCATCATTATGACAAGGAACCTGTACGGGGTATACAATTTGTGGACATGTACTATTTGGAAGATGGCTATGGGGAAACTTCATGGGAACATGTGAAAGGTATATATTCCCGATAATGCACGTGGGGAGATGTGCATCATGGTTAGATGTTTAATCCCGGGTCATAGGTTCTGCTGGACTGGGTGGAGTCTGAGCAGGGTTGTGGACAAGTACTGCTAATGTGACTTGTGCCTGGATGTCAACGGGGGTGGACATCGTGTTATGCCACAAAGTCTAATCTTGAGAACAGACACTTATCCCATGAGGGATGTCCAAAAATTGTGGACAATGAACCCCATTCTTCTGGCTATTTGAAAATGTGGTAGGGTTATGCATGCATGGGATACCTAGTTTGCAAGCCTGAGACTGCCTAGGGTGAGACTGCCTACTAGATGTGGGTAGGGGGCACTATGTGCGGATATGGCTGCACCAAGCTAGCAGCCTGAGTATGGGTGGTTTTAGTGGATGTTCAGCAAGGGTGGGGGAGTGCTGTGGAGGGGATGATGGGTATTCAATTATGTATCCAGGTGTGTTGGGGTTGGATGCCCCAGTTCAGGCCAGACCATTATGTGGGTGTGAGCCGGTAACATTTCTGTACATGTGTATCGCACATTTTAATGTTCATATATTTGTGGGATTGTGTTCTACAGTAAGACCTGTCAGGGTGTATTGCAGATGTGAATGTATGTTCTTTGGTTTCCTTTCTGATTCACCCACTGCTCCCTCGTACACCTCCAGTTCACCTATTGTACATCCGACCCAGTCTCTCCTTGGCAAATTATTACATTACCCGTCACCCCCCCCCCCCATATTCCACAAACACATTATCCATCACTTCTCTGGTAAATGGCCCATGGCACAGACAGCAGTACACATTGCATACTCTACATATCTCTGGTACCAATTTGGTTGTGAGGATAACCCTAGCATATTTGATCTTCCACATGCTGTACTTCACACACATAGGTATACGCAAATACTTATCTTTCATGACATGGTAGGTAGACCCGGGTAATACCCATTCATCTTTGGGCTGTCCAGACAAGGACGACTTGGACTGCGAATGGGCAGATATTGAGCGAATGCTCTGACCATTGGTAGGGTTGCCACCTTTTAAAATTGCCAAAGTGGGAGATTTTCGGGACACACCAGATTTTACAGGCCAACATATACCCACAGTCAGTACAAAGGATAGAACTTTACTTTTTTGCCTAAATAAAAGCTTATTCTTGTCGCAATTTAGTTGTTTATTCTGTTTCTTGTAGCATTTAGGTATTTTAGATACTGAAATAACTATTTTATGCAACTATTACATGAAATATGGGACATAATTATGTCCTACAATCATAGGACATTTGCCATTTTTAATATTTTTGGTAAGGACACAACTGCCCAGAGCGGGACTGTCCCTTACAAAGTGGAACAGATGGTAACCCTAACCATTGGGCTAGGCTTAGCAAAGGCAAGCGGTGCACAAACACACTGAGTTTCACTTCCACTTGGTATAAAAATAAATTCCTTCAAATCCTTGACCACCATGCCCCTACATGAGTAACAAGAACCAAAACAAAGCCTGCTCCTTGGCTATCCAAAAAAACCAAACAAAAAATGTTACTTAGAAATAGAACATGGGACAAATGGAGAGCTACCAAAAACCCAGCTGACAATGAGACCTTTAAACAACTTAGAAATGAAACAAAGAAACTGATAGTCACTGATATAAGAAATTACTACTCAAAAGTCCAACACGCACAACATCAAAACCCCCAGAAATTCTGGATAGGTATCAACAAATTACTGCACCCAGGTAACTCCAAAACACCTACACCCTCAAACCTCACTCAGACCTCCCCAAATCAAATTGCTGATGTATTTAACTCATTTTTCAAAGATACTGTTACTTCCCTAGCTTCATCCCTATCCCCACCATCCACGCAAGCACTCAACTCCCTAAACGATAATACCCCCTCATTTAAACTACAACCAGTCTCAACAGATCTCATTCATAAATTACTTACCAAGCTAAAACCTTGTACCCCTTCAGCTGACCTCATTCCAGCAGAATACTTGCAGATTGCAGCCAAACCACTGGCCTCCCCTGTCTCTATTTTAATCAATCGTACCATAACAGAAGGCTGTATCCCAACCCTTTGGAAAGTCTCTCATATCATCCCATTACATAAGGGTGGTAATGTAAATGACCTCTCTATCTTCCGTCCCATAGCCTTACTTTCCCCTTTAGCAAAAATCATGGAAAGATGTATACATAGGCAATTACTTAATCACCTCCTCCAAAACAATCTCCTAGCAGACTGTCAACATGGTTTTAGACCTTATCACAGTACTACTACTGCTCTCTTGTCTTTCACTGACCATATTAATAAAAATCGGAATAACAACTTACTGTCCTCTGCTCTATTCTTAGACCTCTCTAAAGCCTTTGATATGGTCAACCACACTCTCTTACTTAACATCCTGAAATCTTTTGCTTTGGACTCTCAGGCTATCCAGTGGTTCTATTCCTACTTAGATAATAGACAACAAGCAGTGCTATGGGAAAATCACTTATCATCTCTTCTTCCTATCAAAATAGGTGTACCGCAAGGCTCAATACTAGGACCTCTCCTCTTTTCTATTTTTATAAACAACCTAAATAAGTCCCTTCCTCAATCAATCTGTATTCAATATGCCGATGATTCAACACTCATATGCTCAGCTTCTTCCAAAAATGACCTTCAAAATATCACTCAAAAAGCTTTCACAGCAGCCAAAAACTGGTTCCAACAATATTGCCTCTTACTGAATCCAAAAAAGACTAAACTATTACTTTTCACTCCATCACATAAGTCATCCTCTCTCACCTTCAATATATCCCCTAACAATGGCACCATAATATCCCCTGATCCTACGACCAAACTTCTTGGTGTCACAATAGACCACAACCTCAACTTTGATTCCTATATTACCTTAACTATCAAATCAATCAATAGAAAACTTGGATCTCTCTACAGACTTAAACCTTTCCTCACCCCCTCAGCCAGAAGTACTTTAGCACAAACCCACCTACTCTCTACCCTATTTTATGCCTCTCCAATCTATACTAACCTAACTAAAAGTAACCTCAACAAACTAGCAACAGCCTACCATAACATAGCCAGATTTGCAACAGGAGCCCCATTTCGTACCCACCATTGCTCTAATCTCAAACAACTAGTCTGGCTAGAACTACAAAATCATATACGACTTCAGCAACTGACCATCACCCACAAAATCTTTCATCAGCCCACTAATACCACTATACTCTGTTCCCTTATTACCCCATATAAAAACATATCTTCCCTACGCTCTGCTACCAAACTACTAGCTGCCTCCAACAAATCCAACAACAAAGCTGGGGATAGTCTGTTCTCCAACTGTACTGCACCCATCTGGAACAAACTTCCAAGTGAACTTATGTCTATTACCTCTTTACCTAATTTCAAGAAGCAGCTAAAATCATGGCTCTACTCCCAGTGGCTCTGCCCTTGTTCTAACCCTGACTAGTCCTCTGCTCTCCTTTGTTCCTTGCCTTTTCCTTCTCCTGCTATCCATAACAAGATATTCTCTTACTGTTTCTTTATTTCTCATCTACTCTTGGACTCTCAATACCAATAGGATGGATGGATGATTAAAAGAAAAATCTATTGTACTTTTTCCTGTTGATGCTAGTATTAGTTTTAGACTTTTATGAAAATGTTATGTACTACATTCTGTCTGTTAAATACACCCTCTGTACAACTATCTTACTAAAATTATGTCTTACTGTGGAGCTTTTCTCCCCGGGCCTCTACTGAAAATGGGCATTTATCCAGCTAGACTAGCCCGGTCAACAAATGTAAAATAAAATAAAATAAAATAAAATAAATAAATAAATAACAATCAACACTACAATGAAATACGGGCACGGGGTTTTAAATATCATTTGTTCAAGGGACGGGGGCTCAATATTCAGCTACGTGCCTTTGTGTTTACTTTTTATTTTGGTGTCCGCAGAACTGTCTTGTATGCTTTGCATACATTTCAATATCCACGGACACTGACAGGAGTGATTACTATTAGAGGCAGGCTGTACTAGTCAGCATTTAAGGTTGCACGTCTGCAGCCAACATGTTCACGCCTCCATGCAGAGCTTAGACACATCCCCTGCACTCGTGCACGGTTCCTGTGCACGTGGACGTTGCGGCAGCCCGCCTTCATTAATATGCATATGGTGCTGCTGCGTCATCTCTATGCCACACGGCCAGCGCAAGGCTAACACCATCCTTGCGCCAAGCTTTATGAATCCCGGGGTTTATCTTTGTAAAGTTCTATGGAATGACAACTGTATAATTTCTGACTCCCTTATCCTTTTCAATGTTCTGGTCCTGGTCATTCCTAAAAAACAAACATTTTTACTATGGTCTATCCCCTCTATTGCAAGGAAAATCGTTACTAAAAAATGGAAATCCAATCTACTCCTGTCTTTAAAGTTGAGTTTATTCATCTTATGAAATACATTTGTAAGAATGGGATTGCTACTATAAAAGCAACGACTAACAACACAACTCATCACTTAATTGCTTGGACAAAATTGTCTAATCTGTTAGAGAAATATTAAGTGTTCTTGTATGTATGTTGCTTTTTTCATTGTCATGGACATTGTATATAGTTTGTTTTTTCTTGTTACTATACTGTTAAGTTATTGTGTTATAAAATGAATAAAAACATTTTGAAAAAAAAAAAAAATAAATGTGAACTCCTACACCCAGGAATAGACTTCTATATGACAATGCAGAACCAGAAAATTTCACAGAACCACACAATTCCTGATGTAAAACAGTATTTGCAGATTGCAAGATCTTCTAAACTGGTTATACCTAAAACATGCTGAGACAGCCATCAGAGTCATTAACAACTAATCGAGTGTAGTCAGGCATGTGCTACGTATATCACAGTATATGCATTTTTAACAACAGTTTATTTATTGTGTAATAAGATGTATAATTTAAATACAAATTCTCTGTGTATTTACCATGGTTTGTTGTTATGTATTTTGCTAAAAGGCTATAGAAAATGTCCAGTTAGCATTCTTTTTCTTAAACCTGCCATATGCAGACTTTTTTTTCTCTACAAAAATGGAATACTCTCCAGAAGCATGTATTGTCTGAAGTTTTACAACTGCAGGGAGTTGGGAATACATTCTTGAAGTTGTACAATTCCACAAAATCATGGTTGTACTCCCATATCTTGTCACAAAATCCAACATCCTCAAATGATTTATAGGAAAACAATCATTAAATATTACCAGCAGAGGTGGATTCTGCCTCTATATTCACATTCTGTTACAGCCATCTAGTTGAAGGCACCTTAAATATATATCCTGTGTGTAAATACCGGGCTTATTATTCTGGATGATATCAAACACTGACTGAAATAATCATTCAAGTACTTCCTTAAGTCCATCAATGGAATTGTTTGGATTTACCAAAATATTAATGTACCTAATAAAATAAATACTTTTCAGTTCACATAAAAAATAGCTGCTACAATGCTAAACAGTTTTAATGACAGCCTGCCATCATACTTGCTGAGGGAACGTTAGCATGTCTCTTATATTAATCATGTAAATTCTCAGTCTATAATTTGTCACTTTGTACTCACCATCACTCAATAATTAATGAATTCAGAGAATATCACACAATAGCTGAGAAATGTAGAGGCATTTATCTAAATTCCACCCACCAAAATAACTTCCCACGCACTCATACATCTGTCATGCCTATAGAACATAACCGGATATTTCAAGATACATAATTTCATTACTCACTATTTTAAGAAACTCCTAACATACTAAACCACATGCCTGTCCTCCCTGCTATGACTCATCTTCTCCAAATTCCTCCATCTAAATAACGATGCTCTCACACTACAATAAGCAAGCTCAAAATTCAAGAGTTAACGAAAAATATGTATCAAAACTCTCAAACAGATAATAAATTCACTGATTAACAAAGGTCACACATCAGTAAGACTTACTAGCTACTGTTCTGTAGTTTTGCTTGGCCCATTCTTAAAATATACTTAAATAATAATCCATTAACAATACTTGAGCATAAATTTCAAAATTTCCCTATTGAAAAAAGTACAATATAGATTATGGCCATTTCATGCAGTGCAAGCATCCTTAGTAGCAGCAACTAATTTCTGAGCTAAAAGGGATATTACATCTGTATCTTATTCTTTCACCTTTGCAAGGCATATTGCACTGCCAGTGATATTATCTTTCTCTCTAGACTGCAGAAAGTTTAAGAGGTCAGTTGTCATACCCCAGCTTGTTTACTAACTACCCCCAAAGATAAGAACCACTTTACACATTGGGAACATGTGTCATCTTCTTCTTCAAAAGCAGCAACCTTTCTACGTGGATGAGTTTTAGAACTCTTGTTGTCCTCGACTTTGATTAGCAATATGTGGTAGTTTTGGGAAAGCTATTGTCTAGTACTAAATATGGATCACCCTACTTTGATAAACTCACCCTACTCTCTTAAAGCAGCACAAAACTTTCTTCAAAATGCCATTAACTCACCCCAAAAGCAGCTTGCAACAGCATTTTCATAAACCTGATTAAAAATTGCTCATGACCTTTTGTCCTCAGATCATCTAACAGCAACACATAGTCTGAGATCTCAAAATCTACCTTCAAATACCCCAGACAATTAATACAATTAAACAGCTCACAGAATGCTTTATCATTCAATATCCTACATGACACCCACATCAAGAGTAAAATTAGTCATTTAAAAGATCCTGCCTCCCTTTTTCTGTAGTTAAATCCTTTTCAAACCATCAACAGCCATCTGCACACTAAACTAAGATTTGTCTGCAACAAAGCAGACAGATATGTTATGGACTTTAAATACTGGGACTACAATTGCTTTGTCTTCAGACATGTTAAATTAATGTGCCTTGCGTTCTGACGTAAGCTGATTCATAAATAAATCTACCTAACACTAGAACTGGGATAATAATCAAGATACCTATAGTTCCAAAATGTTTGCTGAATTAAATACCTCTTAAAAATATATATTTTCTACCATTGTGTGGTACACCATATCCCTTACAACCATGCATTCATACTGTCTCCTTCATCTAAAAGGTTTTACTAATCCCTTCCTAAAATATAAATACATATTTAACTACAATAATGAGAATATTACTTAATAAAATATCCTTTCTACACTGCTGTCACCATGTCAGGCAATGGTACAAATCCACATCATCTGTACTAATTGTCACTTACATATAGTATACACATGAAGTGCAATATCTTTACCCCTTTATAAGATGTGCAAACCAGTCTGATTCAATCAGTGGGGTGAGCTTTTCACAATTGTTTTTGTATGAGTTATCTTCACATACATGGGTTCTAAAAAATGATTTTGTTAATGGCAGACTTCATTTAGCACCAAAAAGATGCTACATATATGATAAAAGCTGCAATCGAACTTGTTGCTGAGCACAAAGGATAATTTTGACAAAGTAACTTGCAGCACTTTTAATAGTAACTTCACTGCTGGCCTTCAAAGTAGTAGCTGATAATATTTTGCTTTTCATATTTCTCTTAAAAATATACAAAAAAACATGGATATACCCTATCTGTTACAACCTCACTGCCACAAAACAAACTCCATCACTTCAATGTATATACATAAACATTACCTGGACTGAGCCAGAAATTGATCAATATTGATCAGTGCACTATCCTGATAAACAACTATAAATAAATAAATAAATGCTTCTTACTGTTTACAGGCACATTACATCAACAAGACGTGTCAGTTAAATTTTTTAAGTCCAAGAGGACTTCTACAACAACAGATTCTGTTATGCTGTATACACATACAAAATCAGGAAGAAATATATCCTTTTAACTAAGTATCAATGATGTGAAGTAACAATAATCACTGCCTGACTTATTGGACATGCCAGATTATCCATGGCTTACAAGTATGTACAATCTGAATAAGAGATTTAAGACAACATTATAGAAATCAAAATGAAAGCAGAATGAATAAATACATAAACAATAAATAAAAGCACAGCAGCCTAGAAATAGCTTGTGTTACATTACAATTCAGATAATAATGACTATTTGAAAATTAGCAAAAATGAAAGCATGTTTTATGAAAGTCTCTGTATTACCATTTTTGTGACACATAAATAGAAATATTATACAGTAAGTGTTATTATATATAGCAAGAAAGAAAAGGATGCACTGTAGAACATTTACCCTGATTTGTGCTTTATACTTATTGTAAATTTGTCTTACTTTCTATTAGTCCTTAATACCTGAACTGTACTGCAATATTTAAAAATAATTGTTTCTAAGCTGTTGTGCTCTTCTGGGTTACTTCTTCTAATACCACATGAAGTGAAGTTCCACAAGAGAAATGCCCATGCGGAACATACTACCATCTCAGGGGGAATCAGAGACATACAAACAAATTAGTAGGGGCTTGTTGGATCAGTGTGTAAAACTATTATGTTTCCATGTGAGGGCACTCTAAAGTCTAAATGATTCTAAAGACATGCTTCTGGAGCATTTCTCCCCGGGCCTCCGCTGAAAACAGGATCTGTGGAACCTAGTCGGACTTTCCCGGTCAACAAATGTTAAATAAATAAATAAAATAAAATATGGACCAAAGGTATGCAAGAGAATAGCAGATTCTCTGGAACATGAAAACACTATGATAGAAGGATGCAAAGTATATCCTAGAAGGTATATGCCAAGTTGGCAAAGACCAGATAATCCAGGATTTGTTTGTTACAGTGTATGTTTTCACTGTAAATCTTGACCTGAATTCCCAAGAGTGACTATCAATGATTTGAAACACCAATGTGCATTGGATAATATCCACCACGATGCAGTGCAGTGCACTTCTCTCAAATGCATCAGACATTGAATGCTAAATTTCATGCAACCCCTTGTCTTCTGTAAATTTAAATCTTTCTGAGAATCCAGCTATTGGTTTTGGAAAAAGTGTAGTTGTAGCAGTAATTAAACATTAATTGTCAGTAGAACAATTGCACAGTGCTCTGTCAATTATTGCAAATAAATAAATTATTAACTGAAGGCACTAAAGAAGATCACAATTAATGCATTAAAGAGCTTTTTGGAGAACATGTCAAAGTTTTAAAATTGAAAGCATTATCAGTGTCATGCAACATGTAAGGCTTTCATTATAACATGTAACTTCATATAAGAAGTGATCCAGGTTATACTAAAACATGCCATTGCCTACCACACCAAGCTTGGCAGACTACATCCCTCCATGGTTTTCATTCTGCATGCATTTTTGCCTCCATATGTTTACAGAAATGGTTGTGTAATAGTGGTGGTGGTGGTGAGGAAGAGAATGGATGGACAGGATGATTATTATATAACTTGGTTAAGCAATCAGTATTTTCAAGACTTTTGCCACCACTGAATTTCAGTATGACAGGTGCCTTTCTTCTGTGTTTAGTTCTCAGTTTCACTTATTTTTTTTTCTAAAACAAGGAAAGATAGGTGAAGTCATTACTGAAGAAACATCATGATAATTGTTGCCAGTCTCAGTAACTTGACAGGATGTACACTTGTCTTTGCTGTGAGTTCTATTCCCACACCAGGTAACTGGATTACTTTTCTGATACTGACACTGCAGTGTAGTAGAAGTGGTGTGCTGCACAACTGAGTGTACTTTCCTTCTAATATGATGTTAAACCAGGGTCCCACCTGCCTCAGTTGGGGGTATTTCAGCTGGATACAAAATATCCCACTGCAGTTATTTATACACACACAAAATCCACAATGAATGTTACAGAACATACAGGATATTAGACAAATTCATCCTAGAAAAAAATATGTACATACACTCCCTACCCTTTTGTCCACAACCATTTTCAAAATGTTTCCAAAATCAAAACATAGTTCCAAAGTTTATTAAACAATAATTCCTCACACCTTTTGTCACCCAAATATTCCATATCCCCCGTAAAATATCAGCTTTACTATGTCTATCCTACTGTCTATACATAATCACCTCTAAAGTAACAGGAAAAAGAAAATCAACATCCTAATCAAATAAGAGCACCTCCCAGGAAAGTCTAATTCTAAAACAATCAATCAAGACATCTGATAAAGTTTGTTCTGCTTTGAAAATATTACATAAGCTTTGTTCCATGATTTTTTTTTTATTTCATGGCTCCTTTCTCCAGTAGCTTAGCTAATAAAAGTATCCATACAAATCTTGAACTTCTCTAACGTTGTGAACATAGTCCATGGTCTTTCATAGTAATGACTATCCATAATATATGTGTATCACAAATTCCTTGTTGAAATGTTTTACTGATTCCAACTTAATATTTTATCAACATATTCTTTCATAATATAATGAAGTGTTTTTCTTTGTTTACAAACAAAAAGAATTTCCCAGTTAGTTTTATATTTTTACCATAAAACCTTACTAATCAGATCAGTTCAAGCACTACTGACATTATCAAGTATCCAATATAAATTGATAAAGGCTAAAATATATATTGAATTAATTAATCCTAACCCCTTCCTTTTTTACAAAAAAATGTATTTTTTTATTTGATTTAATATATTCCCTCTAAAAAAACAGTATCCACAACAGACTTTTGTTGCCTTTTCAGAAATGAAAAATCTGCCCTATAGACCCCAATTTGCCCAATGTAATAACACTATAATATTATTTAAGAGAAACCCTCAATAAACTCTGTGTAGGCTTTGCATGAAGCCTAAACAGAGTTTACATGTTTGCACAGTGAGCAGCAGCGTTATTTACATAGTCATGCCACATACTGTATTTAAACATAAACAAGCATGGTTTCATGGATAGCAACAGTGTTGTCGGCCAGAAAACTATGTAAAGTAACATGGATAGCAGCAGACATGTAGACCAGTTTATCAACGGGCAAACTAGTATGCAGGATTGTGTGGAATGCCACAATGATTACCAGAGTTAATAGTATACTAATATATATGGTCTAAACACATTATAGGACAGTGTATACAGTGCAGAGTATTGTGGAGTCCCATTTCAGGCATTCTGTACAAAAGTTGTGTAAATGATCCATAACTGTACATGGACTGACATTTAAAATAAAGAGCAAGGAGAAGTGTGTATATTGAATAAAGATACATAGATGAAGTGTAGGAATGAACACAGGGAAAGAGGACAGGTGAAACATCTTAATGTACAGCAGATGAGGACATGTAAATTAAGACAGCTGTAGCAGGAACACAAATCACATATCAACATGATACAGTATGAACTGCACAACATAATATATATTATGCGACTGTCACACAAGGTGATATGACAAAGGAGAAGGATGTCTTTTTGATATAAGCATCCTGATATGAACAATGGAGAGGACATCTATCAGGGATGTTATATACAATAGGGGTTAGGTGCATATTGTGAACTTGTGCAAAATGACTTATCTGAATATGACTGTAATGTCAGTCTAGGTCTACACCAAGTGGGATGCACAGGTACAGGCTCATGGATAACAGTAAACAGAAGCACACACAATCATGGAGAATATCAGAATAATACCACCAGTAAATCCATGTCTATGACACAACATATGTGATTGTGAGTGATCATTGATGGTTCTGCATAAACACACTTGTACAACTATTATAAGATGTCAGCAATCTATGAGGATAATCAAGCACACCATCCTGGCACTGTAACATCTGCTGCAGGTGTTAGGAGGGACACTGCTATACCTGTATGTAACATTATGATCAATCCAGGCTAGATGACAGCTGTGCATGGCATATATATGGCACAATCCACGCTGCCACAATGTAACCCATACCATCAATGTTATCAAACATCTATGTATGTACTGTGTGCATCACCAGAACATGTATCTTAAATGAATCTGTTATATCACCTTGATGGGGCTTTGGCACCATCAGACAGTAATGTTTATACAACAAAAAGAATACCTAGGTAAGACCAATAAGATGTGTGGGAGCTCACTGTGGCAAAGGTGATATACTTGTGTTACACATCCCTAGAAGATGTGTAGGGAGGTACATGAAGAAGGGTGAATTGTACTCAGTTATTGGTGTGACGAAGGCTGTGAACTATAGAAGGATTATGGCCTTTGATGTGGATGTCCTGCACATACTCAGCAGTTGTGTTACATACAAGGGAGTAGTCACCACTGTGGGCACATGCTGGTGGAAGTTCCACATACCATCTACCTCAGTACACAGGTCACATACCACTTTGTCTGGTCATAAAGGTGTGATGTCTACATTATCATTGAGTTGTGCATTTGTTTTCATAATGTAAGAAATCCTCCATGTTTTTGTTTCGTCTCATGTGTCCTCATGGCTGCAGCTGCAATCTTTGCTTGTTGTTGAAACTGTCAGTATTACACTAATATCACAGCAGAAGTCTGACTTGGAGAGTATCAGACAACAGATTATAGGTGATGACATCAGCAGTGTCTAGTGAGGAGAAGATGGTAATAGCAGTGTCCAACATGCTGATATAAAATGCTCTCTCTACTGTCAAGCAAGTGCACGAACATACACACACACACACACACACACACACACACACACACACACACACACACACCAGATGATGGTAATGAGAATAGAACTCCTACCTAAGTAGACTGACTAGAGACCATTGTATTTAATGCAAGTGCCACAACACAAGTCTGACTTGGAGAGTGTCAGACAACAGTTTATAGGTGATGACATCAGCAGTGTCTGGTGAGGAGAAGATGGTAATAGCAGTGTCTCACATGCTGGTGTAAAATGCTGTCTCTAATGTCAAGCAAGTACACACACACACACACACACACACACACACACACACACACACACACACACACACACACACACACACACACACCAGTTAACCGTTGTGAGAAGAGAACTCCTAAGTACACAAACTACAGAACTAAGTACTTTATGCAAGCACCATGGCAAAAGTCTGACTTTTACAAGGCTGCAGAACAATTTATAGTGGATGACATCATCACTGCATGTTTGAGAGAAGATGTTGGGAGGCCTGTATGAAATGAGTGTGTAGGCATGTCCAGATGTGAAAGAATTGCTACTCCATGGGATTGTAGCAGTGACTGCAGGATGCACAATTATGGTCTTCTGACTAGACAAACACACATGCGCATACACACACACACACACACACACACACACACACACACACACACACACACACACACACACCAGCTGACTGCTGTGAGAAGAGAACCCCTAGCTACCTAACTACACAGACTACAGAACTCAATACTTTACACAAGTGCCACAGCACAAATCTGACTTTTACAAGGCTGCAGGACAATTTATAGTGGATGACATCATCATTGCATATTTGAGAGCATTTATTGGGAGGCTTGTCAGAAATTGATGGCTAGCCATGTACAACTAAGATCTTAAAGTTTTGCATGTTACCAGACTGATGAGTATGTAATTTGTAGTATTTGCTGTTGTGTTTCCAATGTGCTGGTATACTTTAAGAGACAGCTTTACAAACCTTATGCAAACAGCTGTCCATATTACTACAATTGTATGTGCACAGTATATAAGAAAGCATTTCTTACTTATTTATGTAATGTAGTTGATATATTTATGAAAAAGTGCTGAGAGAGCAAGTCTGCAGTGTTTGAGGGTGGAGGTAACAGATGGTTAGTGTTAAGTATGTGTTGGTTTCTTAAAATGTGCCTTCTGTTTGTTTGTGTTTTTGCATGTTCTTTCATGGGATGAAGACTACATGTACAGTAAACACAAGTAATAAATGTTGTGTACTTTCCATAGCACAAAGCCAAGCAGCTGAGTTGTGCTATTGATGGCAATGTATTTGTACATGTGAGATACACATTTATGCTACTTTCCCTGTTTGCTCATAGTTAAGTGCTGAGCAAAAGTGAGTCTCATTGATAAAATGCTGAGAGTTCTGAGTACTGACTGAGTGAAACACTCTTGCTGTTCAGGTAACTCTGTGGCAGCAGGTGTAAATGCACTACATATTTCTTTTGGAGCCCAGATGATATAGTGTTTGAATCCAGGTGTATCTAATAGTTTTAAATATGTATTTATAACGCAATGAAATAATTCTTCATTCTTCATTCATTGTGTGTTACTTATGTGCATCATCTTTAAGTGGCATTGTACAGGGGTAACTGCACCAAGGAAGAGCCATTCACCTTTGCTTGGCATTGATGCGTGATGCTAAACTTTGAACAAACATAGAGGCCAAAAAGTGTAGGGCTCCATTGTTTATTTTTTTTTACTTTTGTGTGCTGTGTGGGACTCTATTTTTTGACCATACTAAAAGTGTTAAAATAGTGCACACAGGAAAGTGGTGAAAAGGAGGCAAGCAGACAACAAAGGGAAAGCAATATAGGAATGTGTTGGAGGCAGGTAGAAAAGAACCAAAGCTAATCACTTCTTTAACAGTGTAAAATTAAAATATGTGCACATTATTAACTGAATTTGGACTGTCACCTCAACAAAGAGGTGTGACAACAACACAATCATGCTGTATAGCCAAATGGAACAAATCAAGTGTGTCAAGAAAACACATGTGAGAAGTAGAGAGCCATGTATGGGATGATATATATTTTTTTGTGGGACAGGTGCCCATTTTTTTAACTTTGGTAAAAGAGGTATGTTGGGTAAGGGATATAGGTATTTCTGGGTCAGGTAAGTAGGGTAGGTAAGGAAGTAGATGGAAACAGGACAGCAAGACAACAGACAGGGATGGTGAGGGACACAAAATTGTTGGCGGACACCATGATTGGGGTTAGAGCGGGAACAACAGAGGCCCATACCTGTCAAACATAGGAAGAGGGAGAGTCTGGTCCTCACCCACAGGACTGTCATCACCATCTCCTTATTCCACTGGCTGTTGGAGTGCTTGATGTCTGGACTATAAGGGTGAGCAGCCTCTCCATCCGGCATATCTGTGCATCAAAGGTGGTATGCATGACCTTATGCACCAACCCTGGCATCTCCTGGGGGGTGATAAAATCCCCATATCTGCCAGTACTCATGGATGGTACCACAGCACCAGCTGCTGGGGTAGTGCTACCTGAGGGCACAGGTAGTGCAGAGGCAGCATAGGCAGTACTGCCAGGTCAGGTCCCAGATGTGCCAGAGCTAGTGGAGCGGGGGCAAGCTGAGCCCTGTGTTGTAAATCATTTTGTGATTTGTCGGAGATGGATGACATGGAAATGTTTTGATGATATATAGAAAAAAACAGATAAGCATTAGGGTGAAAGAAAAAAAGATAAAATTAGTGCCATCATATGTGACATACAATGCATTATCACAATAATTACAGCATTTTTCTGAACTTTTATATTTAAATATACTTAACTGCAAACCATAATTAAGGAAAGTAATCCTTGGAATGTGCACATATTGCACATATGCATGGTCTAATTATATAGCTTAAGTTAACAGCAGGACATTTATGTCACTTGTGTACAAATTAATTTATGTAATATTTTTAAAGGACTATACTATTTTAGACTTGTTACTTGTATTTGAACCCACAACCTCTGACTACAGTCTTAGACTTAACTCCAACAGTTGGTTTGTGCTACAGACTGAAACATGCATGCTTGATTTTACAGTTAGGATATGCATGCTTACTTTGCTACAACTGTATAGAAAAGACATGTTTTGATTTAAAAGCTACTATAATACTTCTCTTGTGCTGCATACATACTCCTTGTTTCCCTCAGTGTCTCTAGATACTCATCTTGGGCTTCTCTATTCACAGTTATCTCAGCACTGGCTGTGGAATAAACAGAACAGGAGAAGAGTATTATGCATACCAGTCTTCCCTATATGTAGCTTTCTGTCTACTAAAAATTCTCTTTATTAGTATACTTACACAACTGTGGGATGTTACTAGTTCTTTTTTTTTTTTTTTCAAAACAAGTTTATTGTTTTAACATATAAGAGAAATATCATAACAATTTTATACAAATAATTAAAAATAGGTATTATTATAATATTCAACAAAACAACTAAAGTATTTACAAAGACATCCACTACAATCAGATCAATTAATTAAACTAAAATACTGTGCTATTGAAATTAGAATTTTTTTAACAAATTTTGTAAATTATCCCATACAATAAAATGTGATGTTTTTCTAGTTGTTCTCATTCTAATTGTGCTTATTTCCATATGACACATTATATTCATAACATTTTAAATTCATTGAACGAAGGAGGTGTATCTGAAATCCAATTTCTAGTTATTATTTTCCTAGCCACTGCTAGGATAGACCATAACAAGGAAGCTTAATCTTTTTAACATTGAGGTACAGGTGTGTTGAATAATATAAGAGACTTAGAAATAATGAAATTATCTGTAAAAGAGCCTGCAAAAATTCATTAACTGACTTCCAGTATTCTTTCAACTTCATACAGTCATAAAACATATGAGCCCAGTCAGCATTAATTTCTACATTACATCTCTTACATAGATTATCTTTATTATTAATTTTATTCATCATCAAAGGTGTATAAAAGATCTATGTAAAAATTTCCATGTATAAAGTCTCCAGACAATGGAAGATGTAGTTCTATAAGCAGATTCCAATATATATTGTTTATCTTGTTGAGTTGGTGGGTCCCCATTAATAGAGGTGAAATAATTCCAGTATGAATCTACATTGTAAAAGTTTCTTGTCTGATAATTTTATGTATATATGAAAGTTTACCTTTATCAGAAACTTTATGCTGTAAATTTATTATCAAGTAATCAATCAGTTTTGGAATAGATTCTTTAACTGTTATAGACATTAGATCTATTCTATCAATGAGATGTTGTCTAAAGATCTGAACCTCTAACCAGCAAGTTTCTCTTAGATCAAATTCTTGTTTTAAGAAATCTAGATTTTTAACTTTATTATCAGATATCAGCTGATACCAGTACTTTAGATTATTATCTATAGCTAAATGAGCTCCTTCAGAAGTAGATGACATAAGCATACCCTGAGTATAAATTATAGGAATACAATAAAATTCCATTCCTATACTTAGGGTGCATGAATATAAAGTTACGATAACTAATAATAATATTTAATGGGTAACAGACCATATGTTTAGGTGTAATAGGTGAAGTACAAAATTCCTTTAGCAACCACAACATGGAGTTATTTATAATCATATTTTTATGTGTTAAGGAGATTTTCATGAAGTGCATACTAATTAGCTCCCAATAATCTTTCCATTTTGACATATGACCGATCTATTAATAAAGTAATAACTTTTATAATAGAAGAGATAATATATAAATTAAAGTCTGGAAAAGAAATACCCCTTGAGACCAGCTATTAGTATGTTTCTTTAATGCAATCCTAGGTCTATTAGGTGCCCATAAGAAATTTAACATTAGTGTATTCAGTTTCTTGATAGTTATTTTTGTAGGTGAAAGTATTATTGATTGTATTAAGTATAAAATCTTGGGGAATATTATCATTTTAATAATTGTAAGTCTCTCCTCCATAGTAAAAACATATTATTCCAGGTATTAAAAGATTTTGTATATTAAGAAAACAGGTGTTACAGTAATTATATATAATAGATTTTATATCTTTAGATAGTATTATACCTAAATAAGTTATCTGACCTGAGTTGGGTACATATTTAGTAAAATCACTAATGAGAGTATTTTTTCGTATATATAGGTAGTATTTTAGTTTTTCTTCATTGAATATTAAACCAGAAATACTTTTAAAATTCATCATTTTATCAAATAAAGACTGCATAGAAGAATTAGATCCTGCTGATGTAATTAGAACATCATCTGCAAAAGTTGAATTTTGATGTTGTATTTTCTTCTATTTCAAAACCCTCTATGTCAGTACTGTTTCTAATCAAATTAGCCCAAGGCTCCATTACTAAAGTGAATAATAGTGGAGAAAGTGGACATCCTTGCTTTGTACCTTTAAGAATAGGTATTTTTTGTGAAACATATGTTCCTACCTTAATATAAGCCAGCTTCCTTTGTATAAATGCTCAATTAAATTTACAAATGCATCAGAGAAATTTGTGCATTTCAGTAAGATAAACAGATAGTCCCAACTTACTGAATCAAATGCTGAACCTATATCAAGACTAATAAGTGTTAAATCTTTCTTTTCCTATTTGCAAAATCAATTAATGTTAAAGTTCTTCTTATATTATCAAAAGTATTTCTATTTACAATGAAGCCCGTCTGATCTATGTCTATAATGCCGATAATTGTCTTCAATCTATCAGCAAAAATACTCATAAACATTTTATAATCAACATTAAGTAATGAGATGGGTCGATATGAAGAACATCTAGTTGGATCTTTATTAGGTTTTAAAATTGGTGAAATAAATGTATATTGCCAAGATGATGGGTTATTAACTCAGTTTGGGCCAGAATAAAAACCTTATGTATTAATGAATATGTAGTTTTAGAAATGATTTTATATATCTCTGGTATAATACCATCATTACCCGGTGCTTTGTTTGATTTAAGCTTATTTATTTGTGTAATAACTTCTGTATATGAAATACTCTTGTCCAATAGTTTAATCTGTTGTTTATTAAGCTTTTTATTCATGTTTGTGGTTATAAACTCCTTTATTTTATCTTTAGGTTCCATGTTAATGTTGTTATGGTTAATCTTGTGAAAGTGATTTCTAAATTTGTCCAGTATTTCTGGTATACTAGAAACATTCTTCTTTTTCCTTAGAGAAAAGATTTCTTTGATATGGTTTTGTTTATTCAATCTTTTTGTTTTATTTTTGAGTCTTATTCAAAAATAGATAGGGTCTTTATTTCTAACCAGATGGTAACAGATTTAATTAATTCCAAAATCATTTCATGTCCTATATCTGATCATAACTCAATTGTTTTTGAATTCATGATAAAAAATACTCATAATGTTCAGATCAAAAGGATACCAGCATACTTAACTCAGCTAAAAGACTATAAAGAATATATACTTTCAGTTAGAATTTCTTTGTATTTCTCATTTAGTTTGTTTATTTCTTCAATAACTTTCTTGTCGATAATATTTTCTTTATTATTATGTTTATAAGAGTCCAATTTACTTTGAATATCTAACAATTCCTTATCCCAAGATTTCCTTTTGTTATTATACCATCTGATACTTTGTCAATATAGATATGATTTTAAGGCATCCCAAACATAGACAATGGAGACTTCAGGAGTATTATTTATGTCTAGAAAATGTTGTACTTCTGAAAGTATATATATATATATATATATATATATATATATGATCTCACTGAGTTGTGTCTCTGTAGAGCACAATCCTACTTGCTGTCCCTAGAATAAATCTGTCTGCTTTATACAAAATAATGCACAGCAAACACATATTAGTAACCAGATTTTACAATCATGCTAACCTACTGCTTTAAAATATATCACATGACATTTCTTCCAGAATAGAGTTATAAGATTATTTATGCTTGTCAATCAGATGAATTAAATGAGTTATAGTAAAGTATATGTTTGGGACACAAGTTTTTAACACAGATTATTATGCTACTGTTAAGTAGATTTTCAAAAACATTTAAATAAATGTTTCATTTTCTATGCCTTCTAAAATAAGATATTTACTTGCTACAAGAAACTACATCATCTAAACTCATCATAACTGACATATTTTATGAATAGAGTATTTTCCTGAATCTGTGGTGTGTCAGTGTGATAACCTTGTCAATGTTTATACTAACTGCTTTCAGTTTCTCTGTGAAAATTCTGTGAATGAAGCTTCTGAGTAAACTCATGGACACTATGCATGAGACAGCCCACATCCCAGATTGTCTCCCTTAACATTTTGGCGGAAACTTATTAAAACTTGTGGCAAACATTCATTTTGTCAATAGAGTAAAATATTGTATTCATAGAAATTATTATAAATCATATTGGATAGTTATGCAGATTCTCAGAAAAAAAGCCATCACACTCACACACACAAACACACATACATACACACACACACACACACACACACACACACACACACACACACACACACACACATATATATATATATATATATATCTGATCTCACTGAGTTGTGTGTTAGTAGAGCACTATCCTACTTGCTGTCCCTAGAATAAATCTGTCTGCTTTATACAAAATAATGCACAGCAAACACATATTGGTAACCAGATTTTACAATCATGCTAACCTACTGCTTTAAAATATATCACATGACATTTCTTCCAGAATAGAGTTATAAGATTATTTATGTTTGTCAATCAGATGAATTAAATGAGTTATAGTAAAGTATATGTTTGGAACACAAATTTTTAACACAGATTATTATGCTGCTGTTAAGTAGATTTTCAAAACATTTAAATAAATGTTTCATTTTTATGCCTTCTAAAATAAGACATTTACTTACTACAAGAAACTACATCATTTAAACTCATTATAACTGACATATTTTATGAACAGAGTATTTTTCCTGAATCTGTGGTGTGTCAGTGTGATAACCTTGCCAATGTTTATACTAACTGCTTTCAGTTTCTCTGTGAGAATTCTGTGATTTGAAGATTCTGAGGTAACTCAAGGACATTGTGCATAAGACAGCCCACATCCCAGATTGTCTCTCTTAACATTTTGGCGGAAACTTATTAAAACTAGTGACAAACATTCATTTAGCAGTGTAAATGCATCTAAACATGACAGAACCTCCACAATGTATTCCACAGATCATCACAGCCTCTATGCAAGTGAAATTAAACTCAAAATTACCAACAAGCAATAAAACTCAGCATTCTTCTCCCAACTCAATTTTCATACAAATCCTATTATTTACTGTGCCCACACAGTCTAAAGCATTTCTATATATTAATAAAGAAAAGAAAAAGAGAGTAGAAAATAAAAGAGAGTGAGGCAGAAATAAAAAAATGTAAGAGAAAGCTGTAAGAAGTATATACAATGGAATGTCACTTACTGTTTATATTAATAGAGTTAAAAATAAAACATATTATTTACTCTTATTTAGTTCTGATTATTATTAGTTAAAGCATGACAGATTATTTACAAACAAGCATAAGCAGTATAATCAAGAAAGTATAATTAGAAATAGCATTTGAAGAACTTATAAACTTTTACAAGAAATAAATATGTTATTATTCTATTAATGATATTTTCATTACTGTTCTCTCCCTGCCCTCCCCACCCTTTACCCACTACATAATCTAAATAGAATGTCATTGTTTAAACAAAGAAAATAATAAAAGAAGAAGGAAAAAAAGGTAAAGATAAAAAATGTATCAAATTACTAACCTTACTTTTTTCAGAAAGAAAACAAATCGAGTCACAGCCTGCCATTAAATCCTCAGGCATTTTGACTGGTTATGAAACAAAACATTTCTTTGCACATAGAGAATAACTTTGATTAAATCTTTTCCAAAATATTTGTGGTTTTCTGGAAATGCAGGAACTATATTCAAAAGATTAATAATGAACTAAAATGATGAGAGAGAAAAAACATATTACAAATCATTTGTTTTTAGTCTCTTCTTCTTCTCTGAAGTCTTCCAGGAAGCTTCAGTTGCCAATCTCTTTAATGAAGAACTAGCCCATTCCATTTCTTCTATTTTATCCAAAATCCTTTTTCTTTGACAAACAGTAAAGCAGAGTCTAAATCATCAAGACCTTAGGACCATCAGGAAGGAAGATTTTAAGCTTGGCAGGAAACAGAAGGTATGTTTTAAACTGTGCTTTTAAGCTCCCTTATTAGTGGCAGAAAAACTTTTCTTTTAGCAATTACCATGGAAGAATAGTCATTGTCAAAACGCACAGTTGTCTCATTAAACTTAACAGGAGCTTTAGCCCAAGCAGATTTAAGAACCATCTCTTTATCAAAGATGATAGAAATCTAACTATAACTGATCTAGGATAGTTTTTGTTAGAGTTAGTATTAGCTATAGATCTATGTGCTCTTCGATACCAAAAGAGAATGCTTCTGGTAAATCTAAAGTTTTAGGAGCCATGTTGTTAAAAAGAAGTAATATTGTTACCTTCAATATTTTCTGGCAGTCCAAAAATCCTAATGTTATTGCCTAGATCTATTTTCCAGGTCATCCAGCTTTGTTTGTAAATGTGTATTTTGTTTCAGCAGAAACTCAATGTTGATTTCCTGTTCTTGTATTTTATTTTCCATGTCATTCACAGCTTCTTCTATGCCTGTCATCTGGATCTTCTGTTGTTGCAGGTCCATATGTAACAAGTCTATTTGTTTTGTAGTTTTTCTATGAAAGTGTCTATTTTAGTATCCATTTTATCCATCTTAGCAGTAAGTTGCTGGACTATAATTATCAGAGACTGAAGTTCTTTCTTGATGCTGGAGTCTTGAGAATTTGTCTTACTGGAACTCATTTCAGACTGATAAACTGACAGGAAAATTTCCAAAGTAATTTCTGACAGGAATATTATTAAGATTTCCTTTCTTTTTTAGATATAGTTCAAGAACTATATAAAACAAACATATTTAGAAAGAAAATTACTTCAAGAATTAATTTTTTAAGTAATTAATTCCTGTCAATGTAATGAAATTGATGGAGCTGAAGAAATCTGCTGCTATCCTGTGTTCATCCTTGGCCACGCCCCCGGATGTTACTAGTTCTGAAGTCATCCATCCACTGGTTGACTGTATCCCTCTTGTGCCTTTTTAGGTCATTAAAGTGATGCCTATACTGTTCTTCAGTGCATATAATGCCAGTTCCATGGGTGACAGCCTTATCCAGACTATTCCAAGTGTCAGACTTGTACTGGGAGCCGGTATGTTCTGCCTGCAAAAGCATTTGGCTGTGAAACTTTACAAGGAGTCCAACAAAGATTAGGGACTCCTTAACACCCCACCTCTGTGCTTTAAATTGGGCACCTTCCCTTCTACCACCAGACATGTCCAAGTAGAGAGAACAGCAATGGCTAATGATGATTTCCCATCAATACCTGTTATCATGTTTACCGGCAGTGTGCAAAACCGAACAATGATGCCAACTGCATTTGCATGATGTTAAGCGGAAAGTAACAGTGTCAAACAGAGAGGAAAGCAGTTGAAGGTTAATATGACAGATGGCAATAGTTTTAGTTTGCTTGCTGCTGCAAATGTTAGGTGATTTCACTTTGCAGGCATGTATTGGGGAATACATTTTATGACATGACACATTTTTGGTCTGGATTTATACAGTGATAATACTGATTTTTACAATGTGGGATTCGAACCTATGCATAAGAGATAAATCATTTTCTTCAGCAGCAGTGATTTTCCATCTTTGCCATAGAAGAAATGCTTCTCGACAGTGTCATAAATTTTATATATGTATATATATATATATATATATATATATACACATATATATATATATATATATATATATATATATATATATATATATATATATATATATATATACATATATACATATATATATATATATATATATATATATATATATTCCTAGACAGAAATTCCTAGAACTACGCAATAAAGTAAAAAAGCTAATAAAACAGGACAAATTCCAATACTACCAGTCTGCCCTAGACTCCACCCAACTCAGCCCCAAACAATTCTGGTCCTCCATAAACTTCATCCTCCACCCAGGTAAAGTCAGTACCCCTCCTCCTAACATTGCTCACTCCTCAGATAATATTGCTACCTCATTCAACACACACTTCACACAAACCATACCATCACTAGCTAAACAACACAACCCCCTCCCCTCCAACCCACACCTTCAACTAGTAATCTCCCCACTGTCTTCTCTTTTTCTCCTGTACCTACCTCCAACATAAAAAAACTCTTAACTAAACTTAAGCCCACCAAATTAGCAGCAGACAACCTCCCAAGTGAATACCTACAAATCGCAGCTGATGCTCTGGCCTACCCAGTATCCATCTTGATTAACTGATCTCTGTCAGAAAGTTACATTCCCACACTGTGGAAAGTATCACATATAATTCCCCTCCACAAAGGCGGACCTCCACAGAACTAACCAATTACCGCCCCATAGCTATTCTCTCTCCACTCTCCAAAATACTAGAGAGATGCATACACTCTCAGGTCTCAGACTATCTCCTTACTAACAACCTCCTTTCCAATACTCAGCATGGTTTCCGACCAAACCATAGCACCACCACTGCCCTACTCTCCTTTACTAACACTATCCTTCAGCATAAAAACAATGGCTATCTCTCCTCTGCTACTTTCCTAGACCTATCTAAAGCATTTGACATGGTCCCACACAAACAACTTATCTCTGTCCTCAATAACCTATCCTTCTCACAATCAGTCACCAACTGGTTTCAGAGTTACCTGTCTGACCGCCAACAATCCGTTGTATGGCAGAATGACATATCACCCAACTACCTGTCTCCATAGGGGTTCCCCAAGGATCCATCCTTGGACCCCCTACTCTTCTCTGTTTACACCAATAATCTAGCCTCTGCCACCAAACATGGCACACTCATACAATACGCAGATGACTCAACCATCATCTGCTCAGCCCAGTCCCTACCCAAACTGCAAAAAGTCACACAGGAAGCCTTTTCCTCCATTGAAACTTGGTTATCCGATGCCCAATTAATACTCAACCCAAGCAAAACTAAACTACTCATCTTCCAACCCACCAAACATACTCAGAACAACTCTCACTTTAACATCACAGCAAAAGACAACACCACTATATACCTAACTGAACACACCAAATTGCTAGGAGTGGAAATAGACAATAAACTAAAATTTGACATTCACATATCCATGACCATAAAAAAGTCCACAAAAAACTGGGAGCATTATACAGAAATAAGCAACTTCTCACCAAAGCAGCAAAGATTTCAATAGCAAATTCCCACCTTATCTCCACCCTACTTTATGCCTCTCCAATATATACCAACCTAAGGCAATGCGATCTAAACAAGCTAGAGACCTGCTACAACAAAATCGCCAAATTCACCACAGGGGCATCCTACCGTAGTCACCACTGTCTCTCACTTGCTGAACTGGGCTGGCTTGAACTCCCTCACCTCCTTCAATGGTATCAACTCTCACTCGCCCACAAACTAGTAAACCATCCACTAAATGTCCCATCCCTCCAGAATCTACTCCAACCCTATCGCACCACCAAACCACTAAGATCCAGCAACAAAAATCACTTGCAGATCACTAAAGCCAATAACTCTGCTGGTGAAGCACTATTCTCTTGCACCATAGCCAAATTATGGAACTCCCTCCCACCCACAATTACCTCCGTACCATCATGCACCCACTTAAAAACTTTACTAAAGGCACACCTAAAAACATGCTGGCTTTGCTCTTGCAACTCCCACTCTAATATCACCCACCCCGTCCAACCACTAACTTTCTTTCCACTCCACTAACTACCTTGATTATAGCAAGCTCAGATGCTCATAAGCCTAGTACTTATTATACAGCAGGAACTTCTTACTGTAACATTTGTTAATGACTGTTATGTACTTCACAGATAGATTCTAGTTGTCTACTGATGTACTATGTTCTTCATCTGTAAATATGTTGTAAGTAATTGCTATGTAAATTGTTAATCGCTATGTAATCCAATGTAACTACTGTCTGTTTGTTTTAACTGTGGAGCTTTTCTCCCCGGGCCTCCGCTGAAAATGGACCTACGTCCAGTCGGGCACTCCCGGTCAACAAATATAAATAAATAAATAAATATATATACAGATTGAGGGGATAGCTATGTATGTGTGTGACCTGACATGAAAAGGTCTTGGTTTATACATTCATGTGTGTATGAATCTTATTGAAGTCTGAAGGCCACCCAAAGCCAGATAGCACATTTATAATTGCAGAAACATAGTAAGTCTGTATAACCTCAGTCATACATTAAATTCATATGAGTTCCACTGCTATACATACTTATTGTTACTGCTATTTATAATTATGTTGAACTTTTTTATGTGACATTTAATGTAAAATGAAATGGATCAACAGTAAAAATAATTGGAATTTGCTGTATGCGAACACAGGAGCATCTGTATTGCAGCCCTGCAGTTACACCTGCTGCCACAGGAATAGTTAAATAACAATTGGATATTTCCCTATTCATTGTTAACTTCTGTGTGTTAACAGCCATGCAGTGCTGCTTAGAGTCTTTGTGTGGTACCCAACAGAATGCACAGAATGCATCCATTTTGCAGTTGTCTGCTTTGTGCTTCCTTTCTGCAGGTGTTCTGAGCCTGCAGGTGTTGGGAAAGTTTGCTAACCACCACCCAATGTTGTTAAGTGATGTTGTACAATGGAAAGCAAAAAATGCAACAATGTATCCTTTTTGAAATTAAGAATCTCTGCATCCTGTCTGCAGGTGTTCTGCCTGCTTCATATGAGGGCCATTATTCCAAATGTGTGTGATGGTAAGCATCATGCAGACAAGACAAGCAAAGCTAAACTTGTTTTAGCCTTGTGAGAAGTGCTTATTAGGTTTCATCCTTTGATGACAAAGGTGGGACTTGAACCCTGATCTACAGATAGTATATGCTGTATGGATCAATGTATTTACCACATGTGCTGCACACTACAAGTAATTCACAGGTGTAGTTGATGTATTGGTTATGAAAGAAGTACTTTACATGACATTTATTGTGTTTATCCATTTCCCATGTTTGTGCTAAGTTGCATACCATGCAAATACTAGCATTAAGAAAAAAAAGAAAAATCTATAAAATAAACAATGCTACAAAATATATATTAGTACACGTGAAATATTTTTACACAAGTCTGGATATGAACTTTCACACCAATGAGCCTTCAAAACACAGTAAGGGTGTTTTATCCCTCTTTGCCATATAAATAGTTTTGCAGCAGAGAATGAAAATCATTGTGCATACAAGCAAGTGCAACATCGTCCACAGTATTAGCAAGACATATGACACCTGTACACTTCTGAGTTGTTTCTACATGTATTAATTTCAGATGTAGTGCAAAGATTGATCATACAGCCATTTATGACTATGGCTTGCAGAAATGCAGCTCTGTCTTATCTCTCTGTATATTGCTCATTGTTCTCTTATCTGACAGTAATCTCAGACATGCAATCTGTGAGGCATTTTGTATTATTTTCACTTAAAATGTGTGAGAATGTTAAATGGCAATAATATACAGTTTTCAGAAAATGCACAGGAGGTTGGATGTCAATGAACAGAAACTGTGACGTGTGTTGCTTATTTACATTTAAAGTCTTGATACAATTACTTCTATACTTTACAAATCTAACCTGGCTGACACACCCACTGGAGGCAAGGGAGTCTGAATTTCTGTTTTCCTTCTCCCTGCCAGTAATCATTTGCAGTTGCAATCCATTAGCAGCAAGCACTGAGGGAGTGCCTGCACTATGTTTAAATCTGCTCACAAAGCTAAGAATTTAGGATTCAGCAATTCTAACGAGTTAACACCTCATTTCCATCTTTACCATGCTCACAGGTTTGAATCTACACTATAAAAAGAGAACCATGTAGCTAGGGAACCGGAAGATGAGGAGACCTGTTTATGTTGATAACAGAAGAAGATTGCTATTACTTTGGATTTCACTGTACAGAAGAGTATTGATCTTGATAAGGGATGACTGCATTTTCAGTTATATACGGGATATACTCAGATGTCACTTAGAAAAATATTTTTATAAATGTATTAGTAAATGCTATCTTTATCTGTATACACTTCTTAGAAGTTTACTGACAGAACAGGCATTTTGTCAGGGCATTTTACTTTCTCAGATGCACAGCCTTATGACTTTCATCACAACTGTTTCTCTTTACACTCTTCTATTGTTATTTCAGTGAAATGTAAATGTCCTATACTGTCAATGACACAGTGGTGTTAATCTTCTAGGATGGCTTATAGACACCTCTAGGGGAGTGCTGGCCAGATGTAGAGATGACTGGTAATTGCATAAAAATGAATGTTCTGCAGTAAATGTGTACACATGTTTTTGGGAGAGCTTCTTTGATAGCACTTACAACAACTCACTGATTTTTTATTCCTTTGTTTGGTAGCAAAATGTCATTTGGCTGTTATTTTGGGAGTGGGGAGACACATTCCATTTCTGTGTCGGCACAAACAAAATTGTTTGTGCAGAGGTTTGCATTGCTATTGTTACTCCCCTTGTTTTGGATCCAACTTTGCTTTGTGTGTGACTGTGTTATGTTACAACCACATAAATCCTTTTTTATATTTGAATGTCTTGAAAGTCTTTTGTTTCTCTAGTAGATAATATTGAACAATTACTGCTTATGTTTTATATCTAAACAGGACTTTTATTTATGTGACATTTATGCATATTATCCTTCTTTTGTGTTTTATATCACATAGGACGATGGTATCCAGGTGTCCCAATCCCTGCAAACTCCCCTTCAGTGACCCTGAGAATTATGCCATTGCCCAAGCATTTAGACAGCATGGTGGCATTCTGCTTGAGAGAGGCCATGGGAATATGTTTGGAAGAATGCAAATTTGGCAGCAGATACTGGATGATGTCAATGCTGCTGGGGGACCACAGCAGGACATATGATCAGGTATGTCATAGGGCCACCAACATGATTTTGTCGGCCTGGAGGAGAGCAGCTGTAGTAGCCTGTGGGCAGATCGCTACCAGGAGGACTGCTACAGAGCCACCACTGGAACCAAATGAAGAGTTCCTGTCCACTGTCAAGAATCCAGAGAGCTCAGTGGAAAGTACACAACAGCATGTGATTGACATTGGTGCTGCTGCTGTTTCAGGGATGGCAAGTATGTCCCAGGAGGAGCTTCCAGGTAGGCTTATCTATGTCAGTTGTTAAATATTTTTTGTACAGTAAAATATTGACAGCAATGCTTAAGTTTGTTAACATTTTTTTGGGAGGGGACTAGTTATAGATTGATACACTTAACAAAACATTCTCATTCATTACACATTGGCTTGGGGTGGACGCGTCAGCCAAGCTTCTGTAAATGTATTGCTAATGGACATATAAAGGGCAAAAAGTTTTTCACCACTGTGTTACTGTTAATTGTGATAATTATGTGCTTACCTTTTGCTTAACTTCTTCAAGGACCATCCTCCTTTGGAAGTGTGGAGTCATCTGCACACGGCAAGCCAAACATTTTTATTTCAGTACTGATAAGCAGTTCACAGAAATATTTATTTTGTCTGTAAGTGTGATGTGGGTGTCAGGTGGGTATGTATTGCTGTACTGTCTGTAATAGTGGCACCACTGTTGGTTTGTTAGCATATATTGAACTGTAGTAGTGTAGCTATTAATTCCTTTCCTGTGTTTGTTGCTTATTATCACAGGTGATCCTGACAGTGAAAGTGTAGAACTCTTATCACCTGATATCAGAGTATTGGCAAACTCTGATGATAATGGTGAGCAAACACATGCACTGTTGAGGAGGGAGGTGCAGAGGTTGAATCTGACACTGAGGTTGACATTCAGCCATCCCCTGTAATTCCATCAAACACAGCCAGTATGCCTATGCAAATCCACTCCAGTGAGCCCTCAGATATTGGACAGGTGGAAGGTGAGATACACAATCAGGTTAGTGTGGTTACTGTGGCTTCAGTGCCTGTTGACTTTAGCCATAACCAAAGTGTGGGTGGGATGTCATGCAGGAGAATTGTTAGAGTTGCTCAAAGGAGGCCTACTATCCATATTCCACCTGATCCAAGTGTGTCTTTCCGTGCCACTCAGTGTATGTTTAGAGCCATCATGGAGGTGCAGGCATGTTCTAATGCAGCCTAAGAAGTAATGCTTAAGGTTGTAGATGTGGCACAGGCTGACATGTGTGACTGCATCCACCATGTTGCACAATCAGTGGATCGGATGAATGACACATTGGAATGGGCAGTGTCTGAGATGGAATATCTGCTGGGAGGGGGACGTTATCCACATGGGTGTAGGTCAGCCACAGCATCTGACATTAGCCGACATGGCCATGCCTGATCACACTCCCATAGTGACACTATTTCCACTGCTCAGTCTTTGGTTGAGGTGGCCATACCCAGACATGGCAGGCCATGGGGGTCATGATCCTGGGTATACTCATGAAGAGAGCTCGTCCAGCAAACATCAGTCATGTTTAGGTAGCAGCAGTGCATCTGACCATGGGCATGCCAGTGCAACTCCTGGCAGAGCTAGTTCTTATGGTCGGGTACAATAATGATGAACTGCCACCTCTATCATGCATGGCTCACATCTGCCCAACATACCAGTATATAGAGCTAGCACAGAGCTTAGCTGTGTTCTTGCATATATTCACACACCAATTCACCTGGAGTGCCCATACAGACACACACACACACACACACAGTTCCAGTGCATAACCTGTATCCCCCAGTAAATTACCCTGTGGAATATCACCCCCTAGTAAACATCTCATACATCTATAGTTAGGAGTTGTGCCAGATATGTGAGTCATGGTAGCTACCTGGATTGCCAGCACACACACATGCAAGATGATTCACTTTACATTACACATGACTCGACAGTTAATTGAGTGGAAGCCCTTTCTATTTATGTACACCCTCCCCTGTCCCGTGGGTGGTGTCTTGACCTCTACATTTGTACAATCTATGGTACCTAGTACATCAGGGTAGTGTGCTACAGGGTAGAACTCCTGCATATCTGTGGCTCAGTCCTCAGGTGGAGCATAGCATTCCAGAATTGATGCAGGATCCTGGATGCTGATGCCTGTGACACCCCCAGCATTTGCCCTGTTGGTCTCTGAAGGGTTCTTGTAGCTAAAATTCTAAGTGCTACACATACCTTTGTCTCCTCCAGTATTGGTTCCACTCAGTTTTCCCTTGGTCTCGGTTTAGGATGACAGAGGTTGCAGAGTTCCTGTAATGTGTCTCTATCTACCCTGTAGTGCTCTACAATTTCCATCTCGTGCAAAATGTGATAAGTTAAAAGGGGTCTAAATACTCTTCTCCTTCTTGGCTGTGGTCTATTAGCAGCAGCAGCATAGACTTCAGCATGTTGCACATACACATGAACAACAGCAGCCTTTAACATTCCTTCTGTGTAGACTCCTTTCAGTGGCTGTATTCCAGCAGGTTTTGGAATTTGCAGGGAAAGCCAATACTGAGTCTGCATGGTTACTTTATAGCTTGTTGAATAGCTCCTCCATCTTGGATTGGTTGATTAGCATACAATTCAGCTGCTTATGCTAAAATTAGCATACCACAGTGTTTACCATGTTTGTGTGGCTCTACACAGTGTGTAGAGTCACTTACTGAATCAAGACAGTGAACTATCATGTGCGCATTGTGGCCTTAGCAGACCGTATTGGGTTTACTGAATCTGCCCCAAAGACTTTTTCATAAATGATAATTTAAAACATCACCAGTTATCCAAGATGCGTCATATACGTGTAAGCAAACAACCCCATTTATTCAAAAAGATATGTTCAGCACCTAAAGAAACTCTTATTATTTCAATTTTTATCTTATACAAATTGTACTTCATGAGAAGTTATTGTGATGCCAAGCCCTGTATACTTCTGCAAATTTAACTGTAATCCCACCAGTTGTGATACTTTTTAAAATGTTATTCAAGACTAAATCAATATGTGTTCTGCTTTAATTACTGTATCATAATGATATCATTACAATATGATAAAACTAGTGGCAGACTGATATCTGGTAAAATTTCCTATAAAGCACCCTGACATACCATTGAGCATTCTTCATCCACAGCATTCACTGTCTAATTGAACAAGATTCTGCTTAGCAGGCAATGTTGCTTTAAATTTCTAAAGACTTTCCAAAGATACCCATTTACTAATGGTCTAACCCACTAATTAGAATATGTTGTTGTTCCTTCGGCTTTTCCCAGTTAGGGGTCGCCACAGCAGAACTCCGGTCCGCTAATGATTGGCAGGAGATTTTCATGGTGCCGAGGTTCCAGCTCGATGTCCAATCTTCAACGAAGGCACGCCCATTCACGCATGTCTTTCAAATGCCATTCAACCACAGGGAGGACATGCAGACTCCACACAGAAGGCGCTCCAGCTGAGAATCGAATGGGAGAACCTCTTGCTGTGAGGTGACAATGCTACCGATGCACCACCGTGGCTATATCCACTAATTAGAATATATACTAACTAAAATGTGAATACATTTATAACTCATACCAGGCATAGAATCTCCAGTAAACAACTATGGGAAATTGTGTCATATGCTTTCTGAATGTCATATGATATTAACATCACTCCTTTTGTAGTGATAATGACATATGTTATTTTTCATAAAAACACTAGCATTTCTGTACTCAATTCTCTTTTACACCAACAATACTTTTACTTAATTCACTTGTCTAACTTGCACAATTTTACAAAAAAAAATGTATCCTGTCTTGTTTAAGGTTATCAGTCACCAATTTTGAATATCTTCTTTTTCTTCTTTTTTAAATACATCTTATAACACCATCACACACTGTATGACTGGTTATACCACTTCCAACCTTTCATTCAGTGCATTAAGGAAAACAAGTCTTTGTTTCTTAGTTGTATTCCTATAGTATAGAGACTATATGTAATATCATCCGTAACTGGTAAAGAATCCTCAAAAGCAGTTCCAACTCTAATAAGGAAATGTGCTTAATACATCATTATATACTTCCAATATTTTAGGTACAGCTCATAATTTTTCATCTCCATTAATGGAAAAAATGTTTATGAACATATTCCTCAGCTATAGTCATAATAACTATTTGAGTTCTAAATATCTATCCTTTAAAATGTTTTAAATATAATATTGATTCTGATTCCTGTTTTAATTTATTACTCAAAAATGGGGAAACATCCTGTTTAGATACTTGTTTAACCAATACAATATCTATCCTTTCAGACTGTGTACATTCCCAAAGTCTCCTCGTTTTTAGAAATTTTATCAATAGATATGCAAAGCGAATTCATATCTTCCCCAAGCTTTAATATATCCCCTTTTCAGTGACAAAGGAACTTTTTTAAGTGTCACAACACAGTTTTATGTTTAACCTCATGTATCTCCCACCACCATGACCCTCCTTCACAAACATCTTCTATCCAACCATTTAATTTTTAATACCCTTACCTTCTGTTAATCTGTATGGATTTGGTGCCATTTCAAAAATTAATGCTTTATGATCAGTTATAGTAATACCAAGAAGTGTAGAGGAAAATAATGCAATATTATCAGTTTTAGAAAAATGGTCAATTTCTCTCACTAATCTCCCTCTCTGATATGTTGGTCCTAAATATGGACCTAAAACAAGACTACCATATTCTAATCTGCTTTTTTTATCAGATCTAATATGTTAGTTCCAATTTCCTGTCATAATTATGGAGTAGTTATGCATTTTACATGGTTTCAAACTATTGAATAAGTCCTCTCTCAGTTTTATACTAGTAGGTGCATACATAACAAGTCTAAATATCCCTACCCAAACTTGTACATAACAAATAATTAAACTTCCTAGTATACCAATCAAAACATCCACAATGGTTATATTGGATTTAAATAAAATCACTATATCACAACATAAATATCCACCAAAACTCAAAATGAATTTATATTCCTGTATCACTTCTACTTGTTTCTTTTGTAAATCATTGAATAATCAGATATCAAGCAAATACATAATATCAGCTTATATCTTTGAACAAAAAAAATCTAAAACAATTCTTTGCTTATCAAACTATTAACATTTAAAATACTAATTACCAGACTATTTCCTTTTTTAAAAATTTTTAGCCCTTGTCTTAGCTTTCCTTTATGTACTCTATTTCTTGAAATGTTCCATTATCAATATGATGCATCTCATCACTTACATTACCTTCATCTCCTCCATCTTCCATGCATCCAAAAGCATTTTGTCCTATTTCATCATTATTACTTTCTTGAATCTCATCTGTGTCTATGGATTTTTGATCCATATTACAACCTCACTTATCAATCCTTTGTTTTTTTTTATAAAAACTAAACCATCTGCATAAGTCATGCATATTGGTAATATAACATTTCCCTTCAGCTCACATCTCACCTCTCTCATTTCATACATGCATGTCTATACTGCTTTCAGTACTAGTACAAATGAGCATGTGCTTATTTGAGTTAGCACTGCTTTCAGTAATACAAATAAGCACATAATCATTTGGCATCCCTGTTTTACTCCACTCTTAAAACTTATTTTTCCCATTCGGCCATTTATTATAATTTGTACCTATGAATGCTCATGCCATTTCTTTATTACATTAATATTTTTGTCTAATGCCATATGCCTATAAAATCTGCCACATTGCTACCTGACTCAATTTATCTGTCTTACTAATTTATCTTCTTTCAGTATCATCTCTACTACGTCAGAGTACTATAATTAAAATTTCTTTCACCTCTCTTCACTTTATACCATAAATTCATTCTCTTACTACCTCATAAAATATTTTCTGCATCATCTTGTACTATTTTCATATATATTTTATGGTCAGTAGTCTGTAGTGTTATAGGCCTCAATGTTTTTTATCTTTCTTTCACCTTTCTTCCATATAAATATTATCACACTACGAGTTATGTCTTCTTCCATTATACCTTTCATTCATTCATTTAATATTTAAAAAAAGTTCTCCTTTGTCTTTATTAATTTCTTTAAAAAACTCATAACTTATGACATCTAATCCTGGCACTGATTCATTCTTACCTTCTTTTATCACCTTCTCTGTTTCTGCTATCGTCATATCATTTTCTAAAAATTCTTACTTTTTCAGATATTTTTTTCATTTTCCATTCTTTTTGCCCATCCATTTCCTCCTTTTCATACATTATTCCTATACATTTTTCTACCACCTCCATAATAACTTCTTGTTTGCATTTTATATGTCCTTTGCCATCTAAGATAGCATCAATTCTTCCTTCTTGCTTCTTTTCCTAACATTGACTACGTAACATAATTTTTACTTTTTATCTATTCTTTTCATACATCTGTTTCCACAACATTTCTTTCTATTTCATCTTATTTTCTTCTTCCCAGTTTTAAATATATTTTTATAATTCTGTTTATACACTATCCACCACTGTGTCCAATTTATATAAAATGGTGTCATTGTCGTATGATCTTTCCATAATGTGTATTTCTCTCTGATAATTTCTTCCTCTTTTTAAACTCTGCAGTTATTCTATTTATCCCTTTTCCCTCCTTTATCATTTCATTGTCTTCCTCTATTCTAGGCCATACTGCTCTGTGATCTAAAAACTGCAATCTCTGCTCCTCCTGTTATTTCTTTCATGTTTTCACAGTAAACTATATAATCAATTTCAGTCTTAAAACTTTCCCCTTTATATGTACATTCTTTATAATTTTCTACTTTTAAATCTCTAAAATGTTATTAATTTCCTTAATATCTCAATAGCCAGTTTTTCCCTTTTCTTTCATCAGATTAAAGTTAAAATCATCTAAGACCCTCCGGGTCAAAATAGATGCCTTCACCTCCGACAGCAGACCTGTCACTAGTGGAGTTCCCCATGGATCTGTCATAGGACCCCTACTGTTTGGCATCTACTTCTCAGAGGTTGAGGCAAAGACAAAAGGCCTGTGGCTGACCAAGTTTGTGGGTGACTGTAAGTTGGGTGCTGTTACTGACTCCCCAAATGATATTGGGTCTATATTATGATATCGCGTATTCAGAAGAGTGGATGACACATAATTGACCCCATGTAAGCGAAAGCTTACAATGTCGAGACCTCAGAACAGCGATTTATTTCCAAGGGAAAAAAATTGCTGTTTCAAAACAAAAAAAAAACTGTAAAACATTACATAATGTGGAGGGCTTTGCCCCCTACACCCCCCTACTTAAATATACCAACTCTGAGATCACACTACAGTGCTGAAAAGGCAAAGTAGCAAAAGTGGCCAAAGAAATTTTTTCCCAGGGAAAGAATTCACTGAAAAGCTGCTTCGCTATTTTGCCTTTTTGCGCTTTTTAGTTTGACAAAGATGCATTTCACAACCTGCATCTGCGACAGTGTAATAGGGAGCCATGATATTAATATACTGCAAGAGGGTCTCACAGCAACTAATAACTGATGCCAAAAACATGGCCTCAAGCTAAACGCAAAAAAAAGCAGCATCATCATTCAGCAAAAACAAGACCCCTACTGATTACCACATAAATGGCAACCCCCTAAGCACACAACCTGTGGTGAGACACCTGGGTACTCAGGTTGATAACAATCTCACACTCAACCATCATGTAGCGGCAGCAGTCAGATAAGCCTTTTACTTGGTTCATCTCATAAGTAAAGGGATTGCATCCAGAAAAAAGGAGGTTATTATCTTTCTATACTCCTCTCTCATTAGACCAATAATTGAGTATAACACCCCATTTGGAATGTTCCTCTCCAAACATCTGCACTAACTGAAAAGGCCAAAGAAATACTTCACAAAGAGAATCCATGGCTTCTAACACCTGTACTATGTGGACAGGCTCAAATCACTACCAGTCTACTTGGTATCGTACAGATTGCCCAGAGGTGATTTGTGTTGCACCTACAAGGCAATCTCAGACCCTGCCCTACTAGAGATGCTCCATATCCATAAGTCTAACTCCTCGCCCTTTACCTGCTCAAAAGGCCTGAATCTAATATGCAACATCAGCAAAATCTGCTGGAGAAACAGGTTTGTCTCCCAGAGACTGCCCCATCTCTGGAATAGACTTCCCATACACGTCAAACAGAGTACTTCACTGACTCTCTTCAAGTGCAATCTTGATGAGTGGATGAGAAACCACAAATTTGTCCAAGGGGTTCCACCTGTGTCCCTTATTGATGGGGGTGACAGGTGCTGACTGAGGTTTCTATTTTGGGATAAACTCTTGACTAGGTTTGTAAAGGCCCCGGGGACATTAGTCTAGTAACCTGCTATTATACTATGATCACTACTGACCTGTTTACTAATACAATGTTTGTTTGTTTTTTTATTTCTTCAAGCAACTGTTTCTCTCTGTAATATCAATATATGCTGAAATGACTACTAATCTTATACATTTTTTCTCATTTTCATATCACATATTCCTTCCCTACCTGGCGCTATTATTGTTACATCTTTATTCCCTTTTACAATAATTTCTGATTCAGAATATGCCTCATTTCCTACCAACCAAACAAGTTGCTCCCCACAACTGCTTTTTTTCTTTGTTACATCTGGTATCTATCAAGCAAAAAACATCCATTTTTTTTATTTTTACACCATTGCACCACCACCAAACCTCTTTCTCATTTCTAAAGCTATTCACATTTAATGCTAAAATTCCTATATCACAATTTTCTTTTTTTAAGTGTTTTACTTCCAGATCTTATTTTAATTTATCCTCTCCTAAGTCTCCCACCATTTGAATTTTCACTATCTTGTTCTTGTTCTCCTGTTTCTATTTTCTTTCTTCTTCCTCTTCTCTTTCTCAAAATTGCAAATCTGTTCTCTCCCTGTATATTAATAACCTTGCTTTAAACGTCTCTAACTACCTAGTCATTGTTTAACCTTTATTCAGTATCCCTTCCCTTATACCACATTTTTACAACATATTCTTTAGTAATGTTTCATACTGTTTGTCTTACTTCTGAGCTTTCATCTTCATCAGCTCTTTGATTTTCTAACATGAGAGTCAAACCAGAATTGTCCAAATTCTTTACATTTTCTACAGAACAGCTTACATTCTTTTGGCTGTATGCCCCCTCTCCCCACACTGGCCACACTACCATTACTTACAGTCTTCTACTAAATTATTTCTCCCCCTCAGAAATAACAAGCTTTGAGTTGGCCCCGGTACCTAACAAATCTTCTCTTACCATTTACAATTACTGTATTTGAAAAGTGTTGAATTTCCCCATCCTTAAGATAGATTGTTACCCACACTTCCCAGCACCCAGTCCATACATTTCTTTCATCATATATTTTTTAACTTTATGCACTTTACTACATAGCAAAAGAAAAAACAGTTTTAGCTCAGGCTCACTGATATATGAAGTCCTAAATTGCACATACATTTTCTTTCTTAGTTGTAGTCCCAGCTGTAAAATAAATTCTTTCAGTGGTGCTACTATATTTTATTTTTGTCATAATTTTTCCAACAAGTTAAAGCTTTCAAATGTAATTTCACATAAACAAACAGCTCCCAAGCGAATTAATGCTCTTATGTCTTTAATATTAAACCCTTGTGGCAAAATCATACTATCTAGAAGATCATACCTGTTTACACTGTTTTAGTTTCTATTCTTACCACTGGTTGTGCTTTCTGAGGCTGTTGAGAAACTACAAATGTTTGTCCCCTCTCACTCCCTTCCTCTATTCGTCCTTGCATTGCTGCATCTGCATAACTTCTTCTTTGTTGTAACAAAAAAAAAAAAAAAAAAACTTGCTTCATAGGTAAATCCTGAATACTGGTTACTCAACCAGTCAAGAATGCATCCATTGTTTTCCCTCCAGCAGAGCAGTTGTTTGTGTAACCAGTCTCTCAAGTTCTTCCTCCTGTAATACTCTCTCCACCATGTCACTCCATCTTACTGCTTCTCCTTCCTTTAGCTCTGCCTGATTCATCAAATCTAAAATCACATGTGTTGCAGTCCTCCAGTCCCCAACTCTGTAAGAGTTATTTCATCTCATTCTTCTTCCTTCAGTAAGATTTCTCCTGTTCTTCTCTCCAGCTCTGTTGTACTCTCCTCCATATTAGAACTGCAGTAGTAGCCCTCCAGCACCACCTAGCAGCTCCAGATAATGTTTGACTTCCTCTTCTCCAAACAGCAGGGGGGTTCTTTATTAATCATCACAATTTATATACACTATTTACATAACATACATTATTTACAACTATTTACATTTTACATCGACAACATAATAAAGTCTCATATACTTTAATTATTCTCCCCACCCTTTTTCTATAACCAAAAATGTATCTTCTTCAAAATTTCAGATAATATCCATTTCCCATTAAATTTCATTTCATTCAGTCTCTCATTCCATATTGTCCATAAAATACAAAACAATTTTTATTCAATTTTTGCACCTCTTTTTGTTTTCTGTTACAATAATACCCATATTCTATTATGTTCATATTTATATCTTCTACACTTTTAAAATCTTTCAGTATCTTATTTTCACAAATTTCTCCCACAGTTCTCTCACTCTTATGCAATTAAAAAATATGTTCTGTCATTTCAAATTCTGCATAATAATTACACACCCTCTCTTGCATTTTTTGTAAGGCATATTTCTTTTAATAGGTAATTTACTTATTGTCAGCCTCCACATAAAATCCTTACATTCAGAAATTCTTTTACACCATGCAAGTCTTATTTTAATTGAATTTCTTTTTTCAATTTCTAAATGCTTCCATGGGAAAATATAATGATGTTTATTCTTTATATTTAAATACATTTTTTTTTCTGTTTTCCCCTACATTTTTATTCAATTTCCATAATAAGATTTTATTCTGATATTCTTTTATATCTTCATTCATATTCTTTTTCCATCTTTATTCCACATCTTATTTTCTCCCAAAATCTTTCTATTTAATTTTTTTCATAACATCTACTAAATTCCTATTCTACCAATGCTTTTTTGCATGAACAATAGAATTAATTAACCCTAATCCTCTTTTGTCTTCCTTAACATACAAAATTCCTGTTTTAACTGGATTCAACCTTGTTCCCCATATAAATACAATCAACAATCACTGTTTTTCATACTTTGATGGAATCATATATATACTTGCTAAATAGGCCATTTTAACTAAAAATAGAATTTATTAAATACACTTTTTTTTCTTATATGACAGTTTATAAGATTTCTAAAACATACATATCAGTCTTAATTTATGTATAATTTCCTCTCACTGTTTTTCTCTCTGCATGTTTGTTCCAAATATTATCCCAATATATATATACCTTCATCATAAAATTGAATACTTTCTAAGTTACTCATAAACCCAATTCATATACTTTTATCTTTACTGATATATAAACCAAATAAAAATTCCTATTTAATTTTCTAATTCCCTGTTCCTTCCACTCCTTATTCTTAACAACTACAACTACATCATCTGCATAATTAAGAATTATTGGAATATGTACTTCTGTAATTTTATACCTTGCCATTTTCAACTCTAATCCTCTTATTAATAAATACATCCATAACTAATGCAAATAAAATGCTGCTTGCTGGGCATCCCTGTTTTATCTCACATTTTATTTTTATTTCTTCACTTAACCACCCATTTAATATTACTCTTGCATTATTATTCTCAAACACTGACATAATTCCTTTTATTATTTTATCACTTATTGTATCACTTATATTATAATCTCTTAATTTATCCCATAAACCATCATATTGTATTCTGTTAAATGTTTTATTCATGTCTCCTACAGTAACTTTAGTGTCTACCATTTTAGTTATAATATCATTTATCACTTTTCTCAATATCCAAAATAAATCTTGACTTCCTTTTTCTCCCAAAAAATCATATAATCAAGCAATTTATCTACACCATTTCCTAGTACTTTTCCTATTAGTCTCATAAATTTTGTATACTCTATATTATTCAGTACTATTGGTCTCCAATTTTTTATGTCCTCTTTTTCTCCTTTTTTCTCTATGAATTTCATAACCTCGGTACATATTTCTTTTTCTTCTGTTGCTTTTTCTAAACATTCATTCAATACTTCCACAAAATATACATTTTTCCATTCTTTCATATCACAATATTTATATAATACTCAATCCCATCCATCCCTGGGGATTTTTCCATATTTAATTCTTTTGAAATTTCATTAAGTTCTTCTACAATTATATTTTTCTCCATATTCTTATCTTCTATACAGTGCTTTAATTTACCATATCTGCCTCTCCTTTGACTCATTCTTATGAAATGCATTTTCTATATACTTCCTTATTGCTTCAAATATTTTTTTCTGTATCTACTTTCTCCTTCATTATTCTTTAATTCCTTTATTACTCTTTCATTTTCTCTCACTATCTTGTTTAAATACCGAACCATTTCTTCTTTTTCCTTTATAAGAAATACTTTTGTTTATGTAGCATTTTCTTAATCTTCTCCTGATCCATTGGATATACATTTTTCTCCTTTTTATAAAAGATTGTCTTATTTTTTAACACCTTTCTAAATACTTCCTGACTTAATTGCCTATACTTCTGTTTTTCTTTCCTTCTCATCATAGCCTGACATTCCAAAAACATATTTTATATTTTTCTTTAAAACTTATCCACCATATAGAAAATTCATTTCTACATGATCTTTCCATAACTGATCAATCTCCCTTCTATCTTCCTCATCTAAGTCTTTTTCATTAAATATTTTAATGCCTTTACCTAATCTTATATATTATTCCTTTTCCTTTACTTTACCCATATAGCTAGATGATCCTAGAAACCTGTTCCATTATTCCTTCTTTTACAATATTCAAACTGTTGAATACTATAAAACAATATATCTCTGTTTTTATCTCATTTCTTTTGTAAGTCCAATGTTTGTTATATCCATAAATATAACCTTCCACTTTTCATTATTTCATATACCTTCCTAACATCATTACCATCCTTTTTCTTTTTCTTAAATCACTATTAAAGTCTCATACTAATATTCTTTCCATAGTCAATCCTGCAAAGTTTATTTTTTTAAACACTGCCTCTCTTTCTTTCTTTGTTAGTAACATACATAAATTACAATAATTATATGTCTTTTTCCACCTTATGTCTAGCACTGTTGTTCTACCTAATTCTACTATAGTATAATCTAGAACTTTTACTGTTTTGTTACATAATACACCAATCCCTGAGCATTTATCTTTTCCCATATTCCAAATGATGTTTCTACCCCATAACTCTTCTTTTGGTAGCCTTTCTTCTTCTGTTAATATTCTCAGATATTCTAATATAATTACACGCATATCAAGTAACTCACACCATTCTAAAACACCCAACCTTATTTTAATATTCCTTATACTTCTAACGTTTATAGATAGAATTTTTAATTTCCTATAGGTTCATTGTCTCCTTTCACCTTTACCCTTTACTTTTTTATTTTTTTTTCACATTACACTTTTAAACTTCCTTTTCCTCTCTTTCCCCCTTATTCCCTATTGAATTCATTTTTCCTCTCACCACTTTCCAGTTCATATGAATCTTCATTTATTTCCTGTACCCATTCTTTCCTTTCATTATTTTCATTTACTATTTTTTCTTCATTGTTCTCTTGTACAGCAGCCTGTTCTTCATGTTCATGCCCTACATTCTTTTCTATATTACATACACATTCCTGTATCTATTCTTGTTCTTTAACTTCTATATGTTCTTCACAATCTACCCAAGCTTGTCCCATTTACACACATTTTTACACACTGTATCACATTTCTTAGCTTAATAAGCCATGGTGGTGCAGCGGTAGCATTGTCGCCTCACAGGAAGAGGTTCTCCCATTCGGTTCTTGGCTGGAGCACCTTCTGAGTGGAGTCTGCATGTCTTCCCCGCGGTCGAGTGGCATTCGAAAGACATGCGTGAATGGGCATGCCTTCATTGAAGGCTGGGCATCGGGCTGGCACCTCGGCACCATAAAAACCTACTGCCAATCATTAGCGGACTGGAGTTCCACTGTGGCGACCCCTAACTGGAAAAAGCCGAAAGAAGAAGTATCACATTTCTTAGCTTCATGCCCTGTCTTTCCACAAATAAAACATTTTCTTTTATTACAATTAGTTATTAAATGAATATCTTTCCCACAAAAAAGCATGTTTTTGTTTGTCTCCTACATCTAACAAAAACCTCTTTTAGCTTCTACATTTCTTACACTTGGAATATGTATGTGTGTGTGTGTGTGTGTGTGTGTGTGTGTGTGTGTGTGTGTGTGTGTGTGTGTGTGTGTGTGTGTGTGTGTGTGTGTATACATATATATATATATATATATATTTTTTTTTTTCCATTTTCAAAATCACCCCACAATCCCATCCCCATTCCATAAACCTCTTTTCATCATATATTTTTGTAGTGCCCATAATTTCTTTATAGTCCTTAAATAGTACTTTAATGCTTCTTTATCAACTTCAGTTTGAAATTGTACTAAAATCTTTTTTTTATTAAATGTTTGTACTACACAAGAGTTGCAAGGATTACAGTCTTTTTTACTCTCACATTTCTCTAAGAATTAGTCCATATACTGTCTTGTCTCAAACAAAATGTCACAATATATTCTTTATTAAGATATATAAAAGCTCTAACATTTTCATTCATTTTGTACTGCATTCAAGTTGATATTATAACACACACCATTATTAAGTGCTGGCCTGCAGTTACTTTTTGAGAAGGTACAATGAACTGTAAATAACTGTATCCCCCATAAAGCCCAATATATCATCCTTCAGTGTCAGTATTAAAATCATGTGGATAGATATTGAGATCAAAGAACTCAGCAATGCTCTCTAATCCATGTAATTCTCTGACACCCAAAGTGTTAGTGAATAAACAATGTTCTTCTTTTAAAAATACTTCAAGACACAATTAGATTTTTCTGTTAAATTGGAAAATGTCAAACTCAACATTCAAACAAGTTGGAATAACCTATGTAACAAATTAATGTTCCTTTTTCAAAATGTACATCTCAGAAATATTTAGTCTGTATTTACAATTATATCAAATCTTCTACTACAATCAACTTGAAAGTCTTTAAAACAGAAGTAAAACAAATAGCAGTAGGTCAACTGCAATTTTGCCTTTAACATTACTTAGTTTTTTGTACAAATGTTAAAATTAGAGTTGCTTCATGCTCTGCTATAAATGTTCCAGTTGTTTTTACCCTTCCATTCTTCAGTGCTGAAGTTTGTTGTAGTGAATCTCTGGTAACCACCCCCCAAAAAAAACACTCTTTCTGTATACTGTCCACAATGTTACATCCCAAATACATGTCTTGCTAAGTTCACTGAACTACTGCAAATCATGCATACTGCAAACATGGACTATTTTCCACAAAGCTAGCTATCAGACAAATTTTTATTTGAAGAGCAGGAAATGGCCATACTGCAAATATCATATAAACATGCTGGTCCCATTTTTTGCTCAGTAACATGTCAGTGTTGTTGATGTAATTACAGAAGATTGAGTACAATACAGAATACTATAAATTGATTGAAAATTCTTTACCAGGTCCTTAAAGCATAAACTGTGAGTCACAGAAAACTGAGTCAGACCTGGTGCAACTGGCATCTATGTACTTCAGTGCAAATCATGGTGTGCAAACAACTAGATCTATAACTCCAAATATCTAACAAGAATCTGAAATAGAGTTACTATGCTGGAAATATGACTTGTATGCACTATAAATGGGGTTTGGCATAAAACAATTTGTCCAGGACCCTCTTTAGGCATTGTTGGAGGGGGGATATATATTAAGAGTGAAGGGATAGGGGATTTCAGTTTTTGGTAGGTTAAGTTACAGGAATTAAGCTTTGGGTAATAAAGGGTTAAGTAGATGGAGAACTTAGGGGAAGTGATGTCGGTTAGGGAGGGACATAGAGTAGCTGATATATATGGGGGTGTGAAGATAGGTGAAGGCTGCCAGCCTAGCCAGATAGAATTTTGTAGATAATTATGTCATTTGTAAATATTAAAATAAGCCACAGGCTTGTTCTCTTAAAATGGAAAAAATGGTGTTAAATGCGGAACTGCAAAAATGTAACAACAGTGCACTTTGCTGTAACAAAGCTGATAAGTCAATTCTTTGATGCCAAAACTCAGAGACGAGATGTCTAGATAAAGGCATTCTGCCTACTGTTTTGAGGCCAGAGTTAATGGCTAGAATTTCCATGTATAATTTCTTTTATTGCTCTGGTTCCTGATCAGCTGCAAGATCAAAAGGGCTATTAACCTCTGAGATTCTGTTAGCCTGGGAACCAGAAAGAAATGATGTAATTTCAAATGAATCAGTGGTACTGTGTTATCAATTTAAGGACAGAAAGAATTAGAGTATTTAAGCATTTGTCTTGAGAACATCCAACTCACCACTCTGCCTGTGTCTATATGTAAGTAGGATTTTAGAATTGTGGTTTCTTTTAGAAATAGATAGAAATTAGGAAGATCAGACTAAGTGTTTTTCTGTGTTGATGTCAGAACTTTTCTACTGTATTATTTTAAGTATTTCTCTGTGATCTCTGAACTCTTGACTAGCACTGTGTAGTAATCTTGTGTTTTTTATTTATTATTAAATATTTTTAAACCTTTCAACTGTGGCTGTTTTGTGTAGAGATAATTTAACCTCTAAGAGTACATTGCATGTATATAGTGATACTGTACCAAGTCATGCCAAATAAGTCTTGACTGTCTGGTTGCACTGACCATTTGGATAATAATATTGCACAGTATAATTGGACACCCTTTTATAAGGGCCTTTGAGTACCTGATAAATCTTACCTGGGTGGTAGCAGTGATTTCTACCGTATAGTCTGGGTAAAGGGGGCACAGCTAAAGAACCTGTGCCAGCCTTCCCCAGGAGTGTCTGTGTGGTTGTATAAACTCTTATCTCAGAGTGTGTGTGCGTCAGCCACTTGAGCAGGGACACAAAGCACTGTTTGGACAGAGAGGGTGATGGAAATTGTAGCTTGCCAACTAGGCTGAGATCTGGACCCTATAGCTGTGCCAGTGGGGAGTCTTATTGGGGACCTGGAGAGAAATGTAGAAACCGGCCCCAGACTGACTGTGATCTCTGTGTGGTCTTAAGAGAACTTGTACTTTACTGTGTGTGTATTTATTATTCTTTCCCTATATGGACACCCCTCACTGGTGTTAGTGGTGAGGATTGAGGCTCCTTGATTGCTGGAAATTTCCAGAGATGTAACAGGGTATTGCAGGACCTGTGAGCAGTGCCAAAAGGTAGGCAAGGCAGGAGAAAAGGTAAGAGCTCCTTTGATGCCTTTTCCTGTAATTTAGAAGCCATCTCAAAGGGTAGCTATGGATACTGTGGGGCTTCTGAGTACCCAAGTTCCACAAGGAAAAAGTATATCCTAGTGGTAGTGGATTATGCTACATGATACCCTGAGGCAGTGGCTCTGTCCTCCATTGAGGTAGAAAAGTTGGCAAATGCTTTTTTAGAGATTTTCAGCAATGTAGGTTTCCCAAAAGAAATACTGACTGACAGAGGTGCCAATTTCATGTCAGACCTGCTGGCTTGCCTGTGGAAGTACTATGGGGTGAAGCAACTGAAGACCACCCCCTACCATCCCCAGACTAATGGTCTGGTTGAGAGCGTAAACTCTACAATCAAGTCCATGCTATGGGCATTTGCAGAACTGTCTAAGAGGGATTGGGACAAATATTTGCCCCATCTGTTATTTGCTTACAGAGAGGCTCCCCAGGAATCCACAGGTTTTTCACCTTTGAGTTGCTGTATGGGCATATGTTGAGGGGACCTCTAGATTTAATTCAAGATGAGTGGGAAGTTGAGTGTGAACCTCACAAGGAGTCTGTTGTGGCATATGTCCTAAACCACAGGACAAGGCTCAGGGAATGCACGGGCTTGGCCCAGGAGAACCTGGCAGAAGCCCAACAATAGAAAAAGGTGTGGTATGACAGGTTAACTACATGTTGGAACTGCTAGGCAGGAGGCAGGGGGCCAAATGGTAGCATGTTAACATGATTAAACCTTATCATGATAGGGAGGGGCTTGTTCTGAGCATTTGCAGTGGCCTGCAGGAGGAGTCTGAGGGAGATCTGGTGACTGATCTCCTCAGTGAGGCTCAGACTGACACCTCAATGGAAGGGGTAGCAATGTCCCAGCAGCTATCTCTTACCCAGGTTTGAGAAATCTGAGCAGTGTTACAGGAATTTGGGGACATGTTCACTGGGAAATCAGGGTGCACCCACCTGGTGCAGCACCAGATGGATACAGGAACCGAAAGGCCTATGAGGCAGGCCCCTTATAGGGTGCCTGAGAGAATCAAGCAGACTCTGAGGGAGGAGATAGATGAGATGTTGGAACTAGGGGTGATTCAAGAGTCCAACAGTTCCTGGGCCTCCCCAGTGGTGCTGGTACCAAAGAAGGATGACAGCACCAAGGTCTGTGTGTACTACAGGATATTAAACAGTCACACAGACTCAAATGCTTAACCTATGCCTAGGACAAATGAGGCCCTAGAGCAGCTGGGTGGGGCTAAGTATCTTACAACCACTGATCTTACCATGGGTTACTGGCAGGTGCCCTTGACTTCCAGTGCTAGAGAAAAGTCAGACTCTGTGACTTTTTTAGCCTGTATGAGTTTACAAAGATGCCTTTGGGATGAAAAATGCCCCAGCGACTTTAGAGAGGCTGGTAGATCATATCCTAGCAAGAGCAGGAGGGTTTGCCCTTGCTTACCTAGATGATATTGCCATCTACAGCCATTCCAGGTAAGAGCACCTTCAGCATGTCAGGGAGGTGCTGGGCAGACTACAGTGGGGAGGGTTTACTATTAAGCCCAGCAAATGTCAGGTGGGTATGTCAGAGGTCTCCTATCGGGGACATAGAGTGGGGAGTGGTAAGATCAGGCCAGAACCTGCCAAAGTAGAAGCCATTCAGGCATGGCCTGCACCTTTTACCAAAAATTAGGTGAGGGCATACTTAGGGACAGCAGGGTACTATAGAAAGTTCATCTCCAGTTATAGTACCATAGCTGCTCCCCTCACGGTTTTGACAAGGAAGAACAGGTCAGATAAGATAGTATGGGCCCCAGCATGTGGTCAGGCATTCCAGGAGCTTAAGGAAGCTTTGGGAGGACCCCCTGTGTTAGCCAGTCCAGATTACAGCAAATAATTTCTTGTGCAGGTGGATGCTTCAAACCATGGGGTGAGGGCTGTAAAAAAGGAATGTCTAGCCATAGTGTGGGCACTGCAGAAACTTCAGCCTTATCTGTATGTAAAAAAATTCATTGTAGTGACAGATCACAACCCCCTAACATGGTTACACAGAGCCAGACAGCAAAATGCCAAGTTGCTAAGATGGAGCCTAGGGTAGCAAGCATATATGTTAGTGCAGCACCGCAGTGGGATTAGCAATGCCAACGCAAATGGGCTCTCAAGACAGGGAATGGGGTAAGGTATACTCAGACAGACCTAACCCTCTCAAGTGTTTGTCAAAAGTCACTTGAAACACTAGCTTGAGTTCCCCGGGGGGGGGGGTGAAGATACGTGAAGGCTGCCAGCCTAGCCAGATAGAATTTTGTAGATAATTGTGTCATTAGTAAATATTAATATAAGCCACAGGCTTGTTCTGTTAAATGGGAAAAAATGGCATTAAATGTCGAACTGCAAAAATGTAACAACAGTGCACTCTGCTGTAACAAAGCTGATAAGTCAATTCTTTGGTGTCAAATCTCGGAGCTGAGATGTCTATATAAAGGCATTCTGCCTATTGTTTTGAGGCTAGAGTTAATGGCTAGAATTTGCACGTATAATTTCCTTTATTGCTCTGGTTCCTGACCAGCTGCAAGATCAGAAGGGCTATTAACCTCTGAGGGTCTGTTAGCCTGGGAACCAGAAATAAATGATGTAATCTGAAATTTATCAGTGGTACTGTGTTATCAATTTAAAGACAGAAAGAATGAGAGCATTAGAGCATTTGTCTTGAGAACATCCAACTCACCACTCTGCCTGTGTCTATATGTAAGTAGGATTTTAGAACTGTGTTTTCTCTTAGAAATATATAGGAATTGGGAAGATTCGACTGTTTTTCTGTGTTAATGTCAGAACTTTTCTACTGTATTATTTTAAGTATTTCTCTGTGATCTCTGAACTCTTGACTAGCACTGTGTAGTAAAAAGTATTGTCTTGTCTTTTTTATTTATTATTAAATATTTTAAACCTTTCAATTGTGGCTGTTTTGTGTAGAGATAATTTAAGCTCTAAGAGTACATCACATGTATATAGTGATACTGTACCAAGTCACTCAAAATAAGTCTTAACTGTTTGGTTGCACTTACCATTTGGATAATAATATTGCACAGCATAATTGGACACCTTTTCATAAGGGCCTTTGAGTAGCTGATAAATATTAGATGGGCGGTGGCAGTGATTTCTACCATATAGTCTGGGTAAAAGGGACACAGATGGAGAACCTGTGCCAGCCTTCCCCAGGAGTGCCGGTGTGCTTGTACAAACTCTTATATCAAAGTGTGTGTGGGTCTGCTATTTGGGCAGGGATATGAAGCACTGGTTGGAAAGAGAGGGTGCTGGAGATTTTAGCTTGCCCACTAGGTTGAGATCTGGACCCTATAGCTGTGCCAGTGGGGAGACTTATTGGGGACCTGCAGAGAAAGGGAGAAACCAGCCCCAGACTGATGGTGATCTCTGTGTGTCCTTAAGGGAAATTCTACTTTATTGTGTGTGTATTTATTATCCTTTCCCAATATGGACACTCCTCACTGGTGTAGTGTTGAGGATTGAAGCTCTTTGACTGCTGGGCCAGTGCACAGGCATCACAGAGGGAATAGAGGAAGTGGTCACATTTTTTATGTGATTTGGTGTTGTTGCAGCTAACCCACATCCAGACGACCTCATAGGCACTTCATTGATAGGTAGGCCTTGGATGGTATGTGCAGGAAGGAGATCTTTAATTAGGATCAGGGGGGTTTTTTGTTACAGTTTTGGTGGGCATTTGAATGGTAGGTGGTGGGTGATGGCTGGGTAGGGAGCTGTGTTTGAATGGGGGGATAGGGTGAAAGGGACAGGTGTCTTACTGTGTGAGCAGGTGGTTTGCGAGTGGTGCATGGCTTACCTGGTGTTGTGGTTTCATTTTCCTTGGTTCCCTGGTGGCCTCATGGTGCAATGTTGGGGCTGGGGATGGCTTTATGGTTTCAGTCATTGTCCAGTTCATTGGTGGCTTAGGGTTGCAATGGAGTGTTTCCCTGTCATTCCATGGACATACAGTGTTTTGTGCCTTGTGCATACTGGCCCACTCATTTCCCTGGTGGATGTGGTTGGCTATCAGTCATTGTTTCAGGAGGGATTTGGTAAGTGTTGGTGGTTGTAGTGGTTGGGGCTGCTGAGTTTAGGTGCCCTGGTAGGTCTGTGCAGCTGTTACTGTTGCTTTGTGGCTGTTTCTGTTGCTTTGCCTGGTTTCCAGGCCCAGGGAGCATCATTGTGTGGCTGAGGCCTTCTCGCATGCATGTTTGAGGGCAGCAGCCATTGATGTGATGGTAGAAGAGCTTGTGGTTGCTGGTGAGTTCTTACACAGGGGGGATCAGGGACCTCAGTGCAAGGGTGTGCTGGGGAGTTAATTAGTACGATAAATAAAAAAAGAAAAAATGGCACACTTAAAAAAAATTGTTCATTCATTCATTGTGTTTCTCTTTATTGGTATGTCTGTGCCTCGGCAAGTGTGTGTGTGTGTGTCTGTGGCTTTGGTGTGTGCACAAGTGTAGGTATGTATGTCCAGGTGTTTGCATGAGATTTCTGGCTTGGGTTCAGCTGCTAAGGAGTGTCCCTTATAGGTGAGCACCCATGGTATTGAGAAGAGCCAGGGCTGTGGGGAGGAAGAAGAAAAAAAAAGGGATAGATAGATAGATAGATAGATAGATAGATAGATAGATAGATAGATAGATATACATTTGGTTTTGGGTTAGATAGTTCACATGGTGTAGTGGCACATTATGCTGACAATGGTGACAGGACCTTGGGTTCAAGACTAGACAGGGCTGATTGGTTAAAATAAACATGCCGCTGAGGTCTCAGTACTTGGCAGCATGGACTATTACATGGGGGGGTCAGAGGTTTGCTGATGTGGCTCGGGCCGAGCAGTTGGTTATTAATGTGTGTTTTTCTATCTCTCTTCTCTGCAGATGCTAACTTACCTGGACTGTGACAGCATTGGCAGGCCATAGTAGCTCAGGAGGTGTCAACATCAGAGGCAGTTGCAGACCAGGAGCAGGCACCAGGTCAGAAGTGGCGATGTTCCACATTGAGAGCTATCGCTCTGAGAAAGGGCAGCTTACAGCGAAGGAGGTGGTCACAGTTGGGGCATCAGCTCCAAGCGGGTCTCAAGATGGAGGCTCAGGTAATGTTTTTGCTTCATCAGTTCTGCCAGGTAAGATGGGCAGTGAGGATGTGAGGGGTAAGTGAAGCAGAAGGGGAACTCAGAGGGAGGGACCCTGGGAAAGAATGGCATGTGCTAGTGTGTGCGGCGATGGAGGTTGCAGGAGTATCCAGGTATGGTGGGGGGATGTGAGTGGGAGTAGTGCAGGGTCAGGGGATAAATTGGCTTTAGGTTCGGACATAGGTCCCGAATTTGGTCTTTGCCCAGGGGATTGGCTAACCACACTGGCATTGGGACAGGGATCAGGGGCAGTCTTTTTGACCCCGCACATTCCATCATCAGTGAAAGAAAAAATTTGGAAAGGGGAATATGTCAATGCATTTGAGTTAAGTGATGCAGAAGGGGTGCAGCATTTGGCAGAGGCAGAGTTGGCTAATAGTAAGGATTTGTTGGTGGCTTTGGGTAGGAAAAGGATAGGTAAAATTCACCCCAGGACATGGGATAACTGCGTGGTAGGTTTTATTTACTACATGGCTGTGCATCTGGAAAAGGACAGGTTTTTGGCTTTGCCCTTTTGGGTTATTTTCTTACAATTCAGGAGGCGCAACATTTACCGCCAGGGAATGCGTAGTTATGGTATGATCAGAGGTTCCGTAAACTGAAGACAGTGGATCATTCACTATGCTGGGAGGTGTGTCATCCTGATATATGGTTGGCTACCATAATGGATATTTATGGGGAATTTAATAGACTGGGAAATGGGGGAGAAGGAGTTGGGGTGTGTTGGTCTTTTAATAGTGGGTCTTGTTCTTGGGTAGGGTGCAAATTTTCGCACTCTTGCTCATGGTGTGGAGGAAGTCATTCAGCCATTCACTGTGGTCGCCGAGACCTCACTGCCTTGAATTTAAATTTTTTGGCCCAGGAGGGCGGTTTTCCCTCTGTTCAAAGGTTTCAAGCCATGAGGAGTAGACATAATTTTCATGGATCCCAGGGAAGTGGATTCTTTAGGGGAAATAGGGGAAGGGGGGCCTTTCCCCATTAAGGTGGAGGTTCTGCGTGGCATGCTCCAAGGCTTTCCTGACTTCGCGATTAGAAATGAGATATTGCAGGGGTTTCAACGAGGGTTTTCTATTAAGTCTAGTGTGGTTGGAGATGGGGTGGTTTTCAAGAATCTGCACTCAGTGAGTGGTAAGGAAGATACATTGGAGGGATTGGTGGGGAAGGAGTGTCAGGCTGGCCAGTTATTGGGTCCATTGGACAGCCCACCTTTTGTTAATTGCAAGGTGTCACCCTTGGGGTTAGTGCCAAAGAAATGGGCTGAGGAGTTTAGGTTGATTCATCATTTGTCTTATTCTGTAGGGGGTTCAGTTAATGATTTCATTGTGGAGGAGGATGTCAAGGTTCATTATGCATCCTTGGATGATGCCATCAAAGTGATTAAGGATTTTAAGGAGCCATGGTTGGTAAAGGTGGCTATTGAGTCTGGCTTTCATTTACTGCCAATCAGGCAGGATGATTGGTTATTGCTGGGGATGGTGGTGGGTGACAAATACTATTTTGCCAAAGCCATGCCAATGGGTTGTTCTGTGGCATGTGCAACATTCTAGAAGTTCAGTATGGTGCTACAGTGGGTATGGCAGCAGAGGGTGGGTATGCAGAAGGTAGTTCATTATTTGGATGATTTTTGCTAGTTGGAGAAGGATGATTAGGGGCCCAGGAAGGTTTGAGGGAATTTACAAGCGTGTGTGAGGAACTAGATGTACCACTGGCCCAACATAAGATGGAAGGTCCGGCTAGAGCATTAGAATTTTTGGGATTAATGGTGGATGCTGAAAGGGGTCTGTTTTGTTTGCCTTTGGATAAGATAGACAGGCTGAAGATGGCAATAAGTTTGGTTGTGGCTAAGGATAAGGTACAGATTCAGACAGTTATGGAGTTGTTAGGACTTTTGAATTTTGCCTGTCGAGCGGTACACCAGGGCTTACTTTTTGTAGGTCAGTGGCATTTATGTTGAAAGAGGGCAGGAGTAAACACCATTGGGTTAGGGTGACCAAGTTGGTTCAGGAGGCTTTGTTGTTGTGGTCCTGTTTTTTGGGGCAATTTAATGGGATATCTTTTTGGCAGACAGACTGGGTGGAGCAGCAGGAACTTCAGTTATTCATGGATGCAACTGGGGGCACTGGCATGGGGGCTTACTTTGGAGGGTGGTTGTTTGCAACTAAATGGCCTTAATGTTGGAAGAAAGAATGGAAAGGTGATATGGCGTTTTAGAGTTGATGCCTATTTGGGCAGCTTTGGTTTGGAAGGACCATTTACTGGACAAGTGAGTAGTTTTCCTTTCCGATAATATGGCGGTGGTGTTGGTTTTACAAAAGAAGATGGCTAAGTCAGAATTGTTACTGTTGGTCTTACATAAATTGGTTTTACAGAGTCTGTTAATAAACTTTTCATTTACAGTAGTGCATGTGCCTGGTGTGAGGAATGACATTGCTGATAGTTTGTCTCGATTTCAGTTTTACAGGTTTTGGCTGTTGGCCCCAGGGGTGGAGGAAGTGCCGGAACTCCTGCCAGAGGAGGTGTGGAACCTTGGGTTGAGGTAGCCAGGAGGTTGGTGCATCATTCATGGGCTCTCTCTACCAGGAAGGCTTACGGTAGGGCTCTTTGTGAATTTGATCAGTTTGTTCTACAATTGCCAGAAGAGGAAGGGGTGTAGTCAGAAGAATTTTTGTTGCACTACTTAGCTCGAGCTTGGGGGTTAGGTAAGGCTTTACAAACTGTTAGGGTGGATTTGGCTGCCATTAGCATATTTGCCCAGGTATCAGGGTTATAGGATTTTACAAAGTCATGGACAGTAGGATGTATGTTGAAAGGTTGGGGGAAAGTGGATGGGGAATATAGGGATATGAGATGGCCACTGACAAGGGTGGCATTGAAAGTTTTGTTGAAAGGTTTAGCGTTATTACAAGGCAGTTCTTTGGATTATGTTATGTGGGTCACATTGTGTGTATGGTTATATTTTGGTGCCTTCCGTGTGTCTGAGTTGTTAGAATCATTATTTTGGAAGGATGTAATGATAGGTGCTGGGGTGGTTATTATTGGGTTACAAAAGACTAAGACAGATCAATTGGGTAAAGGTTCAGTAGTTGTGCTCAAGGCTGATAAGAATGTTAGCCTTTGTCCGGTAAGGTGGGCCAAGGAATTCAAAAGGCTGCAGATGGGGAGTTTGTCTGATTTTTTTCTGTTCGGTGGATGGGAAGAGTGTGACAAGCAGTAGAGTCATACATCTCATTAGCAGAGTTTTTCATTGTATGGGTTTTCCAGCAGACAGATTTGCAGCTTATTCCTTTCAAATTGGTAGAGCTTCAGATTTAGCTAGGGAGGGCAGTTCCATTGAAGTCATTAAAAGGGTGGGGAGGTGGTCTTCAAATGCATTTTTATCATATGTTAGATAAAGTTTTGTTTTGCATGATTATTAATTTTCTTTTCTTCTTTTTTAGGAAAACAGCTTGTCATCCTGGGTCACTCATATAGCCACTGGGCAGGGAAATATGTATTGGTTAGGGAAGACGGTAAAACTTTGGGTTTGTCTCATTTAGGATGGTCAGTGACTTGGCATGGGGTTAGGGGGCTTAGATGAGACAGGTCGATGCATGAGTTTGAGCAGGTAAAATTGAGGGTGGGGTATCCTAGAATATTAGTGATTCATTTGGGAGGTAATAATCTTGGAATTCTTTCTAAGAAGTGTTTGGTAGATATTATTTTACAGGATGTTTTGAGGTTACAGATGTTGTACCCGGGTATGTGTATAGCTTGGTCAGAGTTAGTTCCCCATTTGAGTTGGAGGAATGCTCTTAGTCATCAGGCTATTGAGCAGGTTAGGAGGTTTATTAATCAGAGATTGGCTAGGCAATTAAGGGTTTTAGGGATGGATACTATTGAACATAGAGATTTTCAGATGGTGATGCTGTTTGGTATGGATTGGATGCAGTGTATTTGAATGAGGTTGGTTTGGTTTTGTTTAACGTTCACTTGAAGTTGTTTTTAGAAGGTATTGTGAAGGCTATGGATTAGGAGGGGGAACAGCTTGGGAGCAGGCTGGTGCTGGAGGAGAGGGACAGGATTGTCCTCTTCTGTTCCTCCTTGAGGGAAGGTGCTCATGGATTGAACTGAGGATCAAGTGAGTTGCTGGACGCTACTGGACTAAAAGTAAAATTCATTGGTTAATGGTTGGTTTGAAAGGAGGTGAGCAGGTACGCTGCCCATTTAAGGTTTGTAGGGTGAGTAGGTACACTGCCCTGGTGGCGGATGTAACAGGGTGAGTTAGTGCGCTACCCTGATGTATGAATCAGCCAGGATGAGTCGGTACACTGCCCTGAGATCATTGAGTTTGGTGAAGTTATTGTTTATTGTTATTTTTTAGTGTGAATAAAGTTTATATTTATCTAATATTATTAATAAAGGTCATCAAATGGCTTTATGTGTTGGTGTGAGTTATTTAAAGGGGGGCTGGGACAAATGAGGTTTTGGACAAACCAATTTGTCCGGGACCCTATTTAGGCAGTGTTGGGGGATATATATTGAGTGAATGAGTAGGGGATTTCAGTTTTTGGTAGGTTAGGTTACAGGGATTAAGCTTTGGATAATAAAGGGTTAAGTACATGGAGAACTTAGGGGAAGTGATGCAGGTTAGGGAGGGTCTTAGAGTAGCTGATATATATGGGGAATAGAGGAAATGGTTTCATTTTGGCGTGAGTTGGTGTCACTCCCTCCCTCCCGAATGATTTCCTTGTTACAGTTTTGTTAGTGTAAGGGCAGAGAAGAGGGACAGGATTGTCCTCTTTTGTTTCCCCTCGAGGGAAGGTGGTCATGGATTGAATTGGGGATCATGTGAGTTGCTGGACACTACTTGACTAAAAGTGAAATTCATTGGTTAAAGGTTGGTTTGAAAGGAGGTGAGCAGGTACACTGCCCATTTAAGGTTTGTGGGGTGAGAAGGTACGCTGCCCTGGTGGAGGATGTAACAGGGTGAGTAGGTACGCTGCCCTGATGTATGAATTGGCCAGAGTGAGTAGGTACACTGCCCTGAGATCATTGAGTTTGGTGAAGTTATTGTTTATTGTTATTTTTCAGTGTGAATAAAGTTTATGTTTATCTAATATTAACAAAAGTTTGTCAAATAGCTTCATGTGTTGGTGTGAGTTATTTAAAGGGGGGCCAGGACAAAAGGTTTTAGCAGTTCACAGTTAGCACATATCAATAAACAGTGGCATTGTTTCCTAAATAATCTACAAACTCAGTGACTCACAGAATCGTCAGTGTAAAGGGAGGCAGAAAAAAAACACTGTATTAGTGCATCTCTGCTGTGACATATTATGGAGGCACATAAGCATTACAGAAACTAAAAAGAATGAAAACAAAATAATGTCAGTGTTACAGTTCTGATCCAGGCATACTAAGCACTAAGAGTAATAATACTACAGTATTAGTACTGCACTAAATATCAGCATATGATGAGCAGTCCAATAGTCTTTAAATTCATGTACGTCCTCTCTCTTACATTAATCTCCTGCATAATAACCATAATGACTACCCATAAATAACTTCTTCTTCATCCCCTTCCAATCACTCAACCCTTTTTGTATTTTATTTTATAGTTACATTCCCAAAACATCTCCTTGAATACTTAGATCCTCTTAGAGATGATATTAAGCCACGTATCTGCTGAATAAAATACTACCCTCCCAGATTCTCCTTTACAAGGTCTCTTTCCCTTGCTGTTTCTCTGAGTCAGCAGATATACTATTGTGTTCCCTCACATGTTAGCCTAGTGGCATTTGGCATCAAAATTGCCTCTGAGAAGTGGATCTTGACACTAGAATTATGGGTACTGTTGTGCTCTTCCTTATAGTTTCTGGGTAGAACTTTATTCCTCCAAACTCCTACCTCCATACTTTTCCATATCCGATCATTTGTACTTACGTGCATTGTGACTTCTCTGTACTAACTGATCCTTAGTAAAGAAATCCCCAACTATCATCTCCCTCTACTATTTATTTACTACTAACATCATTTTACTATTTTTTTTCTCCTTGATCCATGGTATCCATCCTTGCAACCCATCCAATCAGTCTCATTACCCCAGGAGGCAGGAGCTCTATGGCCCATTCATTCCTCCAGTGGACAAGCATTGGTAACAATGTCATTACCCTGTTTGGGCAACTGGAGAGGGACTGCCAAGTCTCCTTGTAGCTCCCTGCAAAGAGTCAAGGGATGACATGCACGGAAGATATGTGAAAGCTGTGTTTCCAAATATCATGAGAGATGCCTAATCAAACACTCTGCCCCGTTAAAGGCAAAGCATGGCCAGTAATCCTTGGTCACCACCGGGAATTTTAATATGGAGTGTGAATTCAAAGCATGCACACCCTCCCCAACAGAGAGGCAAGTAGGTGCTGCCTCATCTTTCCTCTCTCACTCTCTCTGGCCAGCAAGCTTCTCCTTTGCACTTTCCTCCTCCCCCCACTTTAAAACCTTCTGATATCAGCTGCTTAGCAGTCACATAAGCTGCTCAAGAATTCCTTTCACCCACAGCATTACTGGTAATGCTATCACACTCCTCACCTGAAACCTAATCCCCCTGACTGCTCATCTTCCTTTTCATTACTCAGTTTCCAACTGGTCCATGTTATTATCATTATCACTTAATAAATCCATCCCGTAATCAGTCTCATTTTCCAAACTCCACACCCTCTCACATCCTTTTTATTATCCCACCTGTATTTATAATTCTATCACCTTTAAGCTCATTGACTCCCTTACACTGTCCTCACTTAACAAACTCCTTACTTTCACTTTCCACAAAGTTACAACACCCTTCCTTTCCCATCTAGTTCTCTCATAAAGCCTATTTCTGTATTGTCACTTTACTCTTCCACCTAGTCCATTACGTGACCTAATGCAGCACCCTGTTTACCTAGACTGCCAGTCCCATACATACCCTCATATCCTTATACTCCATTGTTCACCCCAGCAGCCTTTACTGAATGGCACTATCAGCTTCCTCAGATGATCAGTATCTATTACAGCTGTTTAAATCTTCAAAAAAATCACTACAACTCACATCGTGAACTCAAACAGCAACCATGTATCCTCCATCCTGAGATTCCCTTCAGAGGTTACAACTGCATTATGGTATAGTCCAGGAGTACCAGCATGTTAGCATTGCTTGGATATTGATGTTACAGTTCTTGGCATAGTTTATGTGCTGGGTGACAGAGGTGCTACCTTAGCAGGGATGGGGCTCACTTCATCACAGTATGCCATCCCAGGCATCACATGTGCATTGCTAAGATGATTTTATTTGCTAGATATTTGCCCTTATTAACTGTCAATGTTACTACTAATATGCAGTGACAAGCTGGATCTGAAAAATATCCTTCAACACCACATGGCCACGTGAAGTATAGTGTCCTTGGTAGGTGCTGCCTACAGTACACCCAGATGTCCTGTTAGCTTTGCTGCAAGACACACCTACACAACTTATCTCCCATCTTCAGGGTGGCAGTGTGTCTAACCTCATGATCTCTTTGGACTGCTTCACTGCAGATTCAGTTGTCCTTGGACAAAAGGACATAGAAAGTAATACACTGTGTGCACCAAGCAGGAGTTGCAACTCACATTCCAAGAAGTCTCTTCAGTCTTGCAGGGTCAGGCTCACCTGGAGGGCATAAAGTAAAACTGCAGGGTCAGGCTCGCCTAGAGTTCATGAAGTGCAGCGGCAGGTCAGGCTCAGCTGGTAGATATGAAATACAGCTGCAGGGCAGCCTCACCAAGCTACATCTGTAACATCAACTGAACTATACTTCCAAATGCCAGACCATCGAAGTTGGCAAGTCTTAGCAAAATAAAGATGGATGACACACAGGCACATATTGACCACCCCCACAAGCAACAGATTTGCATTCTGTCACACCCCTTGCAAGGCATAGCCCTCAATGAAGATTCCCACACCTGTTAACATGCCTCAATCAAGCAGCAATAAATGTGATACATACTCTAGAATTTGTAGGTTGTTTTGGACAATTATGTAATATCCACCCTGGAATAACTACTACTGCTTCTGCAATGTATGTAGTATAAAATGTATTATACAATGACTCCCTATTACTATTCAAAAACGTGCACGCTGATTGGCCCAGCCTAACCAGTGTGCCCATTGTAAATACCACAATATACCAATGGAAAAAGTCCAGTCACTCAGACGTTCTTCCATTGGTATAAAGTGCCCCAAAACCTTTCTTTACAATTAAAAAAAAAGAGGAAACGGACCAACAGAGACTTTCTTTTCTCCATTGCTTCCATTTCAAAGCATTGATGTACTGGGTATGGATGGGAACGCAAGTCCCATATGCATGCGCAGTACATCAAAATGAAGAAGCAGTGTACCACAACCAGCGGAAGAACAGCAATCTGCCGTTATACAAAGATATTATTTAAGAAAAGTAAGTATTTTTTTTCTTAAATAATGTCATCGTATAATAGCAATAACGAACTCCGTGGTTGTGGTATATTGAATATTTATCCACAGTTGCCTTTGTTTAATCACTCGGGCATCGCCCTGGGTAAATCTTCAATATACCACACCATGTCATCGGTTATTGCTTTAATCTTCTGAAAAGAACTCCTTTACTAGAATGTGGCACTGCCTGTTACTGCAATGTATTATACAAGTTAAAAGAAAATTTCCAAATGAAATGGATGAGTGGTTCTTTTATGAATGTTACTTTGTGACCACATATAATATTTTAAGTGATCAACTTAAGGTCGTGATTCATTACTATGGGGGAGGGGGGTTGTTACAGTTTAATGAGTTGATAGGGATTACAGGTAGTACTCCTGTTATTTTTCTTATAGGAAGGGCCGCAGGATTAAGGCCATGTTAGTGCATAGTAGGTTCATGAGGCCTGCGGATAAATGAATGGACCAGCCTTAAAGGGTTGGTACCTTCCCATGTAATCATTGCATTAGTTGCAAGTATGTTGCTAATACATCTGATAAAATTAATGGTATTTCTTTTATGCCTAGAGGTCTGTATTGTTGTTACACTGAAGGTATTGTTTATGCCTTAATGTGTCCCTGTAAAATGTTTTATATAGGTGAAATCAAGAGGGCTTTCAAATTGAGATTGCAAAATCATTTTAAGGGCATTAAGAATGGTAAGATGGAAATCCCTCTTGCCGTGCATTTTAAACTGCATCACAGTAGTGATCCAGTAGGGTTCAGGGGTACTGTTTTAGAATAAATAAATATGCAAGGTGATTGTTTAGAAATAAAGAAAAAAACTGTTGTATAAGGAGCTTATATTTATTTTCAAGTATGCAACCCTGACCCCTGTTGGTTTGAACGTGGATTGTAACTGGAAGATTGTGATTTGATTGTATAACTGAATGATAGATAATTGTGTTGGGTAATTGTTGGTGCTATTTAAATGCTTGGTTTTAACTGTGTTTTTACTCCTTGAAAGCTTTCTTGAGCCGAGGCGCTAGACTGTTTGTACTTACAATAAATGTGGTTCACTGGCTTTTGTTGTTTTTTAGTTTATGGTAGTTTTATATATACTTCTCTGTGTTTACTACCTTTGCTTATTTTATGCTGTGCTATAGTGTTAACTCCAAAGTTATGTATCCTGTCATTCTGCCGTCCAACTGTATGTTACTTATTACATGTATTTACATTGTCTTGTCGTATGAATGCTTGTAGACAAAGAAAATGTTGTACTTCGCAGAACATTTGAAGCTTTGTTACCACATTGTTTTTTTGTGCAGTGGTCCACACTCTGCTGTACTTTCTGCAACAGATTTGCATTCTGTCACACCCCTTGCAAGGCATAGCACTCAGTGAAATTTCCCACACCTGTTAACATGCCTCAATTAAGCAGAAAAAAACATGATACACACTCTAGGCTTTGTACATTGTTTTAGACAATTATGTAATATTCACCCTGGCATAACTGCTACTGCTTCTGCAATGTATGTGGTATAAAATGTAATCTTCTGCAAAGAACTCCTTTACTAGAATGTGGCACTGCCTGTTACTGCAGTGTATTATACAAGTTAAAATAAAATTTCCAAATGAAATGGATGAATGGTACATGGGCAGGATGTTTTCCTGGGATGCTGGTGACCAGGAATTAACTAGCAACATGAAAAGTTAGAGAGCTGGCTGGGAAGATAGGCCAGCTCACCTGTCTTAAAGGAACACTCCGGGCTCTGTCACATTTTTACTCAACCACCAGTCATCTTCATTCCCTATAAACTGATCCCAGCCAAATTACCAAAATGCACGAAGAAGTTTGTCACTTGTAAATTTCTGCCTTTCCCTAGCATAGGGCAGGAAAGCCCATCCCCCATTCTTTGCTATCGCATTCTTTCTTGTCTAATTGGTCTCCACATTGCTGACGTACCTTCGACACAGTCAAAGCAGTAGTTCCCTCTCCAGCTGATCCTCCCACACTCATCACCATTATCTCGGTCTGCCCCTGTCAGTTATTATAAATTACAGTGTAAGTTGTTGTGGAACTCTATTCCCTCGACTGTTTCAGTCCGGAGTAAAAACAGCATCGGATCGTCGCTTCTCTAGCAAAACTGCAAGCCAAGTCCCTTGGGAACGTTCATTTTTCGGTAAGAATGCATCTATATTTCTGTCGCAAAAGCATTAATTTATTTATCTGTTATTTCTCTGCTGATGTTCCTTTACATTGCCCTTCAGATCTATTTGTTGCTAGAGATGTACAGCTCTCTGCTCTGCCGGCATGGAGCGTGAGCCATCAGCAAGTAACCAAATGTTAGAAAAAAAACAAAAAAACTTTGTTTTCTTACATTTGTTTACTTTCTGATGGCTCACGTAGCTGCAGGCAGAGCAGAGGGCTGTACACTTCTATCTAGGACAGGTAGCTTTCATCCTTCTAAGTTGGGAACTGCTGATTGAGAGCCCAGTGTCCAAGTGTATTAGTTCTGGTTTAGGCATTTGGGCTTCAGGCCAGTTATTTTACATTAAGAAGGTTCGTGGTCTGCACTCTTGTGGGAGAAGAGGCTGGACTCTGCCCTTCTGAGCTGGGAATTTCTGGTTAAAGGTTTATAGTGCCTGAATATTTGAACTGTATCTTACTGAAATTGGTTCACCTTGTTTGCTCTAGCATAGACTAGATCCAGGCCTGCTGAATCTAGCTTTGTTTATATGCTTGTTGTTTGTTTGCTTGTTATTTCCCTGGAAGCTAATTCCACCTAATACGCAACTTCTCAGCGCTTCTGTGGATCACTAGTGATATCTGCATTGCTTACTGTACTTATTTCCTTGTTTCACTTGAAAGAAAGTTACTGTTTGTCGTTTTTGCATTTAGTTACTTGTAACACATTGCACTCAAGTTACCTGGCACTTGCTCACTAAAGCAATTATATAAGTCAGCACTAAAAATTAAAAGCACTACACCCTCACTCCTCACTGGCCCTTGTTTTCAATTAAGGAATTCCCAATATTATTCTAGCATGTCCAAAGGTCAGTTGTCAATCTTCTCTCCGGTCCAGCTGGTGAATCTGGGAATCTTGAGGCAATGTTATAACTGCCTCATGTACACAGACAACCCTCTCCTCCTCCCACATAACACAAATACTTGCGAGATGCAGCTATTTAGCCAAACTGGAGGCTGAGCTCTCTCAACTCAGGACTGGCAAGACCAGACAGGAGGAGAAGGCAACTACACACACCACAAAACCAGCCTCACATAATGCTACCACTCTACTGAATCAAACACATAAACACACAAAGACATACAGAGGCTCTTAGTAAAAATTTACCTAAACAGCAGAGGCCTCCAAAGCAGACACCCAAACAACTGCTACCTCAAGACACCCCACAAGCAACACATAAACCACAAAAGCAGTGTGCAAAGCAGTCACAGCCCTTAAGGCCAAATACAACACCAAACATACTTGTCATAGGTGACTCCATAGTCAGACACACTGACGTCCCACTCACCAGGCTGAACAAGGAGAGGGTCACAGTAAGCTGCCTATCGGGCGCTAGAATCCGCCACATAACACAAGCACTGGTCACTCCACGGCAAGTACAAATATGACACAGTCATTGTCCATGCTGGTGTGAACGACCTGAGACGTACCTCCCTGGACTACATGAAAAGAGACATAGAGGAGCTCTCTGATTATGTAGCCCAGGCAGGTATGACCCTAACCCTGAGCAGTATCCTTCCTTCACCAAGAATGATGCCACAATATAGAGACAAGATGATCAGCTTTAACAATTGGCTTAATGTCTGGTGTCATTCAAAGGGGATCCAGTGTCTGTCTGCCTGGGATGACATGCTTGAAAAGCCACGCTGCTTCGCAAGGGATGGCTTGCACCTGTCACCCCTGGGATTCCGGATATTGGCTAAGGCTCTTGCCACCCCATAGTGCCTTTTTAGGCAAGGCACAAATTCTAAACCTACCACCCTAGAAAACATAAATGGGAAGAAACTGAGGGTAATGCTGCTTAATGCCAGAAGTCTAAATCTCAAAATGCACGCACTCGAGGCCCTTCTCAGTATGGAGAACATCGATGTCTGTGCTGTAACTGAAACCTGGTTCAAGGCTCCTGAGAGCACCCTGGCACTATTAGGTTTTACCTCATATCATGCGTTCGGCCCCAAAACCCGGACCACACCACAAAAGGAGGGGTGTATCCATATTCATAAAGGATACCCACACCTCCAGGTTGGTGGCAACGCACAAAGCTCGAAACCATCCAGGTGCAACTAACCATAGGCAAAACTGCTCTACAAATTGTAGCATGCTACAGGCCACCCTCTCAAACTCAGGAACCCCACACAGCCTTCCTGAAGACACTGGAGGGTATAAATGTATCTCCAAACACCATCATATTGGGTGACTTCAACTACCCGAATATAGACTGGGAACATTACTCAAGCCCCAACTTTCTAGCCCAACGGTTCCTGGAGTTCATAAATTCAAATGCCATGGAACAGCTAGTCACTGTTCCCATGAGAGGAGAAAATATACTAGATCTCATTGTCACAAACATGGGGACAAAATGCTCCACACCGAAGTATATCCCTCATTGGTGAGATCTGATCATAAACTAATCTCACTGGAAATCCACATCCCCCCACCCCAAACAAAAAGACCATAGTGAAGAACTTCTCTAAAGCAAACTTCACACTACTCAAGACTGGTGTGGTATCCTTCAAGGCCCCTGAGCCAGTGGAAACCACAACCCAAGCTGTGGAAGCCCTTACAAATGCCTTCTATGAACACCTCCAGGACTGCATGGATCAGGCAATCCCAAATAAAACCAAGACTCTTTCCACAAAGGGCAAACGTCCAGTCTGGTGGACCCCAGCCATTAACAAACTTTACAATAAGAGGAGAAAGCTATTACATGATAGAACAAAATCCATAAAAGGGAAGTCACCCTGATCATTATTAGTAAAAAATACGAGCACTCATAAAATCAACTAAGGCCAATTTTGAGAGAAAAATTGCCATGGATTCAAAGGACAATCATAAGGCCTTTTTCAGCTATGTTAGGAACCTGGGTGGAAACTCCCAGATATGCTCAGAATTAGTCCAAAATGATACAAATATCACTGAACCCACAGACATTGCCAACATACTGGCAGACAGGTTCAGTGCAAACTTCACCCCCCTCCCTCCCCCTAAAGGAGAGATAACTATCCCAGCCGAGTGTAGCCTCCCAGACATCTCAAATGCGCAGGTGAAAGCTGCTCTCTCTAAAGCTAAAAACACAGCATCAATGGGACTGGATGGTGTCCCCGGCTGTGTGCTACACGAGCTAAATGAGGAATTAAACCCGCACATAAGGCAGCTGTTTAATCTCAGCCTTACCACAGGATACGTGCCCAAGGAGTGGCGTACGGCAACTGTTGTCCCACTCCACAAAGGCGGTGCCTCTACAGACCCTGGTAATTACCGCCCCATAAGCTTAACAAGTCTAGTCTGCAAAGCTATGGAGAGGATCATAATGGAGCTCATAAACAAAGATATAGGGGACTTGCAGACATTGGACCCAACCCAGTTTGGCTTTGTCAAGGGAAGATCATGCCTTTTGAACTTGGTCGACTTCTTCGAAACAGTCACCAAGGCCATTGATGAGGGAAAGGCAGTCCATACAGCCTACCTTGACCTTGCAAAGGCTTTCGACACAATATCCCACTCGGGTATTGTAGAAAAACTTACCAGCTTAAATGTAAACCCATATGTCACAAGATGGGTTGCAAACTGGCTTAAGGACAGAACCCACAGGGTTAGAGTTGCTGGCACTGTGTCAGACTCCAAGCCCGTCACAAGTGGTGTCCCACAGGGCTCGGTCCTTGGCCCCCTATTGTTTGGCATCTACTTCTCAGAAGTACAGGCCAACATGGGAGGACTTTGGCTGACAAAGTTTGCAGACGACTGCAAACTGGGCCATAGTGGAAAGTGCATCGGACACGGATATCCTTCAGAAGGGACTCACGGAAACAGATAGCTGGTGCCAGAGCCATGGCCTGAAGTTAAACGCCAAAAAATGTATAGTCATACCCTTCGGGAAAAACAAGGTAACCCCAAGCTACCATATAGGTGGCAATCCACTAAGCACAGAAGGGGTTATCAGGGACCTGGGGACCCAGGTTGACAGTGGCCTTTCTTTGACACTCACATTGCTAAAGTGGTTAGAAAGACCTTCTACATTGCCCACCTGATCATGAAGGATTCACATCCAGATCTAGTGAGGTCATTGTTCCCTCTACTCTTCACTTATCAGACCAATGATCGAGTACAATGCCCCATTCGGGATGTATCTCACCCGACATCTGCAGCAATTGGAGAGACCCCAAAAGTTCCTCACCAAAAGGATAAAGGGACTCCAAAATCTGTCATATGCTGCCAGATTGAAGAAACACCAGCTCTATTCAGTCGCATACCATCTGCTCAGAGGTGACATGTGCCTGACATACAAGGCCATGTCCAACCCGGAATTAATGGACATGCTCCACCTCAAATAATCCAAATCCACCAAAACCACTAGAGCAAGCGACTTAAACCTTAGCACAGATATAAATAGGACGTGCTGGAGGGATAGATTTATCACTCAGAGACTCCCTATGCTGTGGAATAAAATCCCGGTCCATGTGAAGCAGAGCACCTCGCTGACTCTGTTCAAGAGAAATCTAGACCTGTGGATGGGAGATCGTAGGTTTACCCCGGGAATCATCTCTGTGTCACTGCTGGACAGAGGCACAACAAACTAATGGGCACAGTATTTTTTCATATAAGGGGTGGCGTAAGCCAAAAAATTTGGGCTAGGCTTATAAATGCCTTAGGGCAGATAGCCTAGTATAAACCTATGAACCTATGAACCTATGAATCTGTAATAATCTGATCGCTTACAGTATGTCGATCAGGAAATTAACCCTGAGCAGTATCCTTCCTTCACCAAGAATGATGCCACAATATAGAGGAAAGATGATCAGCTTTAACAATTGGCTTAATGTCTGGTGTCATTCAAAGGGGATCCAGTGTCTGTCTGCCTGGGATGACATGCTTGAAAAGCCACGCTGCTTCGCAAGGGATGGCTTGCACCTGTCACCCCTGGGATTCCGGATATTGGCTAAGGCTCTTGCCACCCCCATAGTGCCTTTTTAGGCAAGGCTCAAATTTTAAACCTACCACCCTAGAAAACAAAATGGGAAGAAACTGAGGGTAATGCTGCTCAATGCCAGAAGTCTAAATCTCAAAATGCACGCACTCGAGGCCCTTCTCAGTATGGAGAACATCGATGTCTGTGCTGTAACTGAAACCTGGTTCAAGGCTCCTGAGAGCACCCTGGCACTATTAGGTTTTACCTCATATCATGCGTTCCGCCCCAAAACCCGGACCACACCACAAAAGGAGGGGTGTATCCATATTCATAAAGGATACCCACACCTCCAGGTTGGTGGCAACGCACAAAGCTTCGGAAACCATCCAGGTGCAACTAACCATAGGCAAAACTGCTCTACAAATTGTAGCATGCTACAGGCCACCCTCTCAAACTCAGGAACCCCACACAGCCTTCCTGAAGACACTGGAGGGTATAAATGTATCTCCAAACACCATCATATTGGGTGACTTCAACTACCCGAATATAGACTGGGAACATTACTCAAGCCCTAACTTTCTAGCCCAACGGTTCCTGGAGTTCATAAATTCAAATGCCATGGAACAGCTAGTCACTGTTCCCATGAGAGGAGAAAATATACTAGATCTCATTGTCACAAACATGGGGACAAAATGCTCCACACCGAAGTATATCCCTCATTGGTGAGATCTGATCATAAACTAATCTCACTGGAAATCCACATCCCGCCCCACCCCAAACAAAAAGACCATAGTGAAGAACTTCTCTAAAGCAAACTTCACACTACTCAAGACTGGTGTGGTATCCTTCAAGGCCCCTGAGCCAGTGGAAACCACAACCCAAGCTGTGGAAGCCCTTACAAATGCCTTCTATGAACACCTCCAGGACTGCATGGATCAGGCAATCCCAAATAAAACCAAGACTCTTTCCACAAAGGGCAAACGTCCAGTCTGGTGGACCCCAGCCATTAACAAACTTTACAATAAGAGGAGAAAGCTATTACATGATAGAACAAAATCCATAAAAGGGAAGTCACCCTGATCATTATTAGTAAAAAATACGAGCACTCATAAAATCAACTAAGGCCAATTTTGAGAGAAAAATTGCCATGGATTCAAAGGACAATCATAAGGCCTTTTCAGCTATGTTAGGAACCTGGGTGGAAACTCCCAGATATGCTCAGAATTAGTCCAAAATGATACAAATATCACTGAACCCACAGACATTGCCAACATACTGGCAGACAGGTTCAGTGCAAACTTCACCCCTCTCCCCTAAAGGAGAGATAACTATCCCAGCCGAGTGTAGCCTCCCAGACATCTCAAATGCGCAGGTGAAAGCTGCTCTCTAAAGCTAAAAACACAGCATCAATGGGACTGGATGGTGTCCCCGGCTGTGTGCTACACGAGCTAAATGAGGAATTAAACCCGCACATAAGGCAGCTGTTTAATCTCAGCCTTACCACAGGATACGTGCCCAAGGAGTGGCGTACGGCAACTGTTGTCCCACTCCACAAAGGCGGTGCCTCTACAGACCCTGGTAATTACCGCCCCATAAGCTTAACAAGTCTAGTCTGCAAAGCTATGGAGAGGATCATAATGGAGCTCATAAACAAAGATATAGGGGACTTGCAGACATTGGACCCAACCCAGTTTGGCTTTGTCAAGGGAAGATCATGCCTTTTGAACTTGGTCGACTTCTTCGAAACAGTCACCAAGGCCATTGATGAGGGAAAGGCAGTCCATACAGCCTACCTTGACCTTGCAAAGGCTTTCGACACAATATCCCACTCGGGTATTGTAGAAAAACTTACCAGCTTAAATGTAAACCCATATGTCACAAGATGGGTTGCAAACTGGCTTAAGGACAGAACCCACAGGGTTAGAGTTGCTGGCACTGTGTCAGACTCCAAGCCCGTCACAAGTGGTGTCCCACAGGGCTCGGTCCTTGGCCCCCTATTGTTTGGCATCTACTTCTCAGAAGTACAGGCCAACATGGGAGGACTTTGGCTGACAAAGTTTGCAGACGACTGCAAACTGGGCCATAGTGGAAAGTGCATCGGACACGGATATCCTTCAGAAGGGACTCACGGAAACAGATAGCTGGTGCCAGAGCCATGGCCTGAAGTTAAACGCCAAAAAATGTATAGTCATACCCTTCGGGAAAAACAAGGTAACCCCAAGCTACCATATAGGTGGCAATCCACTAAGCACAGAAGGGGTTATCAGGGACCTGGGGACCCAGGTTGACAGTGGCCTTTCTTTGACACTCACATTGCTAAAGTGGTTAGAAAGACCTTCTACATTGCCCACCTGATCATGAAGGATTCACATCCAGATCTAGTGAGGTCATTGTTCCCTCTACTCTTCACTTATCAGACCAATGATCGAGTACAATGCCCCATTCGGGATGTATCTCACCCGACATCTGCAGCAATTGGAGAGACCCCAAAAGTTCCTCACCAAAAGGATAAAGGGACTCCAAAATCTGTCATATGCTGCCAGATTGAAGAAACACCAGCTCTATTCAGTCGCATACCATCTGCTCAGAGGTGACATGTGCCTGACATACAAGGCCATGTCCAACCCGAATTAATGGACATGCTCCACCTCAAAAATCCAAATCCACCAAAACCACTAGAGCAAGCGACTTAAACCTTAGCACAGATATAAATAGGACGTGCTGGAGGGATAGATTTATCACCAGAGACTCCCTATGCTGTGGAATAAAATCCCGGTCCATGTGAAGCAGAGCACCTCGCTGACTCTGTTCAAGAGAAATCTAGACCTGTGGATGGGAGATCGTAGGTTTACCCCGGGAATCATCTCTGTGTCACTGCTGGACAGAGGCACAACAAACTAATGGGCACAGTATTTTTTCATATAAGGGGTGGCGTAAGCCACAAAAATTTGGGCTAGGCTTATAAATGCCTTAGGGCAGATAGCCTAGTATAAACCTATGAACCTATGAACCTATGAATCTGTAATAATCTGATCGCTTACAGTATGTCGATCGGCTTATTACTGTGGAGTTAAAAAAAAAAACTAACTCCACAGTAATAAGCCAATCGACATACTGTAAGTGATCGGCTTATTACAGCTAGAGATGTACAGCCCTCTGCTCTGCCTGCAGCTTTTTCTTACATTTGGTTACTTGCTGATGGCTCATGGAGCTGCCGGCATAGCAGAGGGCTGTACATCTCTAGCTGTAATAATCCAATCGCTTACAATATGTCGATCGGCTTATTACTGTGGAGTTAGTTTTTTTTTTAACTCCACAGTAATAAGCCGATTGACATACTGTAAGCAATCGGCTTATTACCGCTAGAGATGTACAGCCCTCTACTATGCCGGCAGCTCCATGAGTCATCAGCAAGTAACCAAATGTAAGAAAAAAACAAAAAAACGTTGTTTTCTTATATTTGTTTACTTGCATGGAGCTGCCGGCATAGCAGAGGGCTGTACACTTCTGTAGGGGTCTGCAGGGTCTGCTGGTAGCCTATGTTGCTGTTTCACTGCTGTGGAGTTGCAGGCTCCTCATCAGAGAGTGGCACAGACAGGCCCTCCTGGCATCAGGCATGACAGTTAATTGCTTATGAGGTACAAAATAGACTGGTGGCTTGATTCACACGGTAACACCTCTGAAATGCCTCTTCAGTTGGCTGGTAGAGACATGCGTCTTGCCAGCCCTGACCATTGGACCACCTGAATTAGAGGCTGGCCATGATGTGTTAACATCCCAACCTATCTCTCCATCATTGTTTATGGGTGTTTTCTTGGCTAACGACCACAGGGGCCGATTTAAGCCTAGCCATGCATCCCAAATCGCTGACAGGTTATCAGTATAAGCAGGGGCTTTGGAGATGAAACCTGTACACGAAGGGGCCTGAGACATGAACCATTTACATTCTGCCTGTGTCCATTAGAGACATAGGCACCAAACCAGAAATGAATTTCCTGTCCCCCATCCAACTGTCCAAGTTACACTTGAATTGGGTAAGAGAGGAACTCTGTTTGACATGGATGAGGAACCTGTTCCAGAGACGGGGTAGTCTCTGGGATACATAGATCCTTCTCCAGCAGGGTCTACTTATATCACAGATGTGGTTTACATCTTTAGCATTTGTAATACTGGTGTTTAAATGAGTTTTCTAATGTGTGATGCTTTTTACCCTCCTTTATTGTTCTGTCTTGCCTTTGACACTGACCTTGGCTGAAAAAGGTTTCTGGACCACTTAACCTCACCATGATTGTAAATAAATAAATAGATAAATGGCAATAAATAGATAAATGGGCAACTGAATGTATAATTAAATAAATATTAGAAGCTGTCATTAAGCAGATTCAATTTCATGATCAGTAGCTTAAGAGACAGCATACTTACTTTTGATGTTGGGAAGATCCAAAGACTGTGGATTATTTTCCGGTACTGATACTTCAGTACAGCATAAGGGAAGTGTTGCTCTCCTGAAATACTGCCCTTCATATAAACTGTTAACCAGAGGTCACATTTATCTGAGGTGGTAGCAGCTCGGGGGGGGGGGGTGCTAAAATGTCACCATTCTCATGACACTTACTAAAGAAAGCAGTGCAATTTCCTTGGTGTCATCCACTTTAAATCTCCTCTGCAAATAGGTTATACCTAGTGCAACTAACCTGGCTAGAAATGTAAGTAAATAAATAAACAAACTATTCTGATGTAGTAATATACTGTAAATACATTTTTAACTATTTCATCCCTCTATATGAAATCACAAAAGAACCAGTCTTCCTCTGGTACCACTGTGATACCCACAGTCTCCATTATTCTGATACACATAGATAAAATATTATGTCACACAGTTCACACAGAATAAAGTCCTGACTACAGATCAGAAGACCAAAGTTGGGCTACCAGCCTGGGCACTTGACTGCACAGACAGGAAGGATGTAAATGTCTATCATAGGGGCTAGGGACTATGGTTCACACCTGGTTCATGCCACCACTCTAATGAAAGGGCCTCAGCAGCAGACCACAGGGGAGAGTAGATGTTGGAAAGATGTGAGCATGGTCATCCAAGCCTGTGATAGCAACCTCGGCCACTGCATGTGGGGTAGGAACACACACGTATGCCGAAGGAGACATAGGTAGCTCTTGCAGAGGCAAGATTGTTGACCTCATTATCTAAAGTGGAGATAGGTTAATATAGAAAAAAAAAAGAAAAGGAAAATCGTTTTGTTGCAGGATGTTGGCAAAAGCTCAAAGCACTCTCATTGCTGGCTCCTGGATGATGGCTCCCACCTCCATCAGAAAACATAATGTCCAAATTTAATAAGGCTTGATAATTGGCAGTCATGGGGGCAAAAATGATGCAAAAATGACAAAAATAAAAACAGCATGAAACACAATACAGATTGTCTCATCCTATTACCTATAACAAAACACTGCAGACCGAGTTTAAAGATTGTATAAGACAAATAATGAGAAAGGTGTCACTAAAGATAGGAACTGGTTATATATTGGTTGTATACCACTTTCCCTATATTATCTAGGTGTGTTTCTTTGTGTATCACTGTTGTGTGTTTATAGTTTTACAGCAGTGTTAGTAGCTCAGCAGGTAGCATACTTTGGTTTTGATGCAGAAGGCTGTGGGTTCTATTACCACAGCATGCAGATGCACTGCTGATACTTTGTTGGATTTTTAAGATGGCCAGGTGTTGTAGTCCTGAGTATGTCCTCCTTTGGATAAGATGCCTAGTAACCATGAACCTGTTTTAGTTTGCCATCCATTCCCTACTGCAGTATCACCAGCTTATCATTTTAATGAAACATAGGCAATTTAATCTTCAAGGGCAGCAGTCAGTGAATTTGTAAATGAAATACTTAAATATAAATTTTTTTGCTAGCAGCAACCTCTACATTAGTTACAGTCAGATCTCTTTAATGTGGAATTGTTCAGATGACGTTTCCTTCTGCATAGACTGTGTATAGTGACTGATATGGATGGGTTGTAATGATAGAAGTTAGAGTGGCCTTTTATGGTTGAAATGTTCTGAATTGTGCACTTTTGGCATTATTGGTTCATATGTTTTGTTTCTTTACTTACTGGCTATAAATTTAAATCACACTTTAACAAGTGGTGGTGTATTATATAAGGGATATAATTTAATTATTATATATTATAATCAGATACAACCATGAAGATGAGTCAAAGAAATTTTGCATGGTCCTAAAAAAGGATGCAAGGGGTCTATGATTTGAAAACAGCCCAAAGGTTAACTTAATCTGCCACTGGTCAGATGCATTTTCTTTGAATGTGGGTTTCAATGCTTTATCAATGCATGTGAGTTTCAAAGTCAAAGAAGTTTTAATGTCAAGTCTGTTTTCATTGTGAGACTGTATTTCTTTGTTTAGCAAATGTCTACCATAGTTTGTGCTGGAAAATTTGAAATAAAACTTTTAAATTAAATCCAAATATCTATAATCATTGTAGAAGTAAAGCAGAATGCAGCATGCACACTGAGAGTTTTGAACAGTGTTTATGGCAACTGGGGAGAAACAGCCAAATAATGGGACACTGGAATGGCTGCATGGGGGTGGGGGGGGGTGGACCTAAATGCAACATATGCATACCACCACCTGTTTGTTTACAAAAAACATTTTACATATATATATATATATATATATATATATATATATATATATATATGTATAGAGAGAGAGATACCTACATATAGCTAGCTATATGTATATATATATATATATATATATATATATATATATACATATATACACACGTCATTCGCTCTGTCAATCCTTCAGTTGTCTGACAGAGTGAATGGCTTGAAAAACATTTTGCATGTTGCAAATGTCAAATGTTACATATTTTGAAAGAAGGAATATTGAGCGTGTGTTGTTAAGGTATGTGAAGATTTGAGATTTTTATGCTAAAACTTTCAGATATACTGAATGTTTTGGCAGGGCAGGAGTATTTATTTAGTTTTCATTTGTTTGCCAGGATAGTCTGACTAGATACATGGCCATTTTAGCGGAGGCCCAGGAAAAAAAGCTCCACATAGACAAACTTACATAGATTACACAGAAGTTGGCAAACAATTATAAAAACAAAGTGATTGTATACAATGGCTTAGTAGTGTTCCCTAGTAGGGACTCCCAATTCTAATAGACAAACACAATTAAAAGTAAGAGACATCAGATTGGAACCAGTGCTTGGTGACGTAGTTACAAGTTATTATAAGTACAGAATATGCTTTCAGTGTACAACTTAATCAGGGTTGGTACATGGGCATAGCCAATTCACTTTGAGATACTGTTTGAGGTTTTGTTAAGAGACTTTTGGAGGAATGTAGGGTTATATAGTTTGGCAACGAAATCCATATTTTGCCAATGAAGTTGGCCAACAGGGATTCACCAGCAGAGTTATTAGCTTTGTGGGTTTGGACCAGCAGTTTATCGGCTGACCATAGGGATCTCAGGTTGTTATATGGCTTAATAATATTTTTAAGAGAGGGGGTATCCTCAGGGTGGTACAGATTTTTGTGTGCTATTAAGAGTTGACTGAATTTAATAAAGCTGGGCAGTTCTAGCCACAAAAATGTATTGTTTCTATACAGTGATCCAAGCTTCTTATTGATGGTCTGTATGGTTTTGTTGACCTGTAGGTCAAATTTGAGATTGTCTATGATAACCCCTATCAGTTTGGTGTGATGATCAGGGGAAGTAGTGGTACCATTGTTATATGTGACAGAGAATGAAAGTGTGGTAGATCTACTAGTGGGGCAGGGGCGGCTCGTGGCATCGGACTGCCGTACTGCAGCCCCCTCAACAAAAAAAAAGAAAAAAGTACCTTTCTGTGTGGTGAGTGTATTTTTTTTGTTTACTGTGTCTGAAGCAAGCCGCGACTCGTCTTTCAAGTTCCTTCCTGCCTCGGCAAGTACGCGCATGCGCACTTTAACCGCCTCGGGTTGCGGCGGTTTTAAATAAAGACTTTTTTTTTTGTTTTTGCTGCAGCCCGGTGAGGTCCTTAAGGCATCAGTGAAATGCCCAGCAGTCTATGCGGTTCCAAACCGCATAGAATTGGAAGGGGTTCGGACTGCGCCGTCCGCAGGCACATACATGATGTGCCTGGGCTAAATGCTGCTGATTGGTTGTCGCTCTCTTCCTGGGCTTTATGTGTTGGGAAAAGAGCGAGAATCAAACAGTTTCAGTTGTGGACTGATTCGTGACTGAGTCAATCAAGGTAAGGATTTACCTAGCTAGTATTTAGCATTTATTTGCTATTAGATTTCTATTTTTTTTTTTTTTTGGGCGGCCTATATTTTGTCAGCTGTGCTGAAGGTGAAGAAGAATTACTGAAGATAAGAAAAAAGTAGTACAACAAGTTAGAAGAAGAAGAACAGAGTAGAGTACAGAGAGTTTTCTTCTTGGTGGTATGTATATTATTTTTTATTGTCCCAGCCAACTGCATCTTTTTTAATTGTCATTGTTTATGTTATTATGTTTATTGGTAGCCCTTTTAGCTGGACATGCTTGATTGCTTTAGTGTACTATATTGTTTAATCAGGTGGTTACTTAACATGGATGGTCTAGCAGTTGTTGCAGAAATTAAGGTTGCGAGCTGTAGTTTCTGTGGTAGTGGGTTTCATTCTTTCAGCCTATTGTGTGGCTTTGAGCGGGTCACTTAACAAGGCATTGCTCCCATGTTGCCCCTGAAAAGGGAATGTGTGTCCAGTAGGCCTATCTGGTTAGCAAAGGTGTGTTGTTATTATTATATTCTTAAATCTTGAAGATAGGAGAACTTATGACATTGTTAACTACAGGAAGGAATGTTTCAGATTACTTTATTCAATTAGGAATTTGGGAATATATTACCAATATTAAGAAAATGAATGTGCTTAGTTCTGTAGCTTTACATTTTCAAATATATTCCTAAAACTATAAAGGAAGAAAAAGAGTCTAATATTACTTTGAAAAAGCAAGAGCCGTTATATGTTTAATACATTATTAAAAATTCAGTGCATTATTTTTCAATGGACTGAACATGGAACCAGACCTGAAGTATTGGACAGTCAAAATTCATGGACTATAACTGAACTTGAATTGTATAGGTTGTTTTTAAACTAGTTTCTTTGTATTATAAATTATTGTAATTGTTTTAGATGTAAGCATGGTGTATTTTGTGATCAGTTTGTCTCTAGAAGACTGTTAGCTGAAGCTGAAGTGCTGGAAGGTTTTTGTTCAGGAAGAAAAACTGGTATAAAATAAAATGTTTTCTTCTATTTTTGTGTGTGTGTGTGTGTGTGTGTGTGTGTGTGTGTGTGTGTGTGTGTGTGTGTGTGTGTGTGTGTGTGTGTGTGTGTGTGTGTAAAATGCCCCAGTGGCTAGAGCAAACTCAGGATGGTGTGGTAGGTAATACCTCAGGCTTGAACCCTGTATGCAGCTGTTAAGGGCCTGAATTCCCTACCAACCACCATTTGTAAAAAATTTGCAGATTTTTGCCTCATATTTGATCTGTTCTATTCCTCATAATATCTGTGGTTTCTAAATGCTTAAATGCTTGATATTTGATGGTGCAGTGGTAGCATTGTCACCTCACAGCTGCAGGTTCTTAGGTTTGATTCTTGGCTGGGGTGCCTTCTGTGTGGGGTCTGCATCTTCTCCCTGTGTTTGTGTGGGTTTGCTTTTGTGTCCTCCCATGTTACAAAGACATGTCTGCATTATTTCTTCCTGGGCTTATGCTGAAAATTGTTTTTTTGTTCTAAGTCAGACTGTCCTGGTTAACAAATGTTAAATAAAATTGACAGGTATTTGAATTTCAGACTTCAGGTTTCTGAATGTTTAATTCCTTGCATATTTGATGGTTCAGTAGTAACATTGTTGCCTCACAGCTATAGGTTTTCTGGTTTGATTCTTGGCTGGGTTGACTTCTGTGTGGAGTCTGCATCTCCTCCCTGTGCTAGTGTGGATTTGCTCTGGTGTCCTGCCATTTTAGAAAGACGTGTCTGCAGTATTTCTCCCTGGGCATCTGCTGAAAATTCTTTTTGTTCCATCAGAAGTAAAACTGACATGCATTTGAATTTCAGACTTCCTATTTTTCAGAAAATACATAGTAACACAACCTGTTTTCTAAGTTTAAAAGATGAATATTTGAAATTTGTCCCTATTTTTGGGACTGTCTTCCCCGATTATTGGCTTCGTCCAGATTTTTTGCGCTAAGGTTGACAGCTATGGCTAGAACTGAATCCACTGAATATGTTTGAGGGCTGTATTCCCTCATTACTGGGTTTGTCCTGGTGTTTTGTGCTAAGAGGTTGACAGCTATGGTGAGAACTGAATTCACTAAATGATAGCCATTTAAGCTTCGGTCTTCCTCTCTTCCACAAAGCAGCTGATTTGGCGCAGTGGTATGTTGCTCTGACTGTTTTGTACAGGGACCTTGGCAGTAAAATGTATGCTGGTAACACAGCATTTTATTCTAGCAACTTTCCAAGATTATACAAGCAATGTTTAATGTGTCCATGGTTTTTGGGCTTTTGCCCCCCCCCCCATAAATTTTGGCTTTTTCCAGAGTTCTTGTGCTGCGAAGTTGAGATGCAGTTCAGTATTGAGTAGATTTTACAAGAAGCTGATAGCTGCAGAGGAAGAGAAGTTTAGTGCTGCTTATGCAAAGTCTGCTTGCATTGTTAATAGCACAGCAGGTTGTGTACTTGCTTTTGATCCAGAAGGCCTACTCCCACAAGGGGTGGATGCTGCCATATGAAGAATGTATTCCTTGGCGAAGATACTACCTATGAGCCTGTTATCAGTTTGCCATCCAATTGCAATATTGCTAGCTTATCATTTTTGTAATGTAATATAGGCAATGTATTCCTCAGGGGCAACAGACACTTTATTTTTTGATGAAACCATGAAATATAAAGGTGTTTGCTAACAGCAACCTTTTCATTAGTTACAGATTTCTTTAATGTGGAATTATTTAGATGACTTTTACTTCAGATATTGTGCATATACTGATTATGGTGGACTGTAGAAGTTTGAGTAGACTTTTATGATGGAAATGTTCTGAACTGGGCAGTTTTGTCATTATTGGTGCATGCGTTTTGTTTCATTGTTTAATACATTTAAAACGCCCTCTAACAACTGTACTGTATTGTACAAGGAATATAATTTAGTACAATCAGGAAAGTGTATCAAAGAGCACTTGTATGTTTCATATGCAAGGGGCCTATGATTTGAAAACAGCCCAGAATTAATCTTTATCTGCCACTGGCAAAATGTATTTTCTTTGAATGTGGGTTTCAATGCTGTTTCAATGAATGTTAGTTTCAAGGGCAGAGAAGTTTTAATGCTAAGTCTGTTTTCATTGTGAGACTGCATTGCTTTGTTTAGCAGATGTCTTAGTGTTTGTGCTGTAAAATGCAAAATAAAACTTTCAAATGAAGTCCAAATCATCATATAAGTAAAGAGTATGCACATTAGTGTTTATGGTAAATGGAGTGAAATAGCCAAGTAATGGATCATTGGAATGGCTGCAGGGGGGAGGCTCCATTCGACCATGTTGTGAGGGGGAAGGGCGGCAAACTAACAGCCCCAGCTGAACCATACCTCCCAACTGTCCAGATTTTCAAAAAATGAATAGATTTTTGATTCTTATTTTTGGTTTGTTCCTCCTATATCATTTAGTAAATAAGTCACTAAATAATGGCACACTGAGTTTCAGACTTCATAACCTTCAGAAAAATGCATGCTAAAGTAGAAGTGTAGTGGGGTAGATATTTAGTTTTATTGGGGTTCAGAAGTAGGCATTGGTTGGTGAGCCAGTTCTCGGTAGTGTAAAATGTATTTTGGGTTGCGGTTTGCAGTTCGGATGGGGAGGTGTTTGAGCAGATCAGAGTGGAATCATCTGCATATTGACTGCAGGCAGCTTTAGGTATAGCAGTGGGAAGTTTGTTGATAAAAATAGAGAAGACTACTGGACCTAGTATGGACCCTTGAGGGACACCAAGTGTGAGAGGTAGCTGGGCTGGAGAGTTTGCCCTACCGTTCAGGTAGGACTGTAACTACTGGATAGCAGGCTTGTTGAGAGAAATAGATTTTAGTGAAAGAATGAGAAGTTCATGGTTGACCATGTCAGAGGCTTTTGATAGGTCAAGAAAGAGGGCGGAGGTTACCTATTGTCATTCCTGTTTTGGTTTATGGCAGTAGTAAAGGAAAGGAGGGCTGAGGTGGTGCTGTGGTATGGTCTGCACCCATGCTGGGAGGTGGATGATAAGTTATTATGTGTAAGGTATTGCATTAGTTGCTTGTGTATATATTTCTCCATTATTTTGGCTAGTGGGGAAAAAATGGCAGTGGGTCTATAGTTGGATATGTCTGAGGAGCTACCACCTTTATGGAGTGGGATGACATGACATATTTTCCAGAGGGAGGGGATAGCATTATCAGATAAGGTTCTGTTGATGAGGATAGATATGGGATATGCAATGGCATCTGCAGCTATCTCTAGGTACACTGCAGGGAGGAGGTCATCAGTGAGGGTGGAATGTTTTGGAATGTTTTAGTTTTTTTTGGAAGTGTTTTGATAAAACTAGTGTCGATTGGTTTAGATGCTAAATTTGGGGTGATTATTGGGTAGATTAGGCATGTGGTTTAAGTTAGAGGGTGTTAGTTGATTTGCTAGTGATTTGCTAGGGATTGGATTATTTCAGTGAAAATGTTATTAAGGGAACTAGCCATGGTCTCTGGGGAACTATGGGTGTAGCTAGTCGGGGTTGGGGTGGTGGAATGAACTCGACAAAGTAGTTGATTTAAGTCTGCCCATAACTTTTGAGGGTTGTTATGGTGTTTTTGTAAGAGATTTTGGTAGAAGCTTTTTTTATCCAGTAAAATCGATTTATTTGCATCATTCCTGAATTGACGACATTTTAGATGGTTAAGTGGGGATTTAGTTGTTCTCCTAATGAACTTTATAACCTTTATTGCAATGTTTTTTCTAGCTTAAATTGTAAGTACATGAGAAACTATGAAGACACCTTTTAAGTTAATTATTATTTTTTTTGGGTAATTAATTTGTTATGCAGGTAAAAATTAGTTTTAGAGCAGGGGAATTTGTTCAGGTGTGTCAAATAGCATAACTGTAGATTTCTTGGTATTGATTGTCCAGTTTTACCATTTATCCATTTCTGATAGGGGTACAGTAATTATTTTCAATCGATATTTGCTAATGTGATATATGGTTACCACTATTAACGACAGCATCATCTGCATATAAGGTGCATGAGATGTGAGCAAGATCCCAAGGGAGTCCAGTTATGATCACAGGGAAAAGTAAAGCCCCTAACAGAAAACAATAAGGAATAAGATTATACAGTCTGTTTACATCTCCAAGTGAGTTATTACTTTAAGCCATAAAAAATGGCTTACAAGGTAATTCCTCAATCAATAATATCTTTAGAAAAAAAAACAGAGATTAAGAGTGTTTGTAAAAGTACCTCAAAGGCTCATTTAAGGTCTATTGCATCTATAAAATTATCCACGTCCATATTAGTAAAAACATGGATGGTAAGAAAATAGATGGTTGTAGTACGGCCTGTGCTTGCATCATATTTCTAAATGTATTAAAAAATTTGATCACATACAATTTTCGCTAGCATATTATTTGAAAGGCACAAGTTATGAATAATTGTGAAATCTGCATTGTCATTAAATCATACATTACTTGGTAATCGTGTGATTCTAGCAACTTTTAAAATCCTTTTGAAAATTATTGCTAATGCAAAACATGCTATTCTAGCAACTATGTAAATTTATTACAACAATGTTTAAAGCTTGCCCCTGATTTTGGACTTTGTCCCTGTATAATTTTTGGCTTTGGCAAGAAGTCTTATGCTAAGAGGCTTTGAGGTATGCATTGTGGTAGGTTGATCCAGCTCAGTGTTTTACTTTAAACCTAAACAGTTGAAACGAGGGTTTTTGTTACTTGATGATGGCTCATGGAGCTGTCGGCAGAGCAGAAGGCTGTACATCTCCAGCTGTAATAAGCCGATCGGGTACCCCCCTGCCTGCGTATGTACCACATAACGGTAGTGTTTTCTGCCTTTATCAGTAGTTGTCCTGGATGAAGGAAGTCCTTGAAGGCTGTCAGAGCATTTTGTACAGCTAGCATTTCTTTCTAGGTTGATATGTAGATGCAATTGGTTTGGGCTCCATTTGGCCTGAATGCATCTCCCGGTCAGATGGGCCCCCCAAGCATAGTCTGATGCATCTTATGTTAGGGTTTGGGTGGCATGGGGTAGAATGAATGACAGTCCCTTGTTTTGGCGACATGCATCTGCCCACCAAAGGAATTCTTGTTGCAAGCAGGGAGTGAGAGGAATCATTGCTTCCAGGCTGTGACAATGTTGACTCCATAAGGTTTTTAGGTACCATTGAAGTTTCCTCATATGCACTCTCGCATATGGAATTAGTAGAATGCAGGTTGCCATGAACCCCAAAGCCTGCAGAGTTTGTCTTGCAGATAGCTTGGTTTTTGGTCCAACTTGTTTGAAGTATGTTGTCAATTGAATTACTTTGTCTGGCATGAGTTAAGCCATCTGAGCAGTTGTATTCAAGTTTGCACCGAGGAATTTATAGGACTAACAAGGCAAAACCTACCTGTAACGTAACCAAATTGTTGTGGGTCAAGTTAATTGATTATCAATGTCTAGATTTATGATGTCAGAAATGATCTATTCCATGGCTTTATAAGCACGGCTGCTTAGACTGATGGGTCTGTAATATCTGTGGTTCGTGTTTGTAACCCCCCCTTATGTATGGGCATCATGCTGGCTGTTCTCCAGCCCTCAGGGATATAGCCTGTTGCAAAATTCATGTTAAATAGCTTTAATAGAGGTTGCCATAGGCTGTACTTATTGCAGATTTTTACGTTGTACGGTATATTATGAGGCGGAGGAGGAAGGATGACAATAGGCCTTGAGTTTGTGGTGTCAGTATTAGTTCCACCTTTGTTTCAGGTGATGTTGAAGGCAAAACACCCCATGGAAAACACATATAATTCCTACATGGATCTCTTTAGAAGTACAGATATAGGGAAGGCGATGCTGTCTGCAGATAGAATGAGAAAGGTAGGAGGTAGCTTGCCAGGTGTATTAAGGCAGGGTTTGAGTTACAAGAGGAAGCACAGTCTGCAGACACAGGCATCTTTTGGACTTGCTGTGAAATACTATTCAAAAAACATTTATCAGCTTAGAAAGCGTTTACGACACATTACCATTTATCCCTAAGCTGCATATCAATCATTCTCCTGAGGTGTTACCTCTCCTTCAACCCCTGCTGTTACTGGGATTTACCTTTTCTCATGCATATCATTATTTAAAGAATTTTAAATACCATTTAGTCTCAAGCTTCAGTGGTGGACACCTGCTAGGCCCCTGTCTACAGACACACAGGCATCCTCTTGACTTTGCTGTAATTTCCTGCTGTGAAGGACTTTTCAAAACCCATTAAGCAGCTTATCAAGCATTTTCTACATATTACCATTTAACTGAGCTGCAAATGCAAGACTTTCCAGAGGTGTTAGCTCTCCTTTAACCCCTACTGTGTTGAGTGGTTTGAAGTGAAGAATAGCAAAATGTTCCTCCTTTCTTTACAGTTTTCTGTCTCCAGTCGAGTATTTCCACATGAAAGACTTCTCTCACCCTCCTAACTGACATCCTGGTATTCAAACCTTTGTGAGGCAGCTTGGCTTCATAACTGTCTGTCTCTGCTATTCAGTCCTATTTTGAGTATTCTTGGCTCTTTTGTTGTCTGTCTAAAGGTGAGTATTTAGACAAGATAGACCTCTCTCACCTTCCTAAATGGCATTGTGGTACCCAATCCTTCATGATTCACGTGGTGTTGATAGTTGTGTGTCTTGCCTTTAAAAAGGGTTGAATGTGTCCAAACATTTAAGGACAGGTTTAAACTTCAATGCATCTAAATGTTTTTTATTCTATCAGAGCACCGCCACCCACATTTAGACAGAGAGAAAGAGAAATAGAGAGAGACAGCTACACATATTTAGATATACCTTACTTGTAACACAAGTACCATATGTAATACATTACAAGATATGCTTGTCAAGAAATATGTATGAGATTTTTTTTCTAACTGCCTCTGTTTGGGTATGCGGATTTATGAGCATTTATGTACGTATCCCATACTTGTGTGTATATCAGTATTTATGCATTTTCCCTAGTGTGATAGTGTTAGGTTGTACTCCAATATTCTACATGGGTGCTTAGGATTTTCCCCTTCAACTTGCTGCAGTGATGGATATGGTACATATTAATTGGTGGGCTGTGGTGGCCCCCCACTTAGGAATGTGTTGCGGCCTTCCCCCCTGTAAAATGTTTCAAATAGTGTTTTTGGTCAGTAGCTTTAGCAATTGACACTTTGGGGGTTATGATTGTCGAAATTAAGAAAATTTTGTGGAGACTGCTTACCTGGTGGCCTAATTTACATATCGTATGGTCAGACATCATACAAAGGATGGATTGGAAGGGTGCACGTAGCATTAAGGCCATTGATAAAATCAGAAGACTGCACAATAGCTTCATGTGGGGACAGATGGAGCTGTGCAAAGGATCTGTGATTCACCATACTGCTATTAATGCTCGGTGGCCAGAGTTATACCGGTTTGACCATGTTCACCTTAGTGCCAGTGGACTGGATATTTTTATATGTCATTTGAGAGAGTCTGTAATATTTGCAAAAACTAAGGTGCTCAGTTGTCCTGGTATGTAAATAAATGTGCTGACCACGCATGCAAGAAAATGTGTTTGACTGGTTAATTTAAGTGTTTGTCTGTAGTGACACAAGTAATCGGTCCATAGGTCAGTACACAGCAATGTGACATAGCCACAGGCTTGATAACACATGTAAAATAAATAAAAACAGTTAATGTACTCTTGGGTCTGTCTCAGCTTTCATGGATAATGTGGTGGGGGCAAGGAAAGCTCTGTTGCCAGTTGAGGGGTGAAGATCTGTATGTACCATGGGTATTGCATTCACCCTACTAATAACTTAGTATGGCATGGCATGTGTTGAACATTTAGTGACCAAGTGAGTGTATTGCTCACACAAGAGCAGAAATCATTTGTATATGACACAATTAGCCTCTGTTTTTTGTATACCACGACTGTTGTGGATAGCACACCTACTATTTCTATCAATTTGAATATGCGTCATGGTAACTGGTGGACTACACATCCCCTATGTTTACAGCCAGTACTCGCTGATCATCGCTTATGTTAGGGAAATAGAACACTGGAATCAATGCACCCAGGCAACAGAGTTTCTGCATGAGGCTTTCCAGTAGTATCTTGCGGCATTCAGTTGACTACGAAATCTATCAAGAGCAACCCTGAATGTTGCTAACCAAATGGGTTAAATGGTGGTATATGTTGTTCTTGGACTAACAGTACTAGTTACGATGTTATTAACTCTGCTTGACAGGAAAGCAATGCCGCGAATACCTATAACGGTTGCTTTGGTTAACTATAGGGGAATGTTAGAGTACAGGTAAATGTCCTGATGCACGGTTGAGTGACAATTTCATTCATTTTTTTTTTATTGTGTTGTGTTTGGCATGTACATCAAACGTTTTAAACTGGCATATGACATCACTGCATGCATTTCCACCCTTGCTGCCAACTCAGCCGTACATAAACCTTTGATGCTTACCATCACCTACTGTGTTCAGAAAAAGCATGGTTTCCAAACCTATAACCATTCACTGTATCTGCAGTCCATCACAGACTACATGAAGTTACGTTTTTGGCAAACGTAATAAAATGATTATAGCAGCAGTACAAGGATATGACTATGTGTACCCATCATCTTCTGAGTGGTAATTGTGCTTCATCTTCTGAGTGGTAATTGTGTTTCAAAGTTAAAGTGATCATGTAACTATTTGTGTATTGTGCTGTGCAGTCAGTACATGTATTGGAAAAATTCAGAATTCACAGTGTAGATGAAGTCTACTTGTCTATGGCAAAACTTGCAGAGTACGGGAAAGTGTAGTCACACATTACATCAGCTTACACATGTCCTGTATCCCTGTTCATGCTTAAAATGTGCTATGCTTCCGCAGTGATTGAAAGTGGGAAATGCCATGCATCTCTGCTCTGCTACTGGATTGATGTCATGTTTCAGTGGACAATGTGTTGCTTTTTGCACTTCACAGAATTATTTGGCGTGATGTTCGGGATGAATATGCACGGTCCAGTTCCTTTCAGTTTTGAACCCGAATATGCACCGGGAGAAAGAAGACCAAAATGATGCCGAGATAGCAATGGAAGTAGTGATGTAGAAGAACATGAAGAGAACACCGAGAGCATGACTTGGTGCACGTGTGAAAATTGTATTTTAATGAATACCCCACGTGAATGTTACTGCTGTGTATCATCCCATCGCGCACGTGCTAAAATTGCTCAGCTTGAACTCGCCACTTGTACTGGAATTGAGTCTGCGGTCAATGCACTACGTTACAAGGCGATCATGCAACATACAGTGGACCAATAGGTAAGGGAGAAGTGTCTGATTGGAAAGATGGTTGCTGTTACAGCACATAAATACTCACAGGTGCTATTTATGTGGTGCTATTTCTTACCTTGCACTGTATGAACATTACTTTTTAGAACAACACCAATTATGTCAGGTTAACTTTCATAGCCAGAGAAAAGCATGGTGACTTCCTTTCCACCTATTATAGGTAAATGAGTAGTTTGTGTTAAGACATTGGTAACTTAGTGTAGAAAGGTGTAAAACTGATGCTGCAGTCCAACGTTTACATATGAGGGTCAGGTTGGAAAATATTATCCGTTATCTAGATTCCGGTGATAAGTGAAAAGTTGTATGTTGCCCAATGTTTGTTGCAGGTAGCACACACAAACATGTCATAGTCCTAACCAGAAATGTGAACAGAGCAGAAGGGTTTTTGATAGTTGTGATGAATTCATGATGAGGTGTAAGTTGCTATAATAGATGTTGTGATTTGACAGGTTGTACCGCATGGTGGCATACCGGGCTTATGTGCTATGGATTTTTGAAAATCGAAGACTCGGACGTGGGAACAGAGTTGTAATTCCGGCATGTGTAGTGTCACGTATACGACAAAACTTTCCTGAAAATGTCAACGAATATGTCAGTTTCCTGCCTTTCGAAGGGTTTTGGGTATACCAGGAGTAACGGACATACATTGGTGTAATGGAAGTTGAATGACTATTCAGTGTCTATAATGGACACCAGAACATTAGGTTTTCTGCTCTAAGGATGTCTGAAAGTGTAAAATGTCCTATGCTTGTCTATGGCAATAAAAGTTAGAATTATTTGTAAATTGTTTTGACTTATGATTATTTGAAGCAGACTGTGTGAATAACTGATGTACTGGAATGGTAAAGATGGATTAGTCATATTTAATTGCAAATACTGACTTTGGGTGTATTGCATGCAAGTTGTGCATTGTAGGTAATGTGTGGTCTGCTTGATGGCAGTGTACGCAATAGAGCCAATTATGGTCCTGCCATACATCATGTCACCAACCTAGATATGGGTAATACTGCCTTATCAGACCATGGCTCTGGCTCATGACAATACTGGTAATAGCTGAGACTGTGGACATGTATAGCTGATGCCTGCCTAAGTACACTGCTGTGTTGAGTCAATGAAGTTCACTACTGATGGGGAAATGTGTCCGTGTCCATAATGTCGCATTGGACATGACACATTCAATATAGACCTAATCCATACCCATTTTACGGTGGAGTGTACTGTGATGTACATCTGTAAAGCAAATTGAACATTTTCTATATGTTTCTGAAGTCAGGCACAAGTCATGACAAGTGTAATATCATTGTTACATGTGTGCTGGAATTGTATGATGCCTTGATACTGCACTGCTGAGCATTTATCGCCGATTGACCGAAGGGGTTAGGGGAGGTCGCGAAGTGTGATTGTCATCGCCTACTGTGATTTTGTCCTTGCTGTAATATGTGAAGGCACATACAAGCCAATCATGGGTGACAGATCATTGATGTGAAATATTGTAGACACAGTGTGTAGTACAACATATTAACAATTCAGGGTGTGTGAGTGTGTTGTAATGGTCATTCAGGCTGCTAGAAATGATGGTACTTTATATACAGGCCAGTAAAAAATTGCCAAGACATTGAGTTACTCTGCGATTATGACCAAATCACTGAGATAGGCTTAGTCCAGTTGTATTACTAAGGCCGGATTATTGAAGGTAGTTAACTGAAAGATATGGCTTCAAAGGGCTACTGTTCAAGAGCAAGTGATAAGAAGTGGTCAGGTATAAACACACCCAGACTGACTTCCACAAAAGAAGTTGTAGTTTGTAACATTTTAAGTAGACCTTGTGGCGAGTACATGGCTGGGTGTATTCCACCAAACTGTTATGTAGTCATAGTACATCTTACGTTTCTGTTATGGTGTAGTCAGGGCCATTAAACTTTTTTTGTATAAATGGGCTCATCTAACAATCAGTTTATATTTCTATGTACAGATAGCCATATATTGCATTGCAGCACTGAAATATATTGTGTTTAAAGTTATTTGATGCAGCCAATATGTACTGTATTACAGTATATTGGTGTGCAACTTTGCATTCAATAACTGCATGGATTTATAAATAATTTTTAATTTTTTTTATTAGGTTAATCAGTATTCTCCAGAAGGATTTGACAGAATGCCGCAGTGTTTGGCCTATGGCTGCCAGACCAGAAGAGGGCGCATGCCCGAAGGGATGTCATTCCACCGTTTTCCGTGTAATGCACAACTGTGCACAGTGTGGGTGCGTCGATGTGGAACAGATGTTGGTGACATTCGAGAATTTGTTAAGGCAGAGATAGTGAGCAACCAACCAAAGCATTACCTGTGCTCTCGTCACTTTGAGGAAGACATGTTTGAATTAGACTACCGCTATGAACTGATGCCAGATTCCATGAAACCACGTAGACCTCGTCGTATATTGTTGTACTTGTATTTGCGACCTAAAAGGTGTGCAGAAGTATTACTGTTGTAGATGCACTTGCAAGTGCATCAAGATCACTGGATCAATTAAAGGTTACAATGTAGTATATCAAGTTGTTCTCCTGTATTTTGCAGCTTGTGGAGGACCTGCTGTCAGAACCACAGCCCATACAAGAGCATTCAGAGGAGACAGCCAGAAGCAGTAATATGCAGGTAAATCAAATCAGTTGCATCTTGCAAAAGTACACTTGAAATTAGGCTATGCACTCCATTTTTAAATTTTGGCAGAAAGGTTTATAAGTACGGCATGATGTACAATGCATTATTACATTTGTACTGCAATGATAGCGAGAAATTTCATTAGTGAATAATTGGGAAAATAGATATGTGACTGACTCGGGTAGAGTTGTCTAACAGTTGTACATCTGTGTGAGTATCAGTTAGACTCCACACGGGCTTGGAAGTATGAGTAGTTAAATCAAAATAAAATGTGCATTTACAGGATGGATGTTCTGATGAACCAAAAGTAAAGGTGATAAGAGTCTTGTCATTTACACTTTCCTGTAATGGAATTTTGCATGTAGAGATGACTGAAAGAGGAGGGTGTGTAGGACTATTTTTGTGTGAAGAGCTCATGCTGAAGTAATGTCTATTAGAAAGGGGTAGTTTTACAATCCTGGTTACAAATTCACACTACTTTGGTAAAAATTTTGAGTATGGCCCACTTTGGTAGAAGAGGGTACATAAACACATGGCACTGACACATTCTACAAAACTAAAGGATGTCTATACATAAAATGATAGCCATGCATACATCAATGTCTAACTCATAATTGTTCTCCATTTGGCTTAACAGCAGCCTGCATCAGTATTGGAGCATGTTGATCGCTGTGAGGGAATGCAGACGGACGTTACTGAGCAGAATCGCAGTGTTTATATGGAGTCAGGCATACATCCTACTTATGTAAGTGATATGTACCAATTAGTACATTTGAGAAATAGCAGATGATATCAGTGTGCAGTGATTCCTTTCAGTTGTGAGGCAGTAATCACCCTATTCTCTTTGTGGTTTTGGAGTGGACTTTTGGATTACATCCCTTGGCACCTGGGCCCGTCATTGTAGCACTGTGTCCATGGTCAGCTTGTCCCACAAAAAAGAGCAGACAGCATGCAAAAATTATAAAGGGATATGTCACGGACGAGTGTAGCATAGCTGCATGTGTCCAATATATTTACAGTTGCAATTTAACAGGTGCGTTTCTCTTGAAATTGTTGGGCTGGTATGTCACAATGTCAGTATGTGGACATTGCAGACAACTATATGGAAGCTTAAGTTGTTGTTGTTGTTGTTGTGTATTTCGGCTTAGAAATTGTAAATCAGGTGTGATATGCAACCAGAAGTGCAGGTGTTTGAATGACCATGTTAGAAAGACTGTGACTCTGGACATCTATTATAAGGCTTAGTGTTTGTGATGTAATTGTAAATGGCCACGACAGCACAAGCATTACAAGCATGAATGCCCCTCAAGTTATAGTCACAGCACATCAGTTCGTAACATGATTGTCATGATTCATTACGACATACCTACACTGACCTGTGGCAGTGAAAAGGTTCTTTTTTAGCCATGAAAATGCTGCAAGGCTTTTTATGTACTCGGCCTTATTGTGTATGCTAATTGTAATGTATGACAATCAGTTTTGAGATATAGTGCTAAGGATGCCTATACTATGTATTCTAAACAGGTGGAGATGGAACTTGGACCAGTCTGCACAGAGGTCATTGTGGACAACAGTGAGGTAATGATTAGTAGATTGAGAAAAACAGGTAAGTTGAAGAATAAGTCCTGTCAGACCCAAAATATGCTGACTGCAGTAAGTGTAGGAATACAGGCCAATATACCAGACAGTAGTAGTAACACATCTGAAGTAAAGTTGATCCAAAGCCATAATGTTGCTATTCAATTCCCAGAAATAGTCATGCAAACATTTGTAGATCACAATTACAGTAAGGTGTCAAAATGCATACAGAAGAGAAATGCTTTGAAGCCAAGCACAGAAGAGGACGTATGTCATACTAATGTAGAGAGTGTCAGTAACCATCATTCAGTGGTACAGTCTTGCACTGAAGCAGTGCAGGTCCAAGAAGAAAATGAGGGCAGCATGTGTAGTGACAACAGTAGTGAGGACTGTATGTCTGAAGGAAGTACAGCAAATATGGGTAATGAGAATCTGGAAGACCCAGACTGGGGAGAATCGTCTATAAGCTTGTCTCAGTCTGAGGCGGATGATTCATTCCAGGAATTGTCAGAGGAGGAAGACATTGTTGGACAAAAAAAATTCATTTTTTTCGAGGCATGCCTCAATAACTTGTTGATGAAACTTATATGTCCAGTGTGCAGGACAGCAGCTTGTGAAATTGAGAAGAAGACCATACTTGGAACTTTTGTTTGTGTTAAAGTGTCCTGCTTTAATGGACATGAGATTCTAAGCTGGGAAAGCCAACCACTGTTTGGTCAAATGCCAGCAGGCAACCTAATGAGTGCCGCCGCAGTACTGTTTAGCGGTAGTACTTACACACACATATCAAGGTTTTGTGCCTACCTAGGTGTAGAATTCATAGGAAAGACGACATACTACGACATACAGAGCCAATATCTTTTCCCAGTTGTGCAATTCCATTGGCACGAGCAGCAGAAGGAGCTGTTGAAGGATGCTGAAGGGAGACTGATAAGGTTAGGTGGTGATGGACGCTGTGACAGTCCAGGATTTTCTGCTAAGTACTGTACCTACAGTATGATGGATTTAGACACAGGATACATACTGGATTTTGCTGTGGAGCAGGTCTGTGAAGGGGTGGCATCAGTGGGACTTGAGAAGATAGGTTTTGAGAGGTGCATGAGAAATTTAATTAGTAAAGGTGTGAGTATCGGAGTAGTAGCAACAGATAGGCATCGGGGTATAGCATTACTAATGCGTACTCAATTTAGTGACATAGATCATCAATTTGACATTTGGCACATGTGCAAAAGCATTCGCAAAAAAATTATGCTGGCTGCCAAACAGAAAGAACAAGAGGATTTACTGCCATGGTGCCGCAGTATTTGTAATCACTTGTGGTGGTGTACAGCAACATGTGAGGGTGATCCAGTATTACTTATGGAAAAGTGGTTGTCCCTGTCATACCATGTGATTGACCAACACAGCTGGGGGGGTGCAACCAAATATGTGAAATGTCCACATGAAGTATCAGTCCCTCGTGGGACTGATAAGAAATGGTTAGAGGAAGGAGGGGAGTGCCACAGTGCACTGCATAAGATAGTAAGTAACACATTGTTTATAAAATATCTGTAGCAGACGACAAAGTTTTGTCATACTGGCAATCTGGAGGTATTCCATGCATTGCTGTGTCATTACTGTCCAAAGTTAGAGCACTTTAGCTATGGAGGCATGAAAGCAAGAACAATGTTAGCGGTCTTGGACCACAATGCAAATCAAAATAGGGAGCAGTTAGTTATTAGATGTCCCTCTAGTCGCTCCGGGCCAGTTGGTGAAAAGAGATACAGAATAGTGTATCCCAAGGCCAAGCAGGAGTGGATAGCAAAGCCTATATTTGATGGTAGGAAGTATGACTACATATATGACCTCATGATGAACGTAGTTTCTGCCAAGACAGGTAGTCTGAGTGTGGATCCAATGCAAGTACCAGAGCTGCCCAGAAACATAGCTAGATGTGAGCGGCCAGAGAAAAATACTGTAATTGCACAGTTACAGTCCCGCTTCCACAGTAAGTCATAAGGTGCACGTAGAAAAATGTACAGTTATGACTATTTGATAACTAACTGAGTCCAGGGTACATTAAGGATAAGCTGCTTGTCATGTGCGTATGTGAAAAGAGCCAAATTTGTAAGCAGTGCCATTGGTACATATTAAATACAAAACAGTTTCAGATAGTCTGCGAGACTTTGACAGCAGCGGCCTATCTGACTACTGTCACTTAGTAGAGAAAAAAATCCTGGTAGAAGCATCACTATTGAAAATATGAGAAATGGTAGAGTGCATCAAGCTTCATATTACTTTGTTAAATGAGACAGTCATGGTGAGACAGTTACAGAAGTAGATGTGAACTCGTTTATGATAGTTAAATGTACCTGTTGGATGAGATGGGACATTCAATTTCTGTCACTTGGACTGTATCAGCTGAAGTTAGTCTTGGTTTTCTTCCACTTTTACCCGTTTTTACAGGTGAATGCTTGTATCACTTTGAACATGTGTGGTATGTTTGAGAAAAATAGGGAATGGCCTTAGATAATGATATGGAACCTGTTATATTTCAGGTGACATGTCAGTGTATAGTAGCTGAAAATTAGTTGTCTGAGTGGGTATTAATGTATACAGAGCAACAGCTGATCCATGTAAAGTGTGTATGCATATAATGGTATAATTGTTTCCAATGGTTCTCTCATCTATGAGTCCTGGTGATTGAGAAAAGGTGATCTGAAAGCTGGGTGATCCATTTTGCGGTAATGAAAACTTTGCTGTCGTGAACATTGCTGGAGAGAACCGTCCAAGTGACGATGGAAGTGGTATTTGACATGGGTGCCAGAATTACCGAGCTGACAGTAAAGGTGGGTATCACCAGTGATTTTACAGCATGCAAGAAGTAAGGATTAAGTCATACATAACTGTTTTTATCTGTAACCTAACAGTATGTGTTATTGATGGGCATTTACAGGTGATGTGAATGTGGAGAGCTCAACTGAAGAAATATAACCTGAACAAAGTGAAAGGATCGGCAGAGTCCTCATGGTAAATATTGCACAAACGAAATATTACAGCCAAGGTAAGTGTGATTTAGTTAATAACGATAGCCCTTGAAGCAACGATGACAGCTCATAAGCAAGTTTGAAAGGTACTCAATACTCATACTTGTTAGTGAAAGGAACTGTCACGATAGTGTGTTATACATGAGAGTTTTCTTTATAGTGAAGGAATTATGTTTGAGCAAGAGTGCCATTGGTTCTAGGTTGCCATATGCAAAGTGTTTATAGTGCACAGATAAAATGTATAGTGATAACAGCATTCAGGAATACCAGCTGGAACAGGTTTCAGCTCACTGCACATTGCTGGACATGAACACTGCAGAGGCATGCTGTATCAAGGATGATGGACAGTGAGACTGAACCATGAGAGGGATGGTTGTTGACACTGTGTCTGTTGCATGATGCACTTGCAAAGGATAGGGAATGGGAGGGTTCAATGGCAGTCAGTTGATTACATTCTGTGGTGGTATAATAGATACACTTAACAGTTGCAATGGTCATTGTCTGGTGACTTGACGTGCTTGACACACACCTATGTTAGATGTTGTAAGGGAAGAGAAACTGAAAGGTTATGGTCTGCTGACTTGAAAGCATGGGGGTGTGGCACTATTATGAATGTTTGACGTGCAATTGGAAGGGAAGCGCAATGAACAGTGGACGGACTGCTTGTAACATAAAAATGAGAGGCAGTTGTAGATCAATGCTACTAATTAGTGGACGTGCAGTTGATGAACTGCTATGTGTTATAGCAAACATTAATGCACATAGTTAATTTAATTGGAAATGTTGTATCCTTATTTGGGCACACTGAATGCAGGCACACCCATAGGATAAGTATATTGCTGGTCGTGCATGGTTTTGTGTGTTCTGGACTTTTTCATACATGTAATTGCATCATTATTTTTGTTTGATACACTTTGGTATTACAGAGAGTCTGCTAGTTGCAGTAGTGCACTGAATTTGATCAGACCATGCACAGGGATAAAGGCAAAAATCATACTAAGCAAAGCGGTTGTATGTATGAAGTATGTACTGTAAACCAAAAATACATTGAGCCTATATAATTAGCAGTAACCAGTTTCTGTAGACACTCTTGCACAGTGACTGAGAAGCCATTCATTGTTAGACATGAGCCTGATAAGCAAGTGGGTGGTGACATGGCACAGGAATCACAATGCTCAAAATCCTGTGTTGCAGTTATGCCCTGTAACAGTGTTTCTAGTCCAAGCCTTTGTGTAGTGTGCTCCCTGTCACCTGTGCAGATGATGATGGCTGGTGCCCTTGGCACACTGTAACTTGTGTGAACATGTATTAAAGTCTGATGCACAGTGTGAGACAGCGTAACATTATGCAGCTGTCACAAATTTGATGCCAAAGCGGTTTGTGTGATGTGATACATGTATTTTAGGTAACCTTCAGTAATTTGTAGGGCTTACACACATTTATAAAAATGGGAGAGCACTATGACATGTGCTTTTGGATCTCAGGTGGCAATATTTAGGAGAACTTGGAGTAAGATGTGCAATATTGCCAAAAGGGCACACAGCACTGCCTGGTACAGTGATTTGTAATAACGTAAACAGGAAAATTATGGAGTCAAAATTGTCAGTCTGTACTCATGAAACTGACAGTAATATTACTCTGCTGTGCTTTACTGCCTGACTTGACAAGTTTAATTACTACAACTGCAAATTGGATGCTGCAATACTTATTTTAGTGAAGGGTGTAAACCCTCTTACGTGATGTTTTCTGTGAACTGCACGTCCATTTTGTTGTTTTAAAGATACAGAAGTCTAATTAATAATGTGAAAAATATGAATAACTGTCTGGCTGAGTAGTGTCTACTGCCAATTAACAGCTTGATATATGATCAGTGTAGCAGTAAGATTTGAAATATGCACAAAGAAAGGCAAGGAGGGCCTCAAAATAAATTAACTAATATGGAAAAAGGACTAAAGGATTCCTAAATAGTATCAGCTGAATTAGAGATGATCATATTAAGCTCCCAAAGTGCCTCAGTTATCTGCATTATGCAATTGATACATACATGCACAAAATAATTAGTAGCCCACCGCAAAAAAATAATTCACTGCATGGAGTATAGTAAACAGTGAGTTTTCAGTACATGCTTTTACTGTGCCAGCATCATAGACACAGGTTTGCAGTCTACTGTTTGTGGAGATGATGCCAATGTCATTGAAAATACAGAAATAACATGTCACTAGGCTGATGTTCCTCAAACAGATTGTAAAACATACATAAGTGAACATAATAATGTCTGGTAGAAATGAGGAAATAAAAATAGTGTAGACAATGAAATAATCAAAAGTTATCCTGCACTGTTTTACGAAATTTAATTTGAAATTGTTTACATAAATCTTTCTGCTGCTGTCTAACAAATGATTGTGCAGACAGAGGGGAAGACATTTGAAATGGCACTCCCTTCCTTTCAATTGTGAGCTGTCAGTTGCAGTGGCAATTTTCACACCTCTGCAGTAGTGTGGGAGGAGGGGACTTTCAGTTCAAGCAGGACTACAAAAGAACACTTAGAACAAAGGCATCCAATTTAGCTACAACTCTGTCTGCTGCTAGATAACTTCAAATTATACTGTAAAGCAAGCTCTGAGCTAAACATAAATGAGGGTGATTAGCAACAGAAAAGAAGTAGGCCTAACACAGACGAAATCCAAACTGACAGTGAGTCACAGATTTCCCATTATATGTCAATGGCATGGGAATTCACAGTTACTTCCTTATGTCTGGCATGAATCACAGAAAGGAGACTTGAAATGCTTTATGGGAAAGAGAAAGGCTTGAAGGAGAAGAAGATCACGTTGATATAGCAAGCCCCATCAGTAGCCATGTTGTGGTAAAATAGCTAAAATTACTAATAAAGCACTTAGAGTCAATTTTAGGTGTTAAAATAGGTCTGGAAACAAAGATAGACTGAAAAAAACATATTTTTTTAGTTCTAGGGCGGAGTGTTCCTTTAAGGCGAAGGTGTGAATTTCTACAATGCTATGCCACTCTCTATTAGATATAGTTATGGCATGCAGAATGTGCCCTGTCTATAATGATATATTGTCTACCTGTAATGTGAGGGGGCACTGGGCAAAATATTGCAAATGACAGAGGTGGTTTGGATCCACAGACATAAATCTCAACCACTAAACTATAAAACCCAAATGGATGTTATCTCCAGATTGTGTCACACAAAAAAGGTGAGCCACATGATAATGCTTAACATACAGAAAACAATAATCACCAAAGGCACTTTTGTTCCACTATTATTACTGCATAGCCTATGCCTAGTGTGGATTTCCATGCAAGACCAGATTAAGCCTAACCAGGCTTAAATTTAAACTACTTCACTTATGTGGGGATGAGCACACATTTCATCAGAAGACGGATTCGGAGGCATCAGGAAAAATGCTTTCGCTATGTTCAAGCAAATGTATGGTTCTTTGGCCCATGTCATACGGTATCTACAGTCAGTATATGAGGTGAAATTAATACCATACAATGGTGATAATAATCCCTGTTTTGGAGACATATTTTTTGCATAGTATTACAAGAATTTCCGATGGATAAATGCTAAGTTTTATGTTTCAGATGTAAGAGGACCAATATAATTACACTACAAAAGTGAACTGTTAAACCTTGTAACTGGAAGTTTTGATGCATATCCAGAGCACTTTACAAAATTGTTAGCTTCATTGTGACTGCCAGGTTAATTTTGAAGCCAGATGTGAAACCATTTATTTGTCCACCATGGAAATGTGGCAAACATGTTAAACTGCAGCCAGAATTAAATCAACTCATAGAACTTCGGTTTTGCAAAAAGTAGAATACAAAGATTGTTGCTCCAGCCTTACATTTAGCATTCAAATTGATGCCTCGTTACACATATGCCTGGATCTTAAGAAGTAAACACTAATTTAAAGAGTAGTCCACACAAGATTCTAGCTGTGGAGGAGCTACAGCCAAAGAATGCAAAAGTAATAGTGGGTCACTTTATGAAAAAGCAGGGAAATAGTCAGCAGATCTTAATGAAGAATCACAACTTTTGACAGCATTTCTACTACATTTAAATGGTCCCGATGGAAACACCTGCCATTTGGGAAGAATGTATTTCCAACACCTTTCATAGGTGAAGATGAATCACATTTTTGAAGGTGGATATGATATAGACAGCATAGCCTATGATATTCCATAGATGAAATGAAGAAGGCCATGACAGAAATCTGATAAGTTCAATAGACAGAGCTATCAAAACAAGATCTGTGTTCAAAGATGACAAACACAAAGTAAAGCAAATAAGCATTTCATTCTTTGGAATCCTTTACAAGAACAATGGTACTAGTCACAAACCCTAATAGAGTTAGAGACATAAACAAAATGTTGACTCCTTAAAGCAACATGGCAAGCAAAGATTCATGGGAATGCTGAGTTGTCCCTATGTACCAAAGTTTGTTGAGAAAGCATACACTTTACAAGATCTATTGAAAAGGAGTATCCTAAACATGGGACATTAACAACCAAACATTTTTAATGAATGAAGTCACTGGTTACTTTAGATACTTGTTTAAAGTTTTATAATCCAAGAAAATCATTAACTCTGAAATTAGATGTGTCATTGAAAACCTCAAATGCAGCCTTGGTGCCGAATAACAGATCAAATGCTTGTGGCTGTAAAACACTAGCAAAGTACGAGTCCTGATGCACTAATATTGATGAGATTGTTGAAACTGCCCATGGAATCTAGCAGTATCACACTTAACTTTATGGCAAGTTATTTATTGCAGTAATGGACCATAAACTACTTGCTACTGTTTGTCTGAAACCACTACATTATGCAAATGCCAAGCTGCAATGCATGCTTCTCAAAATTCTGTGGTATTACTACAGAGTAATTTACTGACCTGAACCACAGATTGTTCTAGCCGACTAGGTTAATCAACTGCCTAAACCAGAAATTATTGTGACATTAAGTTGAATGAATGGTTTGATGTAAAAATCAAAGATTCAAGGAAATGAAACTGGACAATTATGAATTTCTCTTAGGAGAAACAAAGCACTCTTCACAGAGAAGCCTCAAAATTTCCCCAAGCTTGACCATTATCATCCCCCTTTTACTCATTTTCTACATGAGGTCTGGGTGTTTTATCAACTGTTGCCATCTCACTCTGTTCAGTACTACTCTCCTGCCATCTTGCATTCATAACAGACCGTCACAGATCTTCTCTCACATAGCCCATTCACCTCTTTGCTGGGTGCCTTCATTTCCTCATGCCTTCTTACTGTCCATCCCAAACCTTCTTAAACAGATTATCCTCTGCTTTTCTGCACATGCCCAAACCACAGTAATCTGTTCTCTCTTGACATTTTCTGCAATTGAAGCTACACTGGCTTCTGCTCTTATGTACTCATTTCTTCATCAGCCTCACAGTGTGCACCCTGCCACTGACCTCAGACACTTCATCTCCATCACCTCTAGCTTCCTCAACTGCTCTGTCTTTATTGCCCAGGTTTTTGTATCATACAGTAGTACTGGTCACCTTACTTTTCAGTTTCTTTGTCATTCTTCTGTCATACACTACTCCTTATATGCTGTGCTAGTTGTCTGCAGCTCCTCTGATTCTAGCTTTGACCTCCTTATTCAAACTTCCCTTCTTCTCAACCACCCCTCCCAGATACTTGAAGCTGTTAACCTCTTCTACTGTCTTCCCTTCCATCTCAAATCTCAGCTTCTTCTGATTCACCCATTTGTTGCCATTACAGCTGTCTTATCTGTAATCAGTTTCATCCCATCTGCCTTCAGTTTTACATTCCATTCCCCTATCTTTTGCTGACCATCTTGCTCAGAGTCTACCTATAATGCCACATTGTCTGCATACAGCAATTTTGTTGATCTGTCTCTTCCAACCTGTTTTCTAATGTGGTCCATCAGCAGTATGAATAGCAGTGGGCTCAGAGCTGAACCCTGATTCACACCCAGTCCCGCTGGAAAACCCCTATGTGAGACCAAATGCCATCTGTACATGATTCATTGGGCCTTTGTACATAGCTTGCATTAATTCTAACAATGTTTCTGGGACTTTGAACCATAGCAGGACTGCCTACATGCTTTTGTGAGACCTTGTTATATGGTTTCTCCAAATCTTGGAATGCTCAGCAAGACTTTTTCATCGGCTTTAGCTACTTCTCAGTTATCTGTCTCACTGCAAATACTGGGTCACTTGTGTTGCATCCTGATCTGAATATGAACTGCTCATCTCCCATCTTATTTTCTATTACTATGAGCATTTGTTTACCAATCACCATATCCAGAACTTTCACGCAATGTGATAGAAGTCTGATACCTCTGTTTTGCACACAGTTGAATGTCCCCTTTGTTCTTGAACACTGGCACTACTATACTTATTCTCCAGTCACCCAGGATACACCTTTCTCTCCACACTGCTATGAGTACCCTCAGGAGCCATTTCTCCCCTATATCACCCAGAATTTTATCATATCTGCTGTGACCTCATCTGATGCTGCTGCTTTTCCTGACTTAATTTTCCTTAGTGCTTTGTTTGCCAACCAGTATTACTTTCCTAGCCTGGTCCATCTTTTCTATCTCCCACTTTTCCTGCACTCCTTCTTTCTTTTGTTGACTGCCTGGACTTCTACATTGCACCACCAGCTTTCCTTATGTACCTTACTTCCATACCCAGCTCAGCTGCATATGTGTTCTGGAGTCCTCAGACAAGGCTTAACACCTTAAAGAAAGTAAGCAAGTGATTTAGCAAGGCTGGCAAGAAAAGATAACAGTACTTATGAAATGTTTTTTTTTTCTTTCTGGTCTCTGAGGGATGAATTAGGTAAGTGAAGTAGGAATTATATTCAAACATAGATAAGTCAGCAGTGACAACTGACATTCTAAATCAACTTCACAAAACCACCAGGGAAATGAAAAGGGAGAACATTGTGTCAGAGAACGTGTCACTTTGATAAAGACCAATGACAATACTGAAAAAATTGCAACTCCGGCTGTGCCTGTGCAGAATATCAAGATACCATTGCAAGTACGTAACACTGCAGTGTATTGCTTCTGAGCTTTCTGAAATAAATGGCTGTCTAGATCAGTAACTGTAGACAGATACACTAATTAACCTGTTGTTGATAAAATGCCTGTGCCTGTATTAGCCCGGGTAGTTGCAGACATAATACAGTCATATGTGTTTTTATTTGAAAAACCTGATGACATCATGACAGACAAGGATCACAATACATGGGTCAAGTATTTAAAATAGCTCACTGTAAAATGGATAATCAAGGATTTGGAGATGTCTCCTCATTACTCAGAAAGCAATGGATTTACTAAAAAACATGCATAATTCATAATTTCATTTCTCTAAAAATGTTGAAATAAGGAGGCAGATATAAAAAACCTTGCTAAATGACAGTACAACCTCCACTAATGACAAACTACCACCACCAGATGAGTTGTTGTTTGGTAAGTCTAGCACTACTCATTTGCCAAGTTGTATTAGGCCAGGCAGAAGAACATCACCTTCAAGGAATGCAAACAGGAAAACACAAAAACATGACAACAGTAGTGAAACAGAGCTTCCACAACACTCTCAAGCTGTGTGCATGAGAGTTTCTACCATGGCATGATAACCTGGTTCCCTGAAACTGTTGTACAAAAGTGTGAGGGACTAAACACTTTTATGACTGTAACTCCTAATGGCAACCAAATATGATCCAGTAGAAAACAACTTCATGAACTGACACTGACCCACACTTAAAAAGGTTCACGCTGATAAATCATGTCCACTAGAGATAGCTGTGTCACCATGTAGTGCACTCATAAAGCTAATAAGAAAAAAATGGAGAGTTCAAAACCTGACTGTACAAGGTCAGGTGAGATTATAAATAAGCCACTTTATAACCATGAATATATGTGTTTGTGATAGTTATGCACTCCCTTTCGTCTAGCTGTTTATGTCAGTGATTGCTATTCTGTTTCTTCTTGTGTACCTCAACTATTATGCAGGAAACTCCAAAGAAGAATAGCAGTGGTCAGGTACCACCTGGATATATCACTGATACAATAGATTTGTCAGAAAATAGAAAAGAAGGGGGTATAGTAATATGTTGCAATCTGCTGCAAACAATTACTTCACTGCAATTTGTTTTCTTTTTGGCACTTCCTTTTGCTGCACCTGACAATATAAACTAAAAGAAATGTCAAATGAAAAGCTGAACCTGCAATGTTTGGCACAGCTATTACGTCAGTCAGTAACCTCTCATGGTGAATGCAGCCCCTTGTTGTTAAACTTGTGCTGGTTCCTTGACATGATTATCTTGTGTGACACCCAGTTTGTTCTCTCTATAGCTGCACCATTGTGCTTACCCTTATTTGTGTGGGCTGCTCCTCTCTTGCTGTATACCAATACAAGTACCTGTTGTCCTGCACTGCCTCAAGTACAACAAAGTGGTGGGCTCTGTACTGCAGTGTGACCCAGAGGAACATTACTTTATGACATGTGACATACCTGCCAGTTATTGATAACTTTCTGTATACTGTCACTGATTCCTGCATTGTATACCTTACAATATGCACAGTGTTACATAACAATCTGCATATCTTATGCCCTATATACTCTCTGTGCCCAATACTGTCACCATTGACTTGTACACCTTATCTATTTTACTGCTGCAGTTCACTGCTGTTTGTGCTTGTTAATCTGCACTGCAAGATTCCATTACTTTATTATTTAGCATGTCATTTATTTGTGTTTTTCTCCTTGTAGCAATCACTCTGTTATAAACTATTTCAACTGTTTTGGGGTGCCACATGTAACCATTTGAACTAATCTGTAAGATATGGTTCATGTTTGTATGTGACATTTTGTTAACACAATTACTCTTAGCTTTTTTTGTGTGTGTATGTGTGTGTGTGTGTGTGTGTGTGTGTGTGTGTGTGTGTGTGTGTGTGTGTGTGTGTGTGTGTGTGTGTGTGTGTGTGTGCAGTTATTATTCAGCAGTAGTGTTCTGCTAAGCACTTCCATAACCCTGCAATTCTCCTCTAAGTTATTTAGTTCAGTGCTCAGCCATGTTGACTGATATGGTCCATTTCCAGTGACAGCTCAATGATGAATCATCAGTGGTGGCATTCTGAATAATGCAGTTACCCAGAGTTTTAAAGAATGATCTATTTTTGCTCTCTTTTGTCCAACAATAAAACTACAATGCATACTGGAACAGACATGGAAAAGTAAATTCATCACAAATACCTTCCTATCCAAGCACTATATTTCTCCCTTCCATACCCCTTCCACACCAAGTACAGTACATAATGTCAAGCCAGATTTCAAGATCTGAAGCACAGCTGCAGCTCTAAAGTAAATACAGTATGACTATAAATTCAAGTGTACATCTTCCCCTTTCCATACACGCATTGCAGTTGCACTACTTCTACACAATGCTTTATTGGTGTCCAATCCAGAACCCATATCAACTAATATATATATATATATATATATATATATATATATATATATATATATATATACACACATACATACATACATACATACATATATATATATATATATATATATACATACACACACATATATATATATATATATATATATATATATATATATATATATATATATATATATATATATATATATATATATATATATATATATATATATGCAATGAGAAAGAGAAGGTATGAGGTATACATACTATCAACTGAACATTCACTTCACCGAAGTGAAAAAAAGCCAGTATATATGATCAGAAATCAGCTAATCACACATGCTGGCTTTTTCGGCTGTATAACATCACAGTACAGAAGGGATAAGGGAATTTGCCCTTTCCTCACTGCAGTGTGATTATAGAGTTAGTATATGACAGAGGTGTGAGAGGTGTATCCCCCCATGGGGGGGGGGGGGGCTGTAAGGGAGCTCCACACCTGCAAAAGCAAGTTTTAAGGTTGTTTTTCCTGTGTTTTTTAACAGGCTATATTTTTGAGTAGCTGTGCTTAATTAGTTTGAGTTCAATATTTTGCTTGATCAATGAATCAAAACATAATGATAGATAGATAGATAGATAGATAGATAGATAGATAGATTTATATATTAGTGTCTTCAGGCCATCTCAGTCAACACATAATGGAATTTCACTCAGTTAGTATGAATGATAGCATACATTTTCCACCATCATTCATTTATTTTACTTTATAAAACTCATGTACTATAAATCTTTCCTTTTCACAGAGCAAACAAAGGTTGTATTTATAAATTGCATCATGCTGTAACATAAATAAACTTGTCCCAGCAAAATACAAGTTTGATAACTCTTTAAGATACTTTCATATTATATTTTTTATACTTAAATGACAGAAATTAAATAGCTCACTAATGATGTCGCCTCACAGTAAGACGTCCTGCTCGATTCTCAGCTAGAGCATCTTCTGTGTGGAGACATGCGTGAATGGGCGTACCTTCGTTGAAGGTTGTGCATCAGGGCTGGCAACTCGGTACATAAAAATCTACTGCCAATCATTAGCGGACCAGAGTTCTGCTGTGGTGACCCCTAACCGGGAAAAGCCGAAAGATACAACAACAACAATAACAACAACTAATGATCAATAATTTAAAGTCCTCCTTAGCCTCATTTATACCAAGAATGCAGGTCTTCCTTGCCCATGACTCTGGCCTTGCCTCATTCTTTCTTCCTTCACACCCCCTGGTCTCTTTTATCTTATACAGGTCCTTGCCTGGGTGTCAGGCTCCTTCTTGTATAACACTTTTGAACAGACCATTGCTTGCATATCAGGTTTCTGCCTAGATAACTCATCTAGACCTGGTCTATTCCTTCATCCATCTGTAATTCCTCTACAGTGAGAGGCAAATGTCTTTGCTGCTTACATTTTCCACTGTGTTTGTACATAAACAGTTCCTTCAGATCCACCCACAGGTCATCTTATCAGAAAACAGATCTTACAACTCTTCTTGGCTACACCTTTGGACCATTTTATTTAATAACAGGTCTTCCAACTCCAGAACAGTATATCCTACCAAGCCAAACACAGGCATATAGTCCAGAACATGTGTGCATTCCCAAAATAAAGTGCAACATTAAAAATAAAAATCCTTCATATTCACACTGTGATGTACAGTTTTCCCAATGTCCTTCATGTGACGCCTCTCTACCATCTGCAGATTACTACTCTCTACCCTTAAAGCCTCACACTGTGAAATAATTAAACCATCCCTGCTCCCAATATAAACATACTTTTTTCACCACAAACAAAGCACTCTGAAGGTCCCTCCAATAAACAAGCAGTGTAGACATGGGAAAAAAGCTTTATTGTGACAACCATAGCACTAAACATGTGTTTAGTACTGTGGTTGTCACAATAAAGCTTTCTTCCCATTTCTACGCTGCTCATTTATTGGAGGGACCTTCAGAGTGCTTTGTTTGTGTGTTACTAGTACATTTTGGCACTTATCTCCAATGTTTTCTGGTATACTTTTTTTTTTTTCAGAATAGATCCACAAACTGAAGGCCAGTGACTCAGTACCCCCGTATTGCATTCTTGCCTTCTGCGATCTTTCAGCATGATGTTCTTCTTGGAACAGGTTACCATTCTTATTACTCTACTGCTGACTCTGAAAATAAGGCCCTATAGTCAAATAGGAGATACTCAGAAAAGGACAGCTTTCAACAGATTATGAACATACGCTTCAATCTGCTTATGAAAGGTGAGGCCATATGAAGTCTACAAAATGAAGCATATCATATCATCACAGGAAATACAGCAGATGAGTAATTCACATTTTCATTTTAATAGCCAAGTATATTCTGATACACAGTGCAGGACAGCCTCACCATTATCACCCTGACCCTGCTATAAAAGTTACAGTTAGGGTAAGGAAGTTTGTAGGCAAATACTGGCCACTACATCTGTATATGCACTTGACAGTTTCATCTGATGACTATATACCATTGCTGTAAAACATATGAGATGATTGTTCTTTAATATGTGGTTATATAGTTGCACTGCTGTCTCTGAATGCAATTAATTCTGGGACACATGCAGAAGTGAAAATATAAACCTTACCGTGACAGTAACTCATTATTATATGTTGCATATCAGTTAGCATGCCACTCAACTTTTATTGTAAATAAAGTTGTGACTACTACTCCTGACTGTGTCTGCTTTCTCTACTGACATCCAATAAAAATGTGCAAGCAACATTCTTGCCTCTTGGAGATATGCATAGAGACATCACTAGGCATCTGCAACAACCATAGCTGCAGGGGAACCCCCAGTCATCAATGACTGCATAGGAATCCCCCAAAAGATTCAGTTGTTTGGGAGAAAAAGCAGGGAAAAACGATTGCTCATTTTTTCAGTTACATGCTTTATTAAACAGGGATAAAGCTGGTAATTAGTGAGTGAACATATACGTTTTCCTTGTGGTTGGTTGCTTCCTGAGACTGACTGACTTGACAAACTATACCTCAGGGTTGTAAAAACTTTAAAAACTGCACGCTACAAGTGGATGTTAGCTTTGTACTATTTCTACAGTCCTGTGAGCAGTTTAGTCTGATTATGGAGAAGTCTGCTTTTATCTTTGTTTATTATTAATTTGTCTGCTCTTCCCCATCTTTTTCAAGACATGGGAAACACATACTTGTCTTCTTTGTGGTTGATTGCTTCCTGGGATTGACTGGTCTCACAGCCCATATTTCATGGCTTTAAGCACTTTAAAAACTGCAGTCTATCAGCAGGCGCATGCAGAGAGGTCGTTCGTGTTGGTGATTCAGTTATTGAGTATTTGAGTGTTTGCTGTTGCAGTTGAGAGCTAGTATCTGACTAGTAAGTCTATCTATTTTATTTTAATTTTATAGATAAATTGTTTATGCATAACTGTACCACTTATTCACTCATATTACTTAAGATTCAGCAACTTATTAAAACATTGTAGGCATTTTACATCTGTCAGAGTGGTTGTCGTGAAGAAACTGCCATACTAGATCACTTACAGCATTTGAACACATTACTGGTTACCACTCTGAACTTTAAAGACCTTTGCAACGGGTTCTTTACATTCTTAAGTCTTTGAAGACTTGCTAAAAACAAATGCATATTTGAATGCAATCTATCACTGTGGTGCATTCTTTAGGAATACTCTTGATGGCTTCTGCCTCAGTTGTATAAATTTGTATGAGCTGTCTAACACAGTGAAATGTAAGATTACCAGTGACACAAATTTTTTTCTTGCCACTTTGGCAAAACATGTTCCTCACTATCTGGGTACATAATACACTGGTTAGGTGAAGATTATTCACTCCCACAAAGAACCATCTTATATTCTCAAACTGTCAAACAGAACAATTCTTTAGAACATCTACCTACTATTTCCCGTTATATACTAGAAAATGAGAAGCCTAGAAAAAGAAAGAAATGGTCTGAGGCATAAATTGATAAAAAGAAGTGTAAAACATCTTCCTCATTATTAAATAAAAACAAAGACACTGTATATAGTGATTTACCCACAGAAAAGTTCAATTCATAGATTGTGACAGCACTATTACTAATCTGGATAAAGATGAAACTAGTATAAACAGACCAGTTTCAAGTAATGATTAACTGACTTATTTACCTAGTATTATTACTGTTGTCCAAGACCATTTTTAATTAACAGTGACTTGGAATACAATTAGGTTAACTTAAACAGAAAGTCACTAAATGAAGGCAGACTGGCTTCCTCATTATGTACCATCACCGCAGATCAAGATCATTTTACTTCTGTTAATAATAATACAAACACCTGCTTGTCTCCTAAATTTGTGGTCAATCACAGCAGTAGTATTAATATATTGTCCCATTGGCCTTGATCACCAAATGTTATCCTCTATTAAAGAAGTTAGCCATTTGACTCCTAATGAAACTGGAATAGAAAGGACCCAGTCAACACTTTGTGACACAAATGCTACATGAACTAAGTGATTACTCAGGATAATTTGGTCACTCTTACTCGGTTACTCTACCTAGTAATTTAAGTAACACAGGCAATAAAGTTTTAATTTTGCAAGACTCAATCTTAAAACCAGTTGCTGATAGATTCTGTGGTTTGGATAAGGAACACTCACACAATACCATCCTTACCAGCCTTGAGAATGACAGATATACCTAGTCTTCTACCAAGACTGATGACAGAAAAATTAGATATGATATGCTTGTTCTAACTGCAACTAATATTCCAAATATAATACAGGATTTAAGAGTGACATTTCCCTTAGTTTGCACTTACCATAATATAATTATGTTTCACATATAACTAAATATAAGCAGATATTTTCAAGGTAGAATTTATACCATATATCAAACAGATTATTATAAACATTTTATTCAGATTTCTAACCCAGACTGTTATTATCTATTAAATCTCTCAGAGTATAAATATGGGTACTCATACCTCTCAACCTCTTGCACAAGAAAGCTGGACAACAGAGAAAATAATGGGGACAAAGGCTCAAAAATATGTTTAAAATCAATGTAATTATAAACTTAGAAAGTTGCTAGAATGATAGGTTTGACATTGGCATGCATTTTTTGAATGATATGAAATGAAACTCAAATATCTTTAATATAGTGACTTCAATCCTCAATGATTTTGCAGAAAACCACACATTTTATAAAGAATATACCAAAAATATAGGCAAAAATCTGGACATTCTGTGAAAGTCTAGACAGTTGAAAGGGTACTCTGGTTTGGAGAAGCAATTGACTAGCTGTAATAATGAATATGTTCATATGGAAAAATGTTAATAATTAATTTCCTGCATGGTGGAATAAGTTCACCATAAGGTTATATACAAAGAAAAAACAGAAACTACAAAACTATAGTAAGGTTTCCTACTAATATAAATAATAAGAATTTAACTTGACTTGTAAAAAATGAAATCAGAAATACAATCAGCCTAGATTAACTATAAAAATCAAATGATTAGTACATTCACAAAAAAAGGCATTTTACAAATATATTAACTCAGAAAAAGAGCATCTTCTATTGAAGTTATTTCAAATAATGATCTAATATTAGCAGATGCTTATACTATAGCATGTGAGTATAATAAATATTATTCTGCTGTAAGTCAGGATCTTGGTTTTTCTGGTCCTATTATAGAACAGATAACTGTCTCAGGTCCTTGTCTTTTTTTTCAGATTCCATTATTAGGAATAACTTCTCCAAATTTAAGAACATTTCATCTATGGTTCTAGATAAGATATCTAGTACCTGTTTATTAGAGATGAAAGAGGTTCTAATACTTTTTTATGATTTAATTTTAACCATTTTAAATGGCATTGTACTTCATAATTGGAAGCTATCTTGTATTACCCTGTGCATAAAAAAGTACAAGAAAGATACCATTAGTAATTGTAGGCCCATAACTTTGACATCTCTGGTCTGTAAGTGCTTTGAAAGATTTCCACTAGAATTAAAAACTTAGCTCAGACCCAGATTAACAGTTAAGAATATTGACCATCATGGTTATATAAAGCAAAGATCTATGATTAACTTAGCATGCTTTTACGATCAAATAACAATGGCCTTGGATATGGGTTTGTCTCCTGGCATGATCTTTTTGGACCTTGCCAAAGCCTTTCACTGCCTGCCATTCCATTCCATTCCATTCACAAACACTTATTTGCATCAAACATTAATTGTTATATTGTTAGATAGATTACAAATTGGCTGACAGCATTGTGTTAAGATATGTAAAGATCATTCAGATTTTCTGCCTGTGTTGTTCCCTAAGGATCATCATTTATCTTGATTTTTTTCTAGTATTATTCTAAGTAACACCAAATTTTTGGGTCCAAAAATATGCTGGCAATTGTACATTTTTTATAATACAAAATAAATCTTATGTCAATAATCTTAATGCATATTTGTGTCTGACTTGTAAGTGGGCACAGGATACTGGGCTACAATATAGCCAGGATAACTGCAAAATTATTTATCTCTCAAATAAAATTCAAAAATGTCTCATGTATTTGATAGGCTTATTACTAGAACAGGCAAAGGAATATAAAGATCTTGGCATCATTATTGCATCAATTTATAGTTTAACTATCATGTTAGGGCTATGAGCACTAAAACATTCTACTACAGATGAGAAATGTTTGTTGATAGTGTATATAACTTGCATCAGACCTATTACTGAGTATAATAATAGATTTTGCACTTATACTAAAAATCTATTAAAATTTTTAGAAGGTGTCCAGAAGAAATGTACTAAAAGAATGCTATCATTAAGTCACTTAGATCATGGGGCTAAATGTAAGTATTTAAAACTATGTTCTTTCTGCTACAGGCACATTTGGGCTAAATTGATACTGGCATGTAACATATTTAATGACCCAATACAACACAGAAGCTTTTAACTGTCCAAAATATTTTAGACACAATAATAAGAAATTTGTGTCTAAAGCAGGAAGATTTAGTATTAGGAATTTATATGTTTCAATCAAAATCACTAAACTATGTCAAAAATCCCAATCTGGAGTCTTTTAAATCCAACTTAGATACTTGGGCCAGTTACAAAGCCTTTGAACAATTACTGGAAGAATCAGTGTTCCTTGAAGGCATTAAGGCCTGGACGCTGTGGTTGAACTTATGAATATGAGGTAAGATGAAGAAGAAAAATTGTTAATTCACTGATTACACACTTTATCCTAAACAGGATTAGTATATGACCCCATTAGGATAAAACCTGTTATTACTGAATGAGTGTGAGATAAGCACAAGAGACTGGCTGCCTAGAGTGACCAATCTCAGTACTTACCTGGAATTTCAAGCTGAGAAAACTCTTCCAGTCTTCAGTGATGGTCTTCTTTTTCAGGGAGTTTTATAACTACTTACCCAACATCAGATAGATGTGTCTGAACTGTCCTGACTTGCAGAACACACTTGATTTTGCCTCGTATTTTTGCCATGTCTCATAAATATTTTGAATTTCTGGTAAATCGCCAAGGATTACAGTCATTCAGTAATGCCAGACAATGTAGTTTCATACTTCTTATTGTTCAGGAAATGCAGGTTGATGCAAAATCTGTGATATCAATGTTTTAAGTGAATTATTGCAGTAATATTTTAAGAATGCCCATGATTTACTTATTTTACATTTGTTTACCAGGAGAGTCCAACTGAGCATAAAACCCTTTTTCAGTGGAGGCCCGGGGAGAAAAGCTCCATTGTTAGTAGACTATTATATAAGTAGAAGGAAAATCGTATAATACAATAAAGAAAAAAATAGTAACATTTATAACAGTAAAAAGACTAAAACAGAATAAATTGGTCAAGTGGGAGACAAGACTAATAATCTTATATAACAATGCTTCTAGAAGACAGTTCTTACAGTAGTAGCAGGTAGTGACATTGTATACATTGAGAGCGCAATTATGATACTTAGTCTTATATATAGGTAGCATAGTAAACTGAAGACTTAAAATCTGATAGATATTAACAGTGAGAAAGGAAAACAAAACTACATAAGGTAGTCATATGACTTAGATTCAATGCTCATTACAGATGAAATTAAAATGTTAAAATCAGCTAGTTCCATGGTTCGGGCTACCCATGCCCAGTACATGTACAATTTGGTGACTTTGCACTATTATTGTTAGAGTTCACAATACTTGAACAAGGAATTTGAAAAGTATGGTGGGAAGTTTATTTTTAATCTTAAAAACTCCAAGTTCCGCTTTGTTGCTTATTGAAAGGGTTTGTCATATACAATCTTTCTTAAGATTTTTTACAAATATCCAGTGTAAGTAATACTGAATCACATTAAGTAATCAAAAGAACTTTTTGCATGCATGAAAAAAATCAGTTGTTAAGCATGCAGTAAACTTCCTAGGTGAATTTTTTTTTATTTATTTTATTTTTAATTTATTTTGCTTTGTTTACCAGGTTTGCCTGATTGTGTTTAATCAAAAACACCTTTCCAGAAGAGGTCTGTGGAGAAAAACTCCAAAATATTACAAACATTTTTAAAGAGACATTCAGTAATATACATGGACAGACATTAAGTAATATATGTTCCCAATTACACATTCATTTGCCAATGAGATTATATTCATATGAAATAAAGGCAAATTTTTGCAGTATAAAAGATACGGCAGCATGCCATGTCACTGATGGTAATTTCAGCAAATGAAAAAAAGTGAGTGCTATTTACTAAAATTACTTTCACCGACAGCGGAGTTTACTTTTTTCTCCAATATTGTGTGATCTAGGAGTTGGTATTTATACATCTGGGGTTGGGGGGTGTAGAGGGTGTGCGCCCCTGCAAAAATAAAATTGTTGAGTTGATCACCAAAGGTAGTTTCAGCAAACAATTTTCATTTTTTTTCTATTTGCCAAAATTACCTTTGATGACTCAACATGAATTCAAAAGATACTTGTGCTTTAGTTTGTTTGTCTTTTTGGCTTTTTCCCGGTTAGGGGTTGCCACAGTAGAACTCTGGTCTGCTAATGATTGGCAGTAGATTTTTTTATGATGCAGAGTTGCCAGCCCGACGCCCAACCTTCAACAAAGGCACACCCATTCACGCATGTCTTTCGAACGCCACTCGACCACGGGGAGGACATGCAGACTCCACACAGAAGGCACTCCAGACGAGAATCGAACAGGAGAACCTCTTGCTGTGAGACAACAATGCTACCACTGCACCACTGCGGGTAGAAGTTGAAAGCTGAGCATATGAATTGGTGCATTAGTGGGTGCGTCAAATAGATAATAGATCCGCTTTGTTGCTTATTGAAAGGGTTTGTCATATACAGTCTTTCTTAAGATTTTTTACAAATATCCAGTGTAAGTATTTACTATGATTAGTGCTTAGGAATTCAAGGAAATGGAGGTGAGGGAAGGAACTAAATAGAGCAGAAAATGTTAACAGTGTCATTAAGAGAAGGGGTATAAAGAAGGTTCATAGACAAATATATATATATATATATATATATGTATATATATATATATATATATATATATATATATATATATGTATATATATATATATATATATGTATATACATATATATATATATATGTATATATATATATATATATATATATATATATATATATATATATATATATATGGCTATTATAAGGTTTGTATAGAGGTGGGGGGTGAGCAGTGTCACAAAATTATATATGGCTTGGAGATACTAGTAAAACTATTCAGGTATTGATAAATACAAGTTGTGGGACATAGAATTCTGAAAGAAGAGAAATGGTTCAATGATGCTGCAGGCTGAATATAGTAACTGTTCCACATTTTGACCATTTGTTCCACTTTGAACAAACTATTGTCCTACGTTTTGGGAGACAGAAGCTTAAGAGCTTTGCCAAAAAGATGGTGGGGGATTTGCAACAGTGGTCCTTTGGTACTGAACAACCACTTTTTGTTTTTCTGTGTCACATTTTAAACATTTCAGTGGCAGTGTACTCTTACTTTTTTCATTCTAAACTACCTGTATGACACTTGTATCTATGCAGATTTGTCAATATAGGCGAGTGTGACTGTGTCTAAGTTGAGTGGCTGTGTATGTCTAGGTGTTCATCTCCGTTTGTGTCTAAGTTGAGTGGCTGTGTATGTCTAGGTGTTCATCTCTGTTTGTGTTTCTGTCTCTTTGTGTGGGTTCGCATGTGTCTGTGAAAGTGGCTATGTGAGTTTGTATGTGGGCACATGTGGCTGTATGTAGGCTTGTGTGTGGGTGCATGTGGCTATGTATGGATTTATTTGCATGTGTCCATGACTGGTCATCTGGGGGAATGGTTATCAATGTGGTACAGATGCTTGTTCTAATGTAAATACAGTGTTAATAAACACCAGTCAGTGCTTTTATGTGGGTGTGTGTGATGGGTATGGGTTCTCTGTGGGACCAACTACCTTGATATGCTACAGAGAATTGTAGCAGCATTGGCACTACATGTGTCTGCATTCAAGAATCACTATAGGACTGGCTACTTTGATGTGGCACAGAGGCCACATAGTGGAACAATATGGCAGCTAAAGGCCAGTAGTGGGACAATATGGCAGCTAAAGGCCATCCAGTGGTCCTCTGTGGAGCCTGGCTATCTAGTGTTATGTAGGCATGGGCAGTCTTAGGCATAGGCTATCTAGGCAACCTAGGTAGTCACCTAGGGTTCCACTTGGTAAGGGATTAGGTTCATAGGTTCATACTAGGCTATCTGCCCTAGGGCATTTATAAGCCTAGCCAGAATGTGTTTGGCTTTCGCCACCCATTTTAAATTTATTTTGCTATGCCCTTTTTCGAGGTTAGTATACTGTGCCTCTATCTAACAGTGACACAGAAGTGATACCCGGGGTAAACCTACGATCTCCCATCCACTCATCAAGATTCCTCTTGAAAAGAGTCAATGAGGGACTCTGCCTAACCTGGACTGGGATTTTATTCCAGAGTGAAGGGAGCCTCTGGGTTATGAATCTGTCCCTCCAGCATGTCCTATTTATTTCAGTGCTGAGGTTCAAGTCTCTCGGCGTAGCTCGATGGGATTTGGATTTTCTGAGGTGCAGCATGTCCATTAATTCGGGTTGGACATGGCTTTATCGTCAGGCACAGATCACCTCTGAACAGGCGGTATGCCACTGAGTAGAGCTGGAGTTTCTTTAACCGGGCAGCATATGGCATCTGTTTGAGCCCTTTGATCCTCTTGGTGAGGTACTTTTGGGGTCTTTCCAGTTGCTGCAGGTGTCTGGTAAGGTACATCCCAAAAGGGGCATTGTACTCAATTATGGGCCTGATGAGGGATGAGTTAAGAGGCACGATGACCTCCTCTGATCTAGATATGAATCCCTTCATGATTAGGTGGGCTATATAAAATGTTTTTCTAACCACTTTGGCCACGTGGTTGTCAAATGAGAGATTGCTATCAACTTGGGTCCCCAGGTCCCTAATTACTTCTTCTGTACTTAATGGATTTCCACCTATGTGGTAATTTGTGGGCACTTTGTTTTTGCCAAAGGGATGACTATACACTTTTGGCATTTAGCTTGAGGCCATGGCACTGGCACCAGTTGTCTGTTTCTATGAGGCCCTTTTGGAGGATGGTTGTGTCGGCTGGAGAGTCTATTATGGCACCCAGTTTGCAGTCATCTGCGAACTTGGTCAGCCACAGTCCTTCCGTGTTGGCCTGTACCTCCGAGAAATATATACCGAACAAGAGAGGTCCCAGGACTTTGCCTTGTGGGACACCACTTGTAACTGGTTTGGAGTCTGACATGGCTCCAGCAATTCTAACCATGTGGGTTCTGTCCTTGAGCCAGTTTGCAATCCATCTAGTGACATAGGGGTTTATATTTAAGCTGGTGAGCTTATCTATAATGCCCGAGTGGGGTATTGTATCGAAGGCTTTTGCGAGGTCCAGGTAGGCTGTGTGGACCACCTTCCCCTCGTCAATGGCCTTGGTGACTGTTTCAAAGAAATCAACCAGGTTTAAGAGGCAGGATCTGCCCTTAACAAAGCCGAACTGGGTAGGATCCAGTGTTTGTAGGTCCCCAACATCTTTATTTATGAGGTCCATGATGATCCTTTCCATAGCTTTGCAGACCAAGCTAGTCAGGCTTATGGGGCGATAGTTTCCAGGATCCGTTGAGGCACCACCTTTATGGAGAGGGACCACTGTTGCTGTCGCCACTCTTTGAGCACATATCGTGTAGTTTGGCTGAGATTGAACACTAGTTTTATGTTTGGGTTTAGCTCTTCTTTGAGTTCATGTAGGATGCAGCCGGGACACCATCTGGTCCCATTGATGCTGTGTTTTGCTTTGGAGAGGGCGGCTCTTACCTGAGCATCTGAGATGTCAGGGGCAGCACTCTGCTGGGATAGATATTTGCCCTTTTGGTGGGGAGAAGTTTGCGCTGAACCTGTCAGCTAGGATGTTGGCAATGTCTGTGGGTTTGGTGTATTTTTTGTCATTTTGGACTAATTCTGAGCATATCTGGGAATTACCACCCAGGTTCCTAACATAACTAAAGAAAGCCTTGTGATTATCCTTAGTGTCCTGTGCAATTTTTCTCTCGAAGCTGGCCTTAGACAATTTTATGTGTGCCCGTAGTTTTTGCTAATACTGATCAGTGATGCCTTCCTTTTTGGGATTTTGCTTTATCATTTAGTAGCTTCCTCCTTCTGTTGTATAGTTTGTTTATGGCTGGGGTCCACCAGACAGGGCGTCTGCCTTTGGAGGATTGGGTCTTGGTTTTATTTGGGATCATGATCCATGCATTCCTGAAGGTGTTCATAGAATGCGTTTATAAAGGATTCTGCGGTCTGGGCATTATTTTCCACAGGCCGGGGCTTTGAAGGATTCCACCTCAGTTTTGAGGAGTGTAAAATTTGCTTTAGAGAAGTTTTTCACTGTGGTTTTCTGGGCAGGGGTTGGGGTCGGGATGTGAATATCCAGTGAGATTAGTTTATGGTCTGATCTTACCAGTGAGAGATACACTTCTGGTCTGGAGCATAGAGTCCCCATGTTGGTGATGATCAGGTCCAGTATGTTTTCCCCTGTTGTGGGAGTGGTAACAAGTTGTTCCATAGCATTTGAGTTTATAAATTCTAGGAACCTTTGGGCTAGGGTGTTGGAGCTAGAGTAATGCTCCCAGTCTATGTTTGGGTAGTTGAAGTCGCCCAATATAATGGTGTTTGGAGAGACCTTCATATTTTCCAGTGTTCTCAGGAAGGCCGAGTGGGGTTCCTGGGTTTGGGAGGGTGGTCTGTAGCAGGCAATAAGAGAAGGCAGTTTTACCCACTGTTAGTTGCACATGGATAGTCTCTGATGCTTCGTGCTTTGCCACCAACCTGGAGGTGTGGGTATCTTTGATGAATATCGATACTCCCCCTCCTTTTGTGGTTCGGTCCAAGTTTTGGGGCGCATGGTATGAGGTATAACCTGGTAGTGCTGGGGTGCTCTCGGGAGCCCTGAACCAGGTTTCTGTTACTGCACAGATATCGATGTTCTCCATGCTAAGGAGAGTTTCGAGTGCATGCATCTTGAGGTTTAGACTTCTGGCGTTGAGCAGCATTACTCTTAGTTTCTTATCCCTTATGATATCTATGGAGGTGGGTTTGTCTTTTGAGCCTTGCCTAAAAAAGGCACTATGGGGGTAGCAAGAGCCTTTGCCAATATCCGAAAGCCAGGGGTGACAGGTGCAAGCCGTCCTAGCATCGTGGCTTGTCGAGCATATCATCCCAAGCTGACAGGCATTGGATCCCCTTTGAATGACACCAGTACTTAAGCCAATTGTTGAAATTGATCATCTTGTCTTCATATTGTGGCATCATTCTTGGTGAGGGTAAGATGCTACTCAAGGTCAGGGTCATACCGGCCTGGGCTACATGCTCAGAGAGCTCCTTTATGTCTCTTTTCATGTCGTCCAGGGAGGTACGTCTCAGGTCATTCACACCAGCATGGACAATGACTGAGTCATATTTGTACTTGCCTTGGAGTGACCTGAGTGCTTGTGTTATGTGGCGGATCCTAGCACCCGACAGGCTGCTCACCGTGACCCTCTCCTTGTTCAGCCTGGTGAGCGAGACGTCAGTGTGCCTGACGATAGAGTCACCTATTACAAGTGTATCAGGTGTGTTGTTTAGTCTTAAGGGCTGTGACTGTTTGGCACACTGGCTTTGTGAGAGATGTGTTGCACGTGTTTTGTTTTGGGGTAGCGGCTGCTTGGGTGTCTGCTTTGGAGGTCTCTGCTGCTTGGCAGATCTTTATTTAGAGCCTCGAGTATGTTTTTGTGTGATTATGTGTTTGGTTTGCTGTCGTGGTAGGTCTATGTGAGACTGGAATTGTAGTGAGTATGGTTTCCTTCTCCTCCTGACTGGTTATGCCAGTACTGAGTTTAGAGAGCTTAGCCTCCAGTTTGGCTATATGGTTGCATCTCTCACATGTGTTGGAATTTGTTGGGAGGAGGAGAGGGTTGTCTGTGTACATGAGGCAGTTGTAACATTGCCTCAAGATTCCCAGATTCACCAGCTGGACCGGAGAGGAGATTGACAACTGACCTTTGGACATGCTAGAATAATATTGGGAATTCCTTAATAATTGAAAACCAGGGCCAGTGGGGAGTGAGGGTGTAGTGCTTTTAATTTTTAGTGCTGACTTATATAATTGCTTTAGTGAGCAAGTGCCAGGTAACTTAAGTGCAATGTGTTACAGGTAACTTAAATGCAAAAATGACAAACAGTAACTTTCTTTCAAGTGAAACAAGGAAATAAGTACAGTAAGCAATGCAGATATCACTAGTGAGCCACAGAATCGCTGAGAAGCCGCGTATTAGGTGGAATTAGCATTCCAGGGAAATAACAAGCAAACAAACAACAAGCATATAAACAAGGCTATATTCAGCAGGCCTGGATCTAGTCTATGCTACAGCAAACAAGGTGTACCAATTTCCGTAAGATACAGTTCAAATATTCAGGCACTATAAACCTTTAACCAGAAATTCCCAGCTCAGAAGGGCAGAGTCCAGCCTCTTCTCCCACAAGAGTGCAGACCACAAACCTTCTTAATGTAAAATAACTGGCCTGAAGCCCAAGTGCCTAAACCAGAACTAATACACTTTAAGAATAACAGACACTGGGCTCTCAATCAGCAGTTCCCAACTTAGAAGGATGAAAGCTACCTGTCCTGCCACCACAGTGCATGCCACAAACCTTCCTAATGTAAAACAACTGGTCTGAAGCCCAAGTGCTTAATCCAAAAGACTTAGAATGACAGCTAAACTTTAATCAAGTTACTACCAAGCAGTAATAAATACAATTGAATACTTTAGAGAATGCCTGGATTAGTGCTCAAGTTACACAAACAAAGCTAGATCCAGCAGGCCCAAATCCAGTCTATGCCACAGCAAACAAGCACCAACTTCAGTAAGAAGCAGTTCAGATATGCATGCACTATAAGCCTTCAATCAGAAATTCCCAGCTCAGAAGGGCAGAGTCCAGCCTCTCCTCCCACAAGAGTGCAGACCACGAACCCTCTTAATGTAAAATAACTGGCCTGAAAGCCTAAGTGCTTAAACCAGAATTAATACACTTTTAGAATAACAGACACTGAGCCCTCAATCAGCAGTTCCCAACCTAGAAGGATGTAAGCTACCTGTTCTGCCACTACAGTGCAGACCACAAACCCTCTCAGTGCAAAACAACTGGTCCGAAGCCCAAGTGTTTAAACCAGAAGGCTTAGAATGAGTTACACCAAGCAGTAATAAATACAATTGAGTACTTTTAAGATGATGCAAAAGTAAAAAAAGTAGGTAGAAACACAAGTACAGTAAAAGCAGATGAAATTTTTTTTTTCTTAACAAGTGCTGAGATCAAAGAAACAGATTTGAGTGCTGAAACTAGAAAACTGGCTAGTTATAGGGGAAAAAAACTAAGCTAGAAGGCTTCCCTCCAACACAGAAGGGCTTGGGGGCTCAAAAGCCTACAAATAGTCTATACCACTTAACAGGAAAGGCAGGAAACAAGCTTAAATTTTTTTTTCTGTTTCCCAGATGCTCTCTTTGTACACAGTAGGAGTGCCTGAAATCAGAATATGATCTCACTGCACTCAGTTGAGTGAGCAAATGAGATGGGCCCAGAAGGAGTATCCAAACACAAATTTACAAGAGGGGCGGGCAGCTGTAAGGCCACTAAGATTAACACCAAAACAAAAACAGGGAGGGTGGGGGGGACAAACTGAAGAGCAGAGTGAAAACTTCCAGTTCAGCTAAATATTCCTTCCACACAGTTAAAATCAATTTAAATACTGTATTTTTGGGGGGAAAAAAAGCAGATAAAGGTACTTAAATTCTCTTATACGTCCAGTTGAATATAGCAAGTTCTTAGCCGGCGAAAGCTGAGGTGTTTAAGCAGAAAATATTTCACACTGTACCACTTAAATAGGCAAGGACAGGAAATCAAAGAATGTGGCTACCCCCACACCTGCAATTACTAACAAATAATAAAATTCAAGCAGCACTAACTGAAGAGCAGAGTGAAAACTTCCAGTTCAGCTAAATATTCTTTCCACACAGTTAAAATCAATTTAAATACTGTATTTTTTTGAAAAAAAAGCAGATAAAGGTACTTAAATTCTCTTATACGTCCAGTTGAATATAGCAAGTTCTTAGCCGGCCAAAGCTGAGGTTTTTAAGCAGAAAATATTTCACACTGTACCACTTAAATAGGCAAGGACAGGAAATCAAAGAATGTGGCTACCCCCACACCTGCAATTACTAACAAATAATAAAATTCAAGCAGCACTAACTGAAGAGCAGAGTGAAAACTTCCAGTTCAGCTAAATATTCCTTCCACACTGTCATCTCTCTCTCATTCTCTCTCTCTCTTTTTTTTTTTGCTTTTATCAAACAAAATTGTTGCTCCCAGTGTTTGAAGTAGCAGCAGCCTATGCCTTGCATTCTGTGATTTGTTGTCTAGACCGTGGTGGATAGAAAAGGGCCTAAAAACAAATGTATCGTGGATCTCTGCAAAATGGTGTGGTCTAGAGCACATTTTTTAATCCCTGACAGGTAACCAGATATTCATGATTGTTCCTGATTTCCAGAATCTCCATGGTTTTGCCTCATATTTTTGGTTGGTTGGTTCCTATGCATAATGATTGCAAAACTTGTTGCTATAGTAACTAAAATCAGTATATTTAATATATGTTCCTAATTTTGGATCTTTTCTCCGGTCTCTCACAGTAAATGGATGAAAGTCATTTGACTGCATTATTGTATGCCCCTTTATTTATTTATTCATTTATTTTATTTTATTTTATATGAGATAAACATGCAATAGTTACTGGAGTAGTCTGTAGAAGAAAATGGCTAAAGTACAGTTTTGTACCTACCATAAATGTAGATGTTCGAGTGCTCATACAGCTGCAGTCATTACAGATGGGTTATCCTGCCGTCAGGCAGGTCCTCGGTCGGCCGAATTCCAAAGTCTAGGTCCAGCGTCGGTTGTCGTCACTTCTTCCCTGACGTCAGTGCGGCAGGGGTATAAAAGAGGCAGCCAACGCCATATTCTTCAGTTTTTCTTGCCCCAGATGTCAGGTGCCCCCAGAAGGAAGGCAAAACATAATGTTATGCAAACATGCCATATAGATAAATCAAAAAACAGTAGTTGCAAGCAAATACACCATAAAAGAATACCCCAAATAGGTTGTATGATATAGGTGTTTGTCATAAGGCCTGTCCTAAGAGGGGACGGAGGGGGGGTAACCTGGACTGCAGCTGTATGAGCACTCGAACATCTACATTTATGGTAGGTACAAAACTGTACTATGTTCATCGTGCATACAGCTGCAGTCATTACAGATGGGAAGAATCCCAAAGCTAAGTAAGGGTGGTAGGCACTAAGTGGAACTAGGAGGAGCGAGGATGCCCTGCAAGACTGCTGTGGCAAAGCCTGCTCTAGATTTTGAGTATAGTGGAAGGTGGTAGTGCTTGGAGAAAGTGTGCACTGAACTCCAAGTAGCTGCTTCCAAAATGTCCTTGGTAGGGACCCCCCCTGAGGAAAGCTGCAGAGGTAGCTGTGGACCTGGTGGAGTGGGATCTGATGTATGCAGGCACAGATTTTCCATGAAATGAGTAACAAAAGCGTATGCAGTGAGCTATCTATTTTGAAATTGTCTGTTTGGAAATAGCCTTTCCTTGAGCACCTGTAGCATAGGACACAAAGAGTTGCTCAGATTTCCTGAATGGCTTTGTTCTGTCCAAATAATAACGAAGTTGTCTGTGAATGTCCAAGGAATGTAGTAGTCTTTCCCCTTTGTTCTGTGGATTTGGATAAAAGGTAGGTAAGTGGATAGTCTGATTCAAAGCTACACTGGATACTACCTTTGGCATGAAGGTAGGGTTGGTTTGTAAGGAAACTCTGTCCTGATGGAAAATGATGAATGGTTGCACAGCCATGAAGGCCTGTAGCTCCGAAACCCTGTGTGCTGAGGTGATAGCCAGAAGGAAGGCTGTTTTCCATGACAAGTATTGTAGCTCTGTTGAAGAAGCTGGCTCAAAGGGGGAAGCGTCAGCTTTTCCAATATGAAGTTGAGGTCCCAAGCTGGAACTGGTGGTTTCCTTGGGGGTTTTATATTTTTTGCCCCTCTGAGGAACTGCCTTAAGAGAGGATGTGAGAATAAAGGAGGGTCTGTGTTGTATTGTGCAGAAATGGCTGAAGCGTGGACCTTGATGGAGGAGAAGGAAAGACCACTGTTCAACATCTCAGCTAGATACTGTAAAATTTGATGTATATTTATTACCCAAGGATTCTGGCCCTTTTCTTGATTCCAGGAACAAAATCGTTTCCATTTGGCGGAGTAGGCTTTTCTAGTAGAAGGTCTTCTGGCCTCCAAGATGACATCCTGCACCTCCTTGGAGAGGAGAGTCTGTTGGGAAATTAAGGAATTTTCCATGCAGCTAGATTTAGGGTTTTGAGCTGGCTGTGAAGGGTTTTGTAGTTGTGCTGGGACAACAGAAGAGAGACTAGAGGTAGGATCCATGGTGGGGAGTGTGTCAGGCTCTTTAGGAGCAGATACCAGTGTTGTCTTGGCCAGTCTGGAGCAATGAGAATCATTTGTGGCCTCTCTGCTCTGGCTTTTAATAGAACTTTGGTCAGTAGAGGAAGAGGCGGGAAGGCATAGGCTGTCAATGTTGTCCAATTGAAAGAGAGTGCGTCCACTTTCCAGGCCTGTGGATGATAGGTCCTTGAACAAAACTTTTTCAACTGATAATTTCTGTGGGTAGCAAATAGATCTATGTCTGGCTGTCCCCATCCCTGAGTTATCTTTGTGAAAACTTGAGGATGCAACTTCCATTCATGTGGATCTGTCATATTTCTGCTTAGGTTGTCTGCCAGTGTGTTTTCCTTCCCTGGCAGGAATTGTGCCTGTAGTTGAATTTGCAATAACAGTGCTGTGTTCCATAGGGTCATGGCTTGCCTGCACAGGGGGTATGAATGAGTTCCCCCCTGTTTGTTTATGTATCACATGACTGTGGTGTTGTCTGTCCTTATCAATAACTGGCCTGGATGCAGTAGGTCTTTGAAGGTCATAAGAGCATTGTGCACGGCTAGCATCTCCTTTTGGCTGATGTGTAGGTGCTTCTCTTTTTGGGACCATTTTCCCTGAATGCACTGATCTGTCATGTGTGCTCCCCAGGCGTAGTCTGAGGTGTCTGTTGTGATGATTTGAGTTGCTTGAGGTACACAGAAAGGGAGACCTGTGTTTCTTTGGCATGCTTGTGCCCACCACAAAAATTCCTTTTGAAGGCATGGAATGAGTGGTATAATTGTTTCCAAGCTGTGGCTGTGTTGAGACCATAAGTTTTTTAGGTACCATTGAAGTTTCCTCATATGCAGCTTTGCACATGGGATTAGTAGGATGCAAGATGCCATGAATCCCAGAGCCTGCAGGACTTTCCTTGCAGTTAGCCTGGTGAAAGTTGCCATTTTGCTGAAGTATTGAGACAGTTGCCCTTGTTTGTCTGGCATGAGGTAGGCCATCTGGGTGGTTGTATTTAAGCTGGCACCCAGGAAAATTATCTGTTGAGAAGGTATTAGTTTTGATTTCTTTTTGTTCACTGTGTATCCCAGGAAGTTTAACAGTTTTATTACAATGCCAGATGCTGCAATAGAATGTCCTTGTTGTCCGCTTGGATCAGGCAGTCATCCAGATATGGGTAGATTTGTATTCCTTGTAGTCTGCAGAAGGCAATTACTGATGCCAGGCATTTCGTAAACACTCTGGGCGCAGTAGATAAGCCAAAGGGCAATGCAGAGAATTGGTAATGGGTTGAACCTGCAAGAAATCTGAGGTATCTTCTGCAATCTTGTCTGATAGGGACATGCAGGTATGCCTCCTTGAGGTCCAATGTTACCAGCCAAGACTCCTTGCCCAGCATGGGAAGAAGCTGCTGTAATGTGAGCATCTTGAATTTTGGCACCTGTAGATATGTGTTTAGGATGGATAGGTCTAAGATAGGTCTCCAATCTTTGTCTTTCCTTGGTACCAGGAATAGTCTGGAATAAAAACCTTGACCTTGTTCTTTTGCAGATACCTCTTGAATCGCTTTCATATCCATGAGAGCGGAAATTTGTCTATGTGCCTCTGCCCTTTGATTTTGTGGCAGGTTTGGCATGCCTCTCATTTTTGGAAGGGTGTGAAAGTGGAACCTGTAGCCTCTGTCTATAATGTCCAGAATCCATTTGTCTTTTGTAACAATATGCCAATTTTTTGAAAATAATGCCAGTTTTCCGCCCAAAGGTGCTGCCATTAAAGCTTTGCTTGGCAGGTATAAGGGTAAGTCATTGTGTCTGTTTTCTGAATGACTGTGATCTATCTTCTCCACCTCTTGGGGTTGGTGCTTGCCACTGTCTTGCTCTGTAAGATCCTTGAGGTTGTCCTCTACCCCTTGGGCGTCTGTATCTGCCCCTTTGAGGTCTGACCATGGCCGGAAAGGACCAGTTCTTTGAAGGCCAGTTTCTGCTGAAGCGTGGAGGTTGTACCTGCAGGAAATCTTTTACTGTTTGCATTGACTTCGCTTTTTCCTCCATTTACTTTAGTACCTCCTCAGCTTTAACACCAAACAATACATCTTTTTGAAGTGGTGCATATAATAACTTTACTTTGACATGATCTGGTAAGGTTTGCTCTTTGAGCCAAGCATGTCTACGTATAACAGACCCCGTGACAGCAGCTCTACATGAGGCCTCTAAAGCATCAAAACCACACTGCAAGGTATGTTTACCCACTTGCTCTGCACCATGCAACAAATCCTGCAACTCATTCAAATCTGGTTGTTCTGTTTGTGTCATTTTGCTTTTCAACTGAGATAACAAAAACTGTTGGTACTTTAACACATGGAATTGACAGTTTAATGCCCTCATGGTTAAAGTGGCAGATGTATACACCTTTTTCCCCCACCTTTCTAATGTTCTGGAATCTCTCTCTGAAGGTAAAGGGTTTTTAGCAGTAGAGGCCTTTATCCCTTTGGGACCCTGTGAAATTGTTTCTGGGTCTGCAGTATGACTTTTATAAAGGAACCGGTGAGAATCAGGGACCCGGTAATACCTGTCTGGTTTAACAGGGGCTGGAGGTAAATAATCTGGATTAAGGCTGGCTTCTGTGTACACATCATCCAAAATATCTAAAACAGGAGGGATAGCCAGGGGCCTATGCTGGGGGAGCAGTAGAAATTCCCTGAGCCTTTTCTTGGAATCTGAGTAATCTTGGCCTTCCCAGTGAAAGTGTTCCCTCAATGTATGCAGGGTTTCCCCAAAAGAGTAGTCCTCAGGGGGGGAGACTGAGGGAATAGACTCCTCAGCATCAGAGTCTTCGAAAGGGGAATAGACGTAATCCTGGTCCTCAGAGTGTTCTGTGGTAATAGAAGCCTGGTCTGAGGAAGGGTAGTCTTCCTCTAGTCTGGGTCTTTTGTCAGAGGGGGGTTGAGAACCCCTGATGAGAGTAATCAAATCCTCAGCCATTTTAAGCATCTGATTTTTAGGCATGGGGCCTTGAGAGGAGGTCTGAGGACCCTGTTTTTTAGTTGTCATGGCTGCTTTAGATTTAGTGAAGGATTTAATAGAGAAGGTGGAAGGCCTGAAGATGCCTTCAGAAATGGCAGGCCTGCCTAAATTTTGAGTTTCCCCGCCAAGAGTGGCGTCGGTATCTGCAGTAGGAATGGAGACCGAGGAGCCTGCGACCTCGGGTACTGAAGTCACTGGTAATGTAGTTTCATCGGTATTCAGGGGCTGCGTAGGCGCCTCACTGAGAACCGGTAGTCGGCCTAAGCGTGGTCTCGGTACTCGGTGCGGACCTCGGATGTTGGGCCTTATCTTTGCGCCTTTTGCTCAAAACTGGTGTAGGTGTATCCGACGACATGATATAATTAAATTTTTTGCCAAAATAATGAAGGGCGAACTCCGCCCGGCGCTTAATAGTGCGCTTGTTGAATCTAGCACAAAAACGGCAGGCTGAGACGTCGTGGTCTGGGCCTAAGCAAGATATACAGAAAGAGTGGAAATCCTTATGCGGTATTTGCTTCCCACAAGAAATGCAATTATTAACTTTGTCTGACATCGGTCTGAGGCAAGAAAAGTTTCCCCAATGGGGTACTTAGCTTTAAAGAAGACTTCGGCTGAAATACTTTCGTAAATCTCAGGAGCTGGCCGACCGGCACTTGCGAACTGCTTCTGCTTCGGGCACCGCACGGCAAGAAAGACTGAAGAATAATGCGTCGGCTGCCTCTTTTATACCCCTGCTGCACTGACGTCAGGGAAGAAGTGATGACAACCGACGCCAGACCTAGACTTTGGAATTCGGCCGACCGAGGACCCGCCTGACGGCAGGATAACCCATCTGTAATGACTGCAGCTGTAGGCACGATGAACATCTGCCTGCTATTGTTGCTCATTATTCTGGTTTTGTAGGGCTAATGTAATTTGTGTGCATTTAACAAGTTATTATCTTTAAAAATTAAGGCATAAAATGCATCACAGAATCTCCAGATCCCTTGAACTTGGCCCCCACATCCCAAACTTTATAAATGGATTGTGATATGGATTTATTGGTGGCCTCTACCCCCAACTCTATCTTTTCAAAACCGATTCCAGCACAGAGTAGAGTAGCAGAGAAAGAGGGTTCATTATTTCTTTAACAATCCTGACAAACCTCTGGGGTGGGCAGCAAATTCACTACAACTAGTGTTGGGACTGAGGCAGTGTGGTCAATATTTTTTAACATTTCTCACAAGTCAGAGAGGTGTGTAAGAAGGTCACTATACTTTGTGCATATGCAGTGTACTGAGCGACAAGTCAGTATATGCAATCACTATTTTATTTCAATTTTCTTACAATCAAATAATTACATGTAAGTACAAATTACTATCTTTTTGGGTGGGGGGTAAGGAGGCATGTTGTTTTTATACATCTGACAAGAACAGGTTGAAATATGTTAGTGTGTTCTACTTGCTATTTCAGTTTCATCTCAGCCTGACAAAAAAGGGGTACACAGAAGGTGGCTGCTTTTTGTGCATAGGGGTATTAAGGTTTGCTGTGTATATGCATGACAACAGACACTTGAAATATATAACTTTCACCATTTGGGGCTTTGCTTTCATCCTATGACCATTTAAGGCTTTGCCTTTATCCTACTCTAACACTAGAGGCATGCACATAAGGTGGCTGTCTTTTTTCTTTCTGGGGCGGGTAGGGAGGCAGTCACCATTCCCAGATAGGATTTATGTATCCTCACTAACATTTGTCTTCTCAGTTTATTGTGTGGGTGCTGAATATGGTGTGGTTGTTATTTAACTTTCCTTGCAAACCCCAGGGGTGTCTACAGAATCTACTTTGTACATTAACCCTTGAACACCATTAATTTCTTCATTAAAATAAAAGAAAAAATATTTTTCTCACCTTATTTTTGTTCAGGCCATTACTGGATCAAAAGCCTGATTTTTTTTCTAAAATGCACCTCACAGCATCTATAATCTCATGGCTTCTGGGATCCTGGCTGCCTCCTCACCCAAAGCTTAATTTGATTATTAATAAATAATTAAATTACAGAATTTAAATTAAACATTATACTCAGCTCCACTAAAATTAAAACAATGCTGTTTGGAAATAGTCACAAGGTCCCATATCACTCCATATTCTTGATTAGCTAAACAATCACAATGAAATTGTGAACACCTTTAAAGATCTTAGAAAATAGCTAGATCCTTCTTTTACCGTCTGCCTGCATCTTGACAACACAAGAAAAGATTAACTCCCTTCTCTTCTGGACTAATAAAACTCCCCTTTTCTCTTTAAGTCAAATAGGAATAGCATGGCAAGAGTGTCCTATGTGCACAGCTGAAATACAGACTCCCATTCATTGCTGCAACCTCCAATCTTAAGCCTTCACTGTTTAAAATATTGCTAATACTATATGCCAATTCATGACTCTGTCTCCTAGAAATTAATACCATACTTTAAACAAAGCTTATTTGTGCAGTCTTGACCATGTAGGGTATGGGGAAAGGTTTCAAGAAAAACTAAAGTCAGACACCAACAATTAATTTCTTTCCTTGGTGATAATTTTTGTTCAGACCATCACTGGATGAAAAGGTTGTTTTATTAAAAAAGAAAAAGCTCTACAATGCACCTCACAGCAGCTAGAAAACCATGGCGTCTGCGGCACAGGTAGCCACCAGACCCCTAAATTAATTTAATTATTTCTACCACAGTTATTAAAATACAGAACTGGCCAGTTAGCTTGTGTTGAAGGGAAGCAGGAAAAAGCTGATGGGTAAGACAAAATGTCAAAAAAGGAAGAAAGGAATCTGGATGTGGGAAAACAAGGGAGGTGATGTCACTGAGGAATGTGGGAGGAGCAGTAGGCAGAGTGGGACGAACAGCAGAGCCCTTCACCTAAGGCACTATTTCACGTAAAGCCGGCCTTTAACACATGGTTGTAGTAATGCCACTGTGAATATGCCTTTGTATAATTCTCAGGACTGCCATAATGTAAGAGTATTGCAGCTACAGTTTTGTCTGTGCATACTACTCCTAAAGCTTGCTAGCATGACTGAAAAGGTTGCTTATGAGGAGTGGCAGCAACAGGATGATACTAAGACTGGAAATGTAGAGTTCAGGGGTCCCCCAATATACTTACCCTGGCCCTGAATGTGCATAATGTATACACACTTTGATTCTCACCTAATTTATTTAAAAAAAAAAAACACCAATGCATAAATACCCATCATCCTATCAATCCGATTTATTTGTCCCTTTCTTGTTTGTAGATTACTCACAAACTTATCTTAAAAATCAGTGAAAAGGTGTTTCTAGCATACTTTCAAACTGAACTGAAACAGTGTACTGAAAGCAGTTATTTAAACATTTGTTGAAACATTTATAAAACTGAATTCTTACCAAACATCCCCATTTAAATGAATTGTTTATAGCAATATCTTGTAGCAGCAAAGCAATAGATTCTTGCAGGTTTCATAATTAGAACTCTCTTCAGAAAAAGTAGCAAATTAACATTTAAAACTACATTAAATCAGTTGTACTTGTTCTCCTTTTGTACACTGTTCATAAAGTGGTCTTCTTTCACTTCTATGTTAAGGTAAGCAAATCCAAAGCTGCTACAAGTTACAATGAAACGTTTTGATTGTTAACTAAAACAATTTTGAGGAATGTTTTTCACTTATGCAATAGCAAACAGAAGAATGGCAAGAACACATATTTGAACTCACTTTCCTGAAGTATTAATTCTGTTATATTGTTAACACAGCTCTCATCCTCCTAGCACAAAAAAATCTGGACTAAGCCAACAATAACAGGGTACAAAGCCCCAAAAATAGGGACACATTTTAAATATTGCTGTTATAAACTTAGAAAGTTGCTAGAATAAAATGATATCTGTGACCATAGATTTTCTGAGGGATATGAAATCTGAACTCAAATGCCTGTCATTATTTAGTGAATTAAATTCTCACTGATTTACCACAAAAATCCAAAAAACACAATTTTTATAAGGAACAGACCAAAAATATGAGGAAAAATCTGAACATTCTTTGAAAAATCTAGACAGTTGAGAAGTAAAATGGTTATATGAAAAATAACATCAAGCTTAACTAATTGTGAGACATACTGATTGATGTACTGTTACAAATGAAGTTTAAAGCAATTAAAAAAAAAATACTCAACTGAAAACTCTTGCATTTCTCCAAATGTTCCAGCAGGTGGCAGCAAAATACTACTGTAATAGTTTTAGATGCCTTACCATGATAAACTAGGTTAATCTTTGGAAGAAAAAAAAAATAATTACGAATCCAACTTCTTAGCCAGAAATAGCCTGCTGCTGACTATAGCAATTGGACTAGATATGAAGTACAAGTTTCACTTTGCCATATGAATGGCATTATCTACCTTCTGTGATCACTCTGCGTTTGTGAATTTGTTCTGTTTTCTTTTTTTGTGAATCTTTTCACCCGGAACGTGCCTGCAGATGGTCTATAGTGTTCAATGTGCTATCCCGATAAACAAACTGATAAAGCATGTAAAGCTGGGAGTTGAATAGGAAGTTCATGCATTGTTGAAGAGGAAGCCATACGGCTTTGTTTAAAGTATGGTGTTAATTTCTAGGAGACAGAGTCATGAATTGGCATATAGTATTAGCAATATTTTAAACAGTGAAGGCTTAAGATTGGAGGTTGCAGCAATGAATGGGAGTCTGTATTCCAGCTGTGCACATAGGACACTCTTGCCATGCTATTCCTATTTGACTTAAAGAGAAAAGGGGAGTTTTATTAGTCCAGAAGAGAAGGGAGTTAATCTTTTCTTGTGCTGTTAAGATGCAGGCAGACGGTAAAAGAAGGATCTAGCTATTTTCTAAGATCTTTAAAGGTGTTCACAATTTCATTGTGATTGTTTAGCTAATCAAGAATATGGAGTGATATTGGACCTTGTGACTATTTCCAAACAGCATTGTTTTAATTTTAGTGGAGCTGAGTATAATGGTTTTTTTTTTTTTTTTTTATATAATTAAGCCATTGTATAATGGAGTGGAACTTTGCTTGACGTTCATGTTATACGAGTAAAATAAAAAGACTGGAACAGAATAAAATCATGTCAATATACAGAAGAAGCTGGGTAAGATCAAGGAGTTTTTTTAAACAAATGAAGAAAAGTTATGGAACAGGAATGGGGCCCTGTGGGATTCTTATTAGTAGGGGTGGAAGAAGAGAGATTGTGCCATTATAATTTGAAGCAATATGAGAGATAGCTTTTGAACCATGGAATGGCACCTTGCCTAATGTTTCAGTGAGGTGGATGATAACAGTGGATTAGTCCACTAGATCATAGGATCTGGTGAGGTCAAGAAAATGACACCAGGCAGAAAGCCTTTGTTCATGACCCTGAGGATATTGTCTAACAGAGTCCAGAGGGCAGTAGCTGTGCTGTGACCAGACCAAAAACATGTTGATTTGTAACCTGGAAACAATGTAGTCTAATACGCTGTGTGAGTTGAATATGTACTAACTTGTCTGGGATTTTTCCTAAGGATGAGGAAAAGGAGATGAGGCAGAAGTCAGAGGTAAGAGAGAGGTTACATTTTGGGGTAGAGATTTACTATGGCTGTGTTCCAAATGTTAGGCATCACATTTTATGTTATGTATAAGTTGGATGTATGTTGTAATGGAAGAGAAGGTAGTCTCTACAGTGATATACGGACCAAGGGTAAAGACTGCATGTGCTAGATGGGGAGTCAAGGTTTAAATCTTCTAGAAGAGGAAAGATGTAATTGGATCAGATAGTTTTAAAGTAGAATGGAGTTTTGAAACAGGTTGAGGTGATGATGGGATGTGTTGTTAGTGTGGCAAGTTTTCAGGTTGTTGCTAAAGTGTTTGAGAAAAGCCATTGAAAGACAGATGGGAGGAAGCAAATTGAGTGATGGAGGGAGTACTTTGGCCAGTTACATGGTTGGCTTCCTGACAGACTTTGTTGTGAGATGTAATAAGTGAAGTTTGCCCTACTTTCATTCAGTGACTTTTATGCAATAGGATCACTTGTTTGGCCAGAGTGAAAAGTGGGGTAAAGCACTGTCTAGTCTGGGATGAGGGATCTGTCAGAAGCTCAACAGAGTGGTTATGGTCTGTAGACGAAGATATGGAAGACTAGTTAAATGAGGCTAGAGTGGATCTAAGTCTAAGAATTTTGTCATAAAATAGTGATTAATAAGAAAAGCAATGGGGCAGTGGTCATTTATGGAGGGGAGAGTTAATAGAGATATGAAAGATAAGGGGAGGAGTGTTAATAATTATGAGGTCAAGTAGAGTGGTGTGAAGTAGAAAGGCTAGGTTGAGTTGGTTCTGATATAAGCTGTGTGAGGTTGAAACCACTCACAGGTTCTATGATGTGATTTTGGCTAGGACCTAAAAAGTTAAGGCTGACTTCACTTATCAGTGCACAATTTTTAATGTTGAGACATAATGATGTTATGTCAAGAAGCAGGGATCTTTGTATGACTAAGGATGAAGGTAAGCTACTGTTAGATGTAAAGCGGTGATATTTTGAGAGGGGATCTGGAAAAGCAGCCAGTCCGGCAGGGAGACTAAGGTTGCATTGGCTTGTCCTAGTAATGCGATATTTATATTATATTTGCAGAAAAGGAGATTGCACTATCCTAGATTCCAGCCTAGCTGAGTTAATCAAATACCACTGCTATAAACAGACATTTGAACTCTCTACTTGACTTTAAAATAGCTGTAATAAAGTGTTGTGTACAAAGTGCAAATGCATTTAGTTTCTGTCACTAACTAATCTTGTTACACCTGTTATTCTTGTTATTACATATAATTTGTTTAAATGATTACGTTTGTAATTGCTATTACTTCTACTCTGCCTTTTTAATGATTTGACTTCACTTGTTCTGATTCTTTTCTGAAATATTTCTGCTACCAGTGTGTTATTGTCTACCTTATGAAGTCCAGGTCATGGCTGAAAAGGGTGATTTGACCACTTCCCCCACCCAGTTAAATAATGCATACATAAATAAATAATTCTAACCTTTCTTTCTTTAAACAGCCACACCACATTACGCCTTGAAAACCCTCAGTGACAGTGCCTTAGATCAGGACTGTACAAAATACGTTCTGTGGGCTGAGTTCACTTTGCTTCCTGTAGCTTGCCAGCTTCCTTTATTTGAATACCTGAAGCAAAGGTATGTTCTGCACCTTAAATGTATCATATATAATTTGAAAATAAAGCAGACTATAAAAACAGTTTCTCAAATTAAATAAAACAAAGAAAAGTAATTTCAGTCTTTAAAATGTTACATGTTCCTTTTTGTTCCTCTCACCCAATCGTCATATCTGTCAACTTCTTTGAAACATGAATTCTGGATACAGCTAAAAATAGTGTGGGGACAAAGGCCCAAAATCAGGGACATGTTCTAAATAATACTCTTAAAGAGTTAAACAATTGCCAGAATAACAGATTTTTTTTTTTTGCATTAGCATGCTTCTTTCAAAAGATATGATGTCTGAAACACAAATGTGTGTCATTATTTAGTGACTTGCATCCTCAATGGTTTGCCAGGAAAAAAACATAAAATTCATGAGGAACTCACCAAAAATATGGGGCCAAAATCTAGACATTTTACAGAGTTCAGGACAGTTGACATATATGCACACCACGTACATCACATATTACTGACTCCCTGTAAGTTTAACACACTGACTGAGATTGAAAGAGAGATGCAAAATACAAAGCATACTTTTAAATTGTTATATACAAATTCTCATTCAAGAAAATATTAGTTATTAAAGTAGAAAAAGTACTTTCAGAGTTGAATGAATGTCCATTTCCCTCCTTTTGTTAATACTTTACTTGGTTTGCCATTGTTCTGCTGCATGAGCTGAAAAAAAGCCAAGTCAGCCTTTCTTATAGAACTCTTTAAGCATTTTATGTATCTTATGATACTTAAGTTATACAACTTAATATGTATATCTATCATCTAAATGTTAAAGACATATGGAGACATATGGTTGTTGATTCATGATGACCAACTTCTTTAACAACTGGTTTAAATATTAGCCTAGTGTCTTCACTCAGTTTTTAAAAATATACTATTCATCCTGGGGAAGTTTAAATGCAGTACATAACCTATTGTCCAAACAGTCCACAAAGAACAGTTTTATTGTTCAATATTATCAGTGAAGTTTTTTTGTCATACCATTATTACAAGAAGGAATAAAGTTGTTGTGTTATTTACTATAAAATTCTTTAACTGTCTGTATTTATTTAACATATCTAATCATGGCACAGGTGTAAAGAAGTTGTAGCAACATTATTGCTAATGGAAGAATCTACATCAGTGCTAAAAGAGTCATTCTGTAACACCTCATCTCGGTTTCAAAAATAAGTTAATAATTATAACATTCCAAATCATTTAAAACACACTTGCTTCATAATGTGCACCAGTGCTGTGGAAGCTGGGATCAATTTCAAAAAAGAAGTTATGTACTCACCATAACGTTCCATGTGAGTTGTTCCATCTTGCCTTCATTCTTAACTGATGGGTTCGGAGCCGATCCTTGGCTCCAACACGGCCGACTAGCAAGCTCAAAGTTCTCCAGTAGCTCGAGACCCAACCCCTTATCCCACAATGCACTGCTGGAATTACCTCAGATCTTGTTTGCTGCGTACCTTATAGAAGTACAATAATTATTCTGCCTAGGAATGTAGACACATTGAAAAACCAGGATGAGGACAGCCTACAGGTCAACTGCCAGCAGGGAGGGGGAAGGAGGGAGGGACGTGAGAATGAAGGCGAGATGGAACAACTCACATGGAACGTTATGGTGAGTACATAACTTCTTTATGTGAAGTTGTTCAATCTCGCTGTTCATTCTTCACTGATGGGTAGCATCCCTAGCACCCTGATCTTGGGTGGCTCACGGAAGTACACTCTTTAGAACCATAGAACCAAATGAAGCCCTGTCCCTGGAGGCCTTATCCACTTTGTAATGAGTTATAGAAGTGTGAGGTTTAGACCATGTGGCTGCTGCACAGATGTTATCCAAAGGTAATTTGGCTTGAAAGGCGGAAGAGGTAGAAACTACTCTGGCTGAATGAGCCTTCACCTTACTAGACAAGGGCATGTTATGACAAGAATATGTATAAGTGATACAATCCGACAGCCACTTAGACAGGGTTGTTTTGGCAACTGGTTTACCTTTTCTGGCCTCAGAAAAAGACACAAAAAGCTGATCTGATTTCCCAATGTCTTTTGTTCTGTCTAAATAAAATCTTAAGTTGTCTATGAACATCGAGTTTGTGCAACATATATTCCAATTTGTTGGTGTGATTAGGGAAGAAAATGGGCAACTCAATGACTTGATTAATGTTAATTTCATAACATACTTTACGCAAAAAGGATGGATTTGTCCTAAGAGATACTCTATCAGCATGGAAGACCATATAAGGGGGCTTGATGGATAGGGCTTGGAGCTCTGACACTCTGCGGGCTGAAGTGATGGCTACTAGGAAGATAGTTTTCCACGATAGAAATTTTAGCTCACAAGATGATGCAGGTTCAACAGGAGGAAGAATGATGTGAGATACCATAAAATTCAAATTCCAGGGGGAGTAAGGTGTCTTCACTGGAGGCCTCATGTGAAAAGAACCTTTTAGAAAAGCCTTAGACAATTGGTGAGCCATAATATTCAAACCATCGATTCCTAGATGGAAATTAGATATAGCAGCTAATTGTACTCGCACCGTAGCAGCCGCTGCTCCTTTGTTGAAGATTTCTGTCAAGAATTGTAAAATAGAAGACAATGGCGCTTGGTAAGGGTCAATGTTGTGGAAAGAAGCCCAAATGGAAAATCTCTTCCACTTACTATGATACAATTTTCTAGTGGAAGGTTTATGGGAAGCCAACAAAATTTGACTAGTGTCATGGGAAAGATTATAAAGCCTGGCTATGCAGGGAATTGGAGCAGCCAAGCGATTTGCTTCAGTGTCTGCAAGGATGGATGAAGACCCCCTGACGGATGTGTCAACAAGTCCAGAACTGAGTCCAGGATCCATGGGTCTTCCAAAATGTGATGGTAAAGAAATGGAAACCAAATCTGCCGAGGCCAATGAGGGGCTATAAGGATGATCGTCCGTCCCAGCGACTTTGCTTTCTGTAAGAATTTGGGTATCAGGGGAATTGGTGGAAATGCGTAGAGGAGACCAGGGGGCCAATTGTGGACAACAGCATCCCTCCCGGAGTGACTTGGCGTGGGAATCAGGGCAAAATAGCTTCTGCATTTGTTGTTGATATGACTGGCAAACAGGTTGCAGGAAGGCTGGCCCCATTTGCAGAAAATCCTGTCTGCAATCGCTTGTTTGAGGGGCCATTTGTAGGGCAATAAAATTGCCATGCTCAGTCTGTCCGTAATGACACTGGATTTGCCCAGGATGTGCATTGCTAACAGAAAGCGCTGGGATGACACTGCCCACTGCCATACACTGAGGGCTTCTTGGCAAAGGGGATATGACTTGGTCCCACCTTGCTTGTTCAGGTACCAGACCACTGACATGTTGTCTGTCTGTTTTGCAATTGTCCCTAGAGGAAGAGAGTCCTGAAAGTATTGCAATGCTAGAAGTACTGCTCTCATCTCCAGGACATTGATATGCAGATGTGATTCTTGATCTGTCCATGTGCCTTGGGCAGTCTTTCCCTGAAAAAGCCCCCCCACCCCCACCCTATCAGGGAAGCATCTGTGGTCACAGTGGCAACTGGAGGGCGGAGCATGAAGGGACGTCCTATTGTGACATGAAGAGACGTCAACCACCACTGAAGATCCTTCTTGCAGAAATTCGTTATCAGAAACATATGAGTCATTGGAAGTTCTTGGTAAGACCATTCTCATATGCATCCTTGCTAACAGGATTGCTAAAATTGCTGCTGCCATCAATCCTAGAACTTTCAATACCTCTGCAGCTGGTGCTCTGTTCTTTGGTATCAGGGACATGATGCGTTGGCGAAGAATACAAATCCTTTCTGGTGAAAGACGAAGAGTGGTGGTTGACGTGTCTAATTTTGTCCCTATAAAAATTATATGCTGCGATGGCAACAAGGCAGACTTTTCGAAGTTGAATGTAATGCCTAGCCGATCGCAGAGTGTCAGAGTAGCCTCTCTCGCTTGAATAAGTTGATGCCTGGTGGTGGAGGTAAGGAGCCAGTCGTCCAAATACAGAAACACCTGGAATCCTAGATGCCTCAGGTGAGCCGTGACTACTGCCATGCACTTGGTGAACACTCTGGGGGCTGTAGTGAGACCAAAGGGCAGAGCTCAGAATTGATAATGATTGGCTCCCAGCCGGAAATGCAGGTGATCTCTGGATGGTCTAGCCATCTTTATGTGGTAGTACGCAACCTTGAGATCGATCAAGCACATCCAATTGTCCTTCCTTAGAAATGGGAGTATGGACTGTAGCATGACCATTTGGAACTTCTCTTTTCACACAAATTGGTTGAGTCTGCTGAGATCCAAAATGGATCTCCAGTTCCCTGTTTTCTTTGGAACCAAAAAGAATCTTGAGTAAGTTCCAAATCCTGTTTGGTCTGCCAGGACTGGCTGGATGACTTTTTCCTAGCAATTGGCATACCTCTATTGCTGCTTGTTCCATGTGACTGGGTGGAACATCTGGGATTTTTCTGACGGGAAGGAGCTGGGTGGACAACGGTATGAAATACCCTCTGTAAATGATACTTTGTACCCAAATGTCATTTGTTATATTTAGCCAGGCTTCTGGGTACAATGACAAGTGACCCCCAACTGCCTCCAGAGTAGGACAGCCGGGTCTCCTTTCAGGAGCGCTGGTAGGACTGACTAGAGAAGTGATCTCTGTCACCCTGGTGTTGCAAACTCCCTCTGCCACGAGTGGCGTCTTCCATTGTAACCCCCTCTTCTGCCTATGGAGGGAGGCTCTCCACATGTCTCTTGAAAGGCTCCTTGGGCTTTCTGGAACCACATCTTTCCTCCCATCTGACCTTTAGGAAAGAGTCGAGTGGGGGTGGAAAAATGGACGCCGACGGCAGACAGAGTCTCTCCCTCTTGCTCACATCTGGTCAAAGTCTCCTTCACCTTTGGCCCAAACAAAGATGAGCCGTCAAATGGGGTGTTCATAAAGAAGGACTTGAAGGGTTCCGCAAAGGAACAAGAGTCACATCCAGGCATGCCTACAAAGAGCAATTCCTGTACCTGCAGCTCTACTCGAACCATCAGCTGCGTAGCATATGAGACACATGGACGAGTTGACTATTGAATTGAGAGTAGAGAGCTGAGTGGCAATCTTGTCGGATACACTCATAGCTACAGCACCCTGAAGAGTATCTCCCAATTCCTTAAGGAGATCTCTCTGCAGTCTGGTAAAATGTGTCAAGTAGTTCAGTGATCTGAGTGAGAAAGTCGCTGAACTGAACATGAATTTCCCATATCTATCCATGATCCTAGATTCTCTGTTAGGAGGATGGATAGATGAGGAAGTCTCAGACATTTCCTTTTTGGTGGCTGCCGCCACCACCATGGCATCAACAGGAACTCCCTTGGTCAAAAAGGACTTATCCACAGGGGCAGAAATAAAATTATTAGGCCTCCTAGGAACAGGTTCCATAGATTCTGGTGACTTCCATGCCCTATGAGAGACCAGATCTAAAAGCTCATCGTAGTGTGGAGATACCCAAGATGTGGAAGGTCGAGACCCAAACACTATCAGGAGAACCGACTCGTCCTCAGTAGGGCTCTTGGACTGCCAATCACCCCGCTGCCTAAGAATTTCAAGAATCGCCGCAAAGGAGATGTCTTCAGAGGGGGATCTAGGGGACCCTTCTGATTCATCCAAGTCGGTGTCCAATGTGAGAGACTCCTGTGGGAAGTCCAAATGCCTCCTCTTGCATAATCTCTTCCTGGGGACATCTTCAGGGGGAACTTCTGGAGAGGTCTCAGCAGAGCAGGAAGCACCCTGTGGGGCTACCTGAGGCTCAGGGTCTCTACGCTTGGGATGGCTGGAGGAAATAGAAACTGACACAGGCACTTTAGGGGAAGAAAAGGCCAGACCTTGAGATGAGGAAGTCTTAGGAGACAACACTCGCCTCATGGCTTCGAATGCATCTCGGCTCCGATGAGAAGGAGTCGATGGATCCGATGGAGCCGTGATCTCCTCCCACACTGAAGCCGTAGGATCCGAGCCCGAGGTAGGAGCCGAGCTCACCTGAGCCAAGGCCCCGAGAGGAAGAGTCGGCACCGACAAGTCGGTGCGACTATCCTCCCTGGACCCGACCAGAGAGTGTCAGCTCCTAGAGTCCCTGGTCGGCACCGAGAATGTCCGAGCAGATGCAGCTGATGACACTGGAGTAGGTGTTGGCTCCAAGGGATCCACAATCATCAGGTCGGCCTCCTCCAGCTCCAAAGGTCCGGTATGGCACGGAGGAGGAACAGACAATTCAAGAGTAGTGGTCTTTGGCTCTGATGGTTGGGTCTGAGCCTACAGCAATTTAGCTAGGCCTGGTGCCTTTAAGAGTTTCTGAACCTGCCAGTCCATATCCAGATCAGAAAGGCTGACAGAAGACCTGGAAAACTGAATAGATGGAGCCGACTGGAGCAGCATCGATGGAGGTTTTTTGGCAACCGGTTCCAGAGCAGTGTCCCGGTTCTGAAAAGAACATACTGTCAACTCTGAAGGCAGTGGAGCCAAAGTCACCACATTTTCTGACCTTTTTCCTTTTTTAGTCCTGGATTCAGAGGAAGATTTGGATGATTTGCTGGCCCCATCCTGGTCAGATAATGCCTCTGAAAAAGGGTGTTTGATAATACCCCTATCAATTAACTTCCTATTCCTTTCTGCAAGCACTCTGGTGGAAAAGGAGTGACAGATACTGCATGACTCTTGCAGGTGCACCTCACCCAAACAGTAAACACACTGCACATGGGCATCCATGATGGACATTTTCTGTTCGCAGTCTGGGCATTTTTTAAACCCAGACTTTGGATGTTTTTTCTTCTCTTCAGACATTTCACAAAATCCAATAAAATGGAACACACTGTTTAACTATGAGCTATTTAAAGAAGAAATCTAACAAACTCACACAATACACACACAGCTCAAAAAGGCAACTAATAACTATATCAAGATAAATAGGATTAAGTAATCCAATAACAAGAATCCCAAAAAGGGAACACTAACTAACAACTATAAGAAGAGGTCCTAAGACCAAAGGGCCGAAGGCAAAGAAAGATTTTACTGAGGAAAAGGGTTCAACACAGAAAACAACTATTTACTAGCTAGTATTATCTAGTATTATATAGTAATCAATATATATATAAAAACTGAAATATAAAACTTGCTGAAAGTTGAAAACTCCCAATAATAGTCTTGAGCAACACTGGAAACCAAGAGATCCGTGCCGTGGAAAACTAGATCTGGGGTAATTCCAGCAGTGCATTGTGGGATAAGGGGTTGGGTCTCGAGCTACTGGAGAACTTTTGAGCTTGCTAGTCGGCAGTGTCGGAGCCGAGGATTGGCTCCGAACCCATCAGTGAAGAATGAACGGTGAGACTGAACAACTTCACATTAACAGTTTCATACTGACAATCCTTTTCCATTTATTTCTGTCAGTGATATTCACTACAGCATCATCATTTTGATTACTATCTTTCACTAAACCTTTATTTGTATTAATACTATAATCAGTATCAACACATTTTGAGAAGGCTATCTTTATAATAGTTGCATTTTTCAGAAGTCATTTTTAGTAATTTCTGTATTCCTTTATAGCAGCCATTGGCCATTTGTATTGTTCAATTGTTTTTGCAACTTTCAACTCAAATGAAAGTCTCCTTGTATTGGTCTTACCATCTACAGATCTGCCTGTTGTATTATTTGGCAGACTTCTCCATTTGATCCAAATAAGAATTTTCAAACCTGCAGATACCTCTGTCACTGCTGTGACTGCTACCCCTGACATACACCTCCTATATGCAACTCTGATTTTCACATCATGTGTCTTCTCAATCTTTCTTATAATGGGTTTTGGCCTACTTACATAGCAATGGCCTGCTGGAGTTATCAGCCATATATTGCTGCAATGTTGGGTTTCTGTGGTTACTCATCTTATAGTTTTGCCTTACTTGCACATACCTCTTAACTCTCTATCCAGCTCAGTAGATGACAGTTCCTTTTCCAACTCAGCATGCATGTTCTTATTCTCTGTTCTTAATGTATCCTACCTTATTGTGTCTCATTCTGCTAAAATAACAACTCCATCCCTAGCACAATTATGTGCTGCTTGAAGCTACTACTTTTCAAAACATTTACTGTGAGCTGAAAATCAAATGGTAAGCCTGGGTTTGAATCAGCTAAGTCCCCTCAGTGTAATATTTAATTCAAGGTATTTTTAATGGTTAAAATGTTGTAATATGTGTTATATCTTATTCTGAATATCTGTCACACATATACACCCAAAATAGCTGCAAGAAAATGGAGCAAGCAGTACTTCTGAATAAATCAACCTCATTGAAGAAACACGAAGCAGTGTATATTTGGGCGAATACGAAAAGGAAAGTACTGTTTGCTCTGTTTTCTCGCAGCTATTTTGGGTGTATAGTTGTAACTTTTTTTCTTGGTTTATCTGCCACACATACTGCTCAACATCTTTGCTGAAGAATTCTTAATTATAAAACAAAAAAGAATTTGTAACAATTTTTTAAAATATTACTCTAATTCAATGAAAAAGTTAATACAGCAACAGCCTTTAAATCAATATGCATTTTGAACAATAGGAAGTATGAAACACTATTAACTGCCATTTATGACTGATTGCAATCCTCATTGATTTACAAGAAAGTCAAATATTTTATGAGGGATGTGGCAAAAATATAAAGTGAAATCAGTAACATGGTACATGGTTTGACACTGAGCAAAGAGCACACCACTTAACTATGTGGGGCATTATGCACACACCCTTTGGAACGTAGTACTTCTGCCGTTCAATACTGAGCGCACCACACTCCACTCAAATCATATGTGCGGGACTTCCTGGAAGTTTCTCATTTGCTGTATTGGCCAGCTGTAGTCTCTTTGGCTCAGACTTCAACTGGCATGCAGGATAGGACATAAGAGCTGAAAAATTAGGCTGAAATATCAGTTTGTTTTTTAAACTAATGTTAACAGGCTTTGTCTCCAGCCATCACCAGGCCCTAGGCAGCTGCCTAGGTTGCCTTGGGCTGGATCTGGCTCTGTGCATAATCTAGTCACCTCTTTCATCTTACTGGTCTTTGTTACTTTTCCTAACCTAGCTACTACTACCATATCTCTACCACTTTTTTCCATTCTTCCTACTTTAACTCTATTATCATAGGAGATTACTAAGCTAATGGCCTTACAACCTTTTCAAGCCTACCCATTCATGACCCAATTTTCCCAGTTATCAATGGCCATGGGTTAGAATGCCTTTGATATATGCCTGTGCCTTTGGACATCTGTAAACTACACCTGCCCAGATGAACCACAGATGACAAGCCAGGGGTGAATTTGCAATTTCCCATTCATAGGTCCAAACTGCATTTGAAGAACTCTGCTTCACATGCTTTCCAGGGAAGGGTGACCTCTGAGATATATACCTGTCCCTCCAACAAAGTTTATGTCACAGATGAGGTTTAGATACTTAGATTGGGTAATTCTAATGCTGTTTGTTTTGTGAATATATATATATATATATATATATATATATATATATATATATATATATATATAGCCGATCCAGCAGGGCTGTATCACATAATGCCTTGTAGATTAGGCATATATTGCCCCTAACTTTTCTGTAGGTGACTGAGGACAGTGACAGGGCTTTGAGACGGTCCACATAGGACATATTATTTACACCCTGTCTTCTTTTAGTGAGGAACCTTTGTGGACATTCCAGATGTTGCAAATGCCTGGTAAGGTACATGCTGAAGGGTGCAATTTACTCAATTACTGTTCTAATGAGGGCTAAGTATAGTGTGATTATGATCTCTTTAGTTCTGGATGCCATGCCCCTACATATAAGTTGTGCCACATAGAAGGATTGTATCATAACCATAAATACATGGTTATCAAAGTTTAGGTTACTGTTAACCTGAGTTCCCAAGTCCCTTCCCACTGATTCTATTCTTAGAGAAGTGTTATTAACATTGTAATTGTTAGGGTAGGTCATCTTCCCAAAGGATATAATTATGCATATGCTGCATTGAGTTTTTAGACGTGGTCCTGGCACCAGTTATGTGTCTGTGACAGACCGTCTTGGAGAATATCTACATCTTTGAGGGATTCAGTGACTGCAGCAGCTTGAAGCCATCAGCAAATCTGATCAACCAAAGGCCATCTACATTTGCCTTGACTTCACAGAAGTATATTCCAAACGGGAGAGGTCCCATTACTGAGTCCCATGGACAGTGTTCATAGCAGACCTCTCAATGGAGGTGGATTACACACCCTAACTTCATGTGTTCTATCAGTGAGCCATTTGGCTGTTCATCAGGTGACACTGGGATTTATGCCTAAATTTGTTAAGTTTTTCATTAATACCTGAGTGAGGAATTGTGCCAAATGCCTTTGCCAGGACAAGGTAGGCAGTATGTATCCTTACCCTTTTGCCCTTGTTCTTGGCTGTAGCGACCTTCCCAAAGAAGTCCACCAAGTTTATTACGCATGACCTGCCCTTGATGAAACAGAACTGGAATGAGTCCAGTGTCTGAAGATTTCCTATGTCTATGTTTATCAGGTCCATGATACTTTTTCCATGGCCTTGCATATAAAACTAGTCAAACTTATTGGCCTGTAGTTCTCTGGCTCTGTTGATGGTATGTCTTTTCTACTCCATGTATGTAACTGTACATATATTTGGTTTGTTAGATCTATGTATGTTTTTTGACAGATTTTTTATGCTTGCTCATAAATGTAATTCACTGTTACTTTTATATTGTACATTACGTCAAACAATTGGTCTTTGTTTGATCATTGCTAGAATCTCCTTGTGTTCTGACTGAGAGTGCTTCTCAAACAATCTGGAAATATAGAGCTGATAAGTATATATTTTGGCACTTTAACTGTTCAGAGTTCTGCACTGTCTTTATTTTTGCTTGACTGAATTATTTATATATTTGCTGGCAAAATTTTGTTTTCTGATCTGTGCTGAATTTTTCCCCCCACCCTCTTGCTGTTGTGTTCTTAAAGTTGGTGGCTTTTGCAGTTGCCCACCCCTACTGTAAATTTGATCTGGGATGCCCCTCCCAGTCCCATCTCTTTAGCTCATTCTACTTAATACAGAGATCATTTGGGAAGGCCAAACCCCTTAGTCCCTTAACCTTGAATTATCTTCTGTTTCTGCTCTTTCCTTTTTTTACTTTATAAAAAAAGAGGGACTTTATTCAGCTGTTTGTATTTTTCTAATTTGTGTTTCTTCCTACTACTCTGTTACTTCATCTTGCTTTGTTTTTTCCTGCTACTTGCTGCCTGTTCTCTAAAGTGTTCAAATGCATCTTTTCTGTTGCATTTATTACTGCTTGTTTATAGCCTGTCTAAATTGTTAAGTGTTATTCTAAGCTCTTAGTTTTGGTTTAAGTACTTGGGCTTTAGGCCCATCCCTTAGCTCTCCCTGGCCTTTCTCTCTCAGATTCTGACAAATATGGATGGACAATTTTCTACAGTTTCTCCTGCCAGTATGGTTGATATGGGCATCATGAGACAGTGTAGCAACTGCCTCATGTACACAGACAACCATCTACTACTACCACATATGAACGCAGTTTGTGAGAGATGCAATTACATTAGGAACCTAGAGTCCAAACTCTCTCACCCTCAAGCTAGAATATCAGGCACCAAAAAGGTTGTCAACACAATCACTATACCTCAAACACCACCCACACCTACACAACACACACCTACATATGTGGAGGTCCTCCACATAAACATACCCAAAGGAGACCTCTGAGGCAAAAACACACGCAATCTACACAGCCCTCCACACCCCATAGCACACATAGTCCACACACCTGTGCCTCACAGCCACTAAGGCTTCACCATAAACCCAACAAATTAGCCATAGGAGACACCATTGTGAGACACACAGATGTGCAACAAATATATTCAGAAGAAGGAAAAGACTTCTGTAGCAATAGAAAATACTTTATTCAGCTGAGTGCTTTCGTCTGTGTATTAAAAAGACTTCATCAGAACAATGAATTAAAACACCAGACTTCCTTTTATAGTCAGTTAAGAAACAATTAAGTAACCACACAGTTAAAATTTAAAGCAACACATACTAAAACAAAGGCAATGATAACAAAAATTGTGCAATATGCTGCCTAAATCAAAATTACAAGAAACAGCCACACTGTTTCATTTTTAAAATACTTGAAATGCTGGTACATTCATTCAAACCTGGATATTCTGTAGCATTAAGCTTCAATTGGCAATGTAATTCACAGGCATCCAACTGCTCAGGGACCACCTTCCCTTGTAAATCACTGGTAATCTGTTGTACTACCAAAACTCTAAAGGTTTAAACCTCTCAATATGTCTGCTTAATGCATTAGTTTTAACTACTCTCGAAATATTCAATGTGTGCACATATATTCTATTTTTGAACAACCTAGCCATCTTACCTACATATAATGTGGGACAAGACAAACATTTAGCAATGTAGATGACATTCTTAGAAAAACAGCTAAAGTGCGAATGTATGTTAATTTTGAAATTAACACAAAAATATTGCTGGTCTCCATAACATGTGAACATTGTGTGCACTTACCACAGTTGAAATTTCCAAGTATAAGACTGGACTGACTTTGATTGCCACTATTCTACTCTCTTTCAAATAAATCTTTAATATTTAGGTCTCTCCTGAATACAAAATTTGGGGTGTTACCAAACACTTGTAATAAGTCATAATCAGACGTTAACAATCTCCAATTTTTCCTGACAATGGCACAAATGTTTGAGGTATTACAGTTATATGTAGAAATAAAGGCAAAGTAACCATCAGCCAAGTTTTTATTCTTAGTATTAGTGAATATTCCAGGGTTACCATTCCTACCATTTTCCTCATCTAAGATGGGTAAATAAACCTTTCTTTGTCTTTTTGCTATAATCTCATCTCTCAAAGTCAACAATAAGTGGTCAGGGTAACCTCTAACTCTAAATATTTGTAAAATTAAATCAACTTCTTTGATAAAATCTGATTCCCTAGTCACCATCCTAGCCACCCTCACCAGTTGACCTTTAACAACTGCTCTTGTTTGAAAAGGGGGGGTGGCAGCTAGAATATTCAAGGTATGAATTTGAAAAAGTTGATTTCCTAAAGATCTTAGACACCAGGGATTTTTTATCATGGTCAAAAATAATCTCCACATCAAGATATTGAATTTTATCAGTGCTATATCGGTAGGTGAATTTTAGAAAATCAACCGTGTTGTTAATATAATCAAAAAATTCCTGTAGTTTTTCTAGGGTACCCCACCAAACCAAAAAAATGTCATCCAGGTATCTTGTATAGTTAGAAATTAAATCAAAATATTTGCTCTGAAATACAAAATTGGTCTCCCAAAATGACATCACTATATTAGCAAAAATGGGGGGGGGGTGCAGGCCGCCCCCATTGCCACTCCAACCTTTTGCCTGAACATTTGTCCTTCAAAGAAAATGAAATTGTTATTAAGTACTACCTCCATTAAGGTCACTAGAGTAGTAATCCTATGTCATTCAACCTTATTAGAAATGACCAACTGCCTCTCCAGCCAATTTAACCCCAGTTCATGGGGTATAACACTGAAGAGGTTACAGATGTCAATAGTGACAAAGTAAAACAACACCTGTTGTATCAACTCTATCCAAATTAGACAAAAATTACCAGGAGTCTCTGCATATGTATGGAAATACCTGATGACCCCCTTCAATTCCTCATCTAAAAATCTAGAAATGAAGAAAGTCTTGGATCTTTTGGCATCTATAATAGGCCTAAATGGTAGATTAACTAGGGTCTGGTGTATTTTGGGAATACCAAAGATACTCCCAAGTAACTGGATGTTCATTTTTCATATAAGAATATTCCTATAATGTAATGTTGCCTTGATACAGCATGTCATCTAACAGTAGGTCTATTTTGTTGTGTGCAATATTAATTTAATTCCGTGAAATTTCTTCATTGTGTTCCATCAGCAAGAATTGCGTTAATAGCATACACATAATCTGCTTAATCCATCACTACCATTTCATTGCCTTTACCTGGCTTCATTACACATATTTTTTGTCACAAACAATGTCCTCTAACAACCTTTTTTCTTTTTGTGTTAAATTGCCATAACATTGTGCAGATGTACTACCTAATTACTGCCTGAAATCCAATTCACACATTTTGTCAAAAAGACATAACTTATTGTTTAGTACTTGATTTACTTAAGGAGGTTGTTACCAAGGCATTCCCAGCATTTCCATTGTTAAACCACAAACTTAAATTTAATTTTCGTAAATAGAGTTTGAAATCTCTAAGTAAATCAACAATATTGCAGTTCCTGGCTGGCACAAAAGAAAAGCCTTTAGAAAGTACATCAACATGGGAAGGTAACAGACTAGTTAAACAACTTAAAATCTCCTACTGAATTGTACACAATAATAGGAAGTGTAACTTCCGTAAAAGTCCTATTTAAACTATTATCAGCAAGTAACAAATTGTCCAACACACACAAGTCACTATCAACAGACTCATTCTGTGAAATGTCGATAATGTCTATAATATTGTGCTGCTGAAAGTTAATAAATGAATGCAGAGTTAAGATATAACTGTTTAATGAATCCAGCTGCTTGTCAAAGTCAACAGATGCAGCTATACCCAATGAAACAGCCAAGATGTTTGAAGCTGAACCCATAATGATGGGAGAAGAACAGTTACCTGTGTCTCACAGCCACTAAGCCTTAACCATAAACCCAACGTATTAGTCATAGAAGACTCCATTGTGAGACACACAGATGTGCATCTCATCGGGCTGGATAAGGAGAAAGTCACAGTTAGTTGGCTGTCAGGTGCCAGAATCTGTCATATCATATACGCACTCAAGTCTCTCAACAGGTACTGTCATGACTCTGTCACAGTCCATGTTGGCATGAAATATTTGAGATGTACTTCTCGGGACTTTATGAAGAGAGACATGATTGAGCTTGCTGATTATGTGTCCCAAGCAGGTATATCCCTAGCCTTAAGCAGCATTCTGCCGTCACCCAAAATGATGCCTCAATACAAACAGAAAATGACTGACTTTAACAATTGGCTTAGTTTCTGGTATCATTCCAGGGGGATCCAGTACCTGACAGCCTGGGAAGATACGATCGACAGACCACAATGCTTTGCCAGATAAGACCTGCATCTGTCTCACCTGGGCTTCAGGCTTCTGGCAAAGGCTCTTGCCTCTCTCATAGTGCCTTTTTTAGGAAAAGTGATGAGGTTAAAGCTACCAAATAAAAATGTCAACAAAACACATGTTAAGGTCATGCTGCTAAATGCTAGGAGTCTAAACAAGAAACTGCACTCATTGCAAGCATTCCTAACCCTAGAAAATGTTGACATCTGTGCAGTCACAGAGACCTGGTTCAAAACTGTGGACAGCACCCCAGCCTTACCTGGTTACTCATCCTATCATACATTCAGACACCAAACTGTGGGCAGTAAAGCCAAAGGAGGTGGAGTTTCAATATACATTAAAGGCACACACACCTCCAGGCTGGTCAAGCAGTATGATGCACAGGAGACACTCCAGGTGCAGTTAACCATTGAAAAGATGTCTATTCAAATCATTGCTAGCTACTGGCCCCCAAATCTTATTCAAGATGCCCAATCCACCTATTTGGACCTGTTTGAATCTATCAAGTCAACCATTTACCCTGATCCTGGATGATGTTAACTTCCCAAAAATAAACTGGAAGAACTATTCATGCCAGAACACAAATGCCCAGAGATTCCTTGATTTTGTCAATGCAAATGCCTTGGAACAGCTAGATGATACCCCCACAAGACGTGATAATATATTGGATTTCGTATTAACCAACATGAGTAACCACTGCAGCATCCCTACAGTATCATCCTCCCTGGTAACCATCTGCCCCAACCCCCTCTAGCTAGGATCAGACATAAAAACTTCTCCAAAGCTGATTACAGCCTCCTGAGGGATGGTATAAAATGCTTCATAGACCCCTCTCCCTCTGTAGGAACTGGCACCAATACCCAAAACTAGACCAAAGCACTACACAAGGATTTATATAGATGCATGGAATCAGAAATACCCAGCAGGGCTAAATCATCCTCCACAAGGAAGAGTAAACCTGTCTGGTGGACATCTGCAATAAATAAACTGTTGGCAGTAAAGTTACCTGTCTGACCACCAACAATCAGTTGTATGGCAGAATGACATATCTCCCCAACTACCTGTCTCTATAGGGGTTCCTCAAGGATCCATCCTTGGACCCCTACTCTTCTCTGTTTTCACCAATAATCTAGCCTCTGCCACCAAACATGGCACACTCATACAATACGCAGATGACTCAACCATCATCTGCTCAGCCCAATCCCTACCCAAACTGCAAAAAGTCACACAGGAAGCCTTTTCCTCTGTTGAAACTTGGTTATCCGATGCCCAGTTAATACTCAACCCAAACAAAACTAAACTACTCATCTTCCAACCCACCAAACACACTCAAAACAACTCTCACTTTAACATCACAGCAAAAGACAACACCACTATATACCCAACTGAACACACCAAATTGCTAGGAGTGGAAATAGACAATAAACTAAAATTTGACATTCACATATCCATGACCATAAAAAAAGAGTCAACAAAAAACTAGGAGCATTATGCAGAAATAAGCAACTTCTCACCAAAGCAGCAAAGATTTCAACAGAAAATTCCCACCTTATCTCCACCCTACTTTATGCCTCTATAATATATACCAACCTAAGGCAATGCGATCTAAATAATCTAGAGACCTGCTACAACAAAATCGCCAAATTCGCCACAGGGGCATCCTACCATAGTCACCACTGTCTCTCACTTGCTAAACTGGGCTGGCTTGAACTCCCTCACCTCCTTCAATGGTATCAACTCTCACTCGCCCGCAAACTAGTAAACCATCCACTAAATGTCCCATCCCTCCAGAATCTACTCCAACCCTATCGCACCACCAGACCACTAAGATCCAGCAACAAAAAATCACTTGCAGATCACTAAAGTCAATAACTCTGCTGGTGAAGCACTATTCTCTTGCATCATAGCCAAATTATGGAACTCCCTCCCACCCACAATTACCTCTGTACCATCATGCACCCACTTCAAAACTTTACTAAAAGCACACCTAAAACATGCTGGCTATGCCCTTGCAACTCCCACTCTAAAATCACCCACCCCATCCAACCACTACCTTTCTTTCCACTCCACTAACTACCTTGATTATAGCAAGCTCAGATGCTCATAAGCCTAGTACTTATTATACAGCAGGAACTTCTTATTGTAACATTTGTTAATGTCTGTTATGTACTTCACAGATAAAGATTCTAGTTGTCTACTGATGTACTATGTTCTTCATCTGTAAATATGTTGTAAGTAATTGCTATTTTATATTGTTAATCACTATGTAATCCAATGTAACTACTGTCTGTTTATTTTAACTGTGGAGCTTTTCTTCCCGGGCCTCCACTGAAAATGGACTTACGTCCAGTCAGACACTCCCGGTCAACAAATGTAAATAAAATAAAATAAATAAACTCTATAACAAAAGGAAAAAAATTGCTGTCCAAGACCAAGAAGGAGCAGGTGCCCAATTGGAAACAATGTCTCCTTAGCCTGAACAAGCAAATAAGAGCACTAGTGAAATCCTCCAAAGCAAACTTCGAGTCAAAATTGGCCACATCTACTAGAGACAATCATAAGGCCTTTTTCACATATGTCCGCAACCTCAAAGGAAGCACCCAGATCTGTTCAGAACTGCTGGTCAAGGACACCACATATACAAATGCCATAGATATAGCAAACTTGTTGGCTGACAGATTCAGTGAAAACTTTACCCCTCTGTCCAAATCAGGGAATCCCCAGTACCTGCCCCCTTCCCCTTATATCTAGGGAACAGGTCATCACTGCTCTCTCAAAGGCAAAAAATGCAGCCTCCATGGGTCCCAATAACATCCCAGGCTGCATCCAATGTGAACTCAGGCAGGAACCTTCAGCACCATTTGGCACCCTATTCAACCAAAGCCTGAGTACTGGCTTCATCCCAGCTGAGTGGAGGAAAGCCACTGTCATCTCTTTACACAAAGGTGGAGCATCCACCGATCCAGGCATGGAATGTATTATCATGGACCTCATTAACAAGGACATTGGCAACCTCCAAACACTTGATCCCACACAGTTTGGCTTTGTTAAGGGGAGGTCATGTCTGCTAAATTTAGTTGACTTCTTTGAGACAGTCACCAATGCAATGGATTGGGGGAAGAAAGTGCACACCACCTACCTTGACCTGGCCAAAGCTGTTGACACTATCCCCCACTCAGGCATAATAGATAAACTCTCTCAACTAGGCATCTATCCATATGTTACCAGATGGGTAGCAAACTGGCTTACTGATAGAACCCACATAGTCAAAATAGGGGAAGCCACCTCAAACAACAGACCCGTAACAAGCAGTGTACCCCAGGGTTCGGTCTTGGGGCCTCTGTTATTTGGGATATACTTTTCTGAGGTGCAGGCCAAAACCAGTGGGCTCTGGCTGACCAAGTTTGCAGATGACTGCAAGCTGGGTGCTGTCATCAATTCCCCTAGTGATGTGGACATTTTCCAAGAGGGTCTCACTCAGACAAATGACTGGTGCCAGAACCATGGCCTCAAGCTGAATACCAAAAAATGCATCATCGTCCCCTTTGGGGAGAGTGGTGTCCCCACAAATTATCACATTAATAGCAACATCCTAAGCATGCAATCAGTCGTGAGGGATTTGGAAACCCAGGTTGGTAGCAACCTGACTTTTGACCACCATGTTGCTTCCGTTGTACGGAAAGCCTTCTACATAGCCCACCTCATAAGTAAGTGTATCTCATCCGGGGACAAGGAGGTCATAACATCCCTGTATTCTTCCCTTATAAGGCCCATTACTGAGTACAATGTCCCTTTCATCATATCCCTTGCAACGCACATGCAACAGCTGGAGAGACCACACAGGTTCCTCACCAGTAGAATCCAGGGCCTCAAACATCTACCATACACAGACAGGCTAAAAGCCCTATCCCTCTACTCAGTTTCATACAGACTCCTCAGAAGTGACCTCTGTCTGGCATACAAGGCAATCATGGACCCCACCTTGATGAGACTGCTGCATATAAGCAAGTCAAGCTACACTCGAGTAACCCGCACATGTGGCCTGAACCTGATCTGTGACATCAACAAGACTTGATGGCAGGACAGATTTGTGCCCCAGAGACTCCCCCATCTATGGAATAGACTCCCTCTCTACATCAAGCAGAGTACCTCTTTACCCTTTTTAAGCGCAACCTCGATAACTGGATGGGAAACAGATAATATACCTCTTGTAGTTTTGAATGTATTTAAGTATGACTTGATGATTTGTATTTAGATCTGATGAAGTACCTTGTCTTGGTGGGAAAGCGATCACCAATTTTACCACTTTTTATTATTTTCTGTGTTTTAATGTTTTTCACTTTGAAAGTTGTTTTATTAGTTTTTTGGTGCTTTCCGCTTGTCTGGCTCTTCTTTCAGAATTTTAGTGCATTTGGTTCCTTGGTTGAGCCAGCTTAGTGTCCCTACATTTAATTTTTTTTTTTTTTTTTTTTTTTTAACCTCAAGTATTTAGTCTATGCAGATCAAATTTAACGGTAATAGAAAACAGTCATATAATAATGCATTGTGAACCATGACCTTAACTACAGTTATATTGGGATATGCACTCAGTACCTATCACTCATGTTTGTATAGTCTGAAATCTGCTGTTTGACTTCCAACAACTAGTAAACTATTTCAAGTACAGCGTGTCATGGTCACGTATAACCCAAGTTTTGAAATTATATTGAAAGTTGGGACTGTCACTATATATCATGGCAATGCCATTTCAAACCCTGGAACTTGGTAGAATCAAGACTCAGAAACAAAGTTCCAAGATGTGTCTACAGCAGTGTCTTTGATTTGAAAGTGTGGTTACACAGCAATGGCAGCAAAAGAAGTATTGCACAAAAATGAAGATTGCGTTAATAAACATACAGAATATTATATTCATAAAGTTTCAGAAAGTATTCTAAGTATTCAAAGAACTAAGCCAACATGGGAATGGAGGAAGAAGACTTTGTCAACAGGGATGATTAAAAGTAGAGGTACAGCAAATATGCAAGAGTGGTCTGGAATTTACTGGAGAGAAATGGCAAAGGAACCAAGGTCTTCAGAGCAAATAACAAAAGAGGGAAAGGTAACAGAGTGGGATGAAGCCAAGAAGAGGTTTAGAATGCAGGAGAGACTACCTTCCCTAAACGGGAATGACATCAGAATACATACTAAGAGAAATGGATAGGGAAGTCCTAAGTGAAAGATCTGTTCTTGTAGAGTTTCAGCTGACTCTAGAACAGAAGCTACAATTTAAAAAGGGATAATTAGTAGGGCATATAAAATATTGCATGATAACTAAAACAATCAGTAAGAGAAGGTTACAAATGATTGGCAGGGACTTGAAATGCATTTTGCAAGGAAACAATGGGAGGACATATGCATGGCTCCCAAGTATGCAACAAAGTCCTAAAGGTTTAAGATTTGTGCTTGGAAGTGTTTGCACAGATATGTTATACCCTAAGCAGACTTTAAAGATTGTTTTCCTCGGGTAGATAGCAAATGTTGGAGGTGTGATGAGGAAGAAAAAGGTAGTGAGTTAGAATATCTTAAAAATTCCCTACTTCCTCTGCACATCTGCACAAAGTTGAGCCAACTATAGACCCTGTAAACTACAGACCCATAAGTCTCACTTGTCTTATATGTAAAGAATTATCATGGAGGTAATCAACAGAGATATAGTAAACATCCAGACACTGGACCCAACCCAGTTTGATTTCATCAGGGGCAGATCATGCCTACTCAACCTGGTGAACTTCTTTGAGAAGGTCACCAAAGCAATGGATGAGGGCAAAATTTTTCACACTGCCTACTTTGACCTGGCCAAGGCATTTGACAAAATACCCCGCTCGGGCATTGTTGACAAACTCAAGAGGTTAGGTACAAACTCGTATGTCACCCAGTGGACAGCCAACTGGCTCACAGACAAGACCCAGGAAGTTAGAACTGGGGAGTCCACCTCTACAAACTGGCCAGTCACAAGTGAAGCCCTTCAGGGATCAGTCCTTGGACCGCTCCTTTTTGCATTTACTTCTCAGGAGTCAAGGCCAATGTCAGTGGTCCCTGGCTGACTAAAGTTGCAGATTATTGCAAATTAGGAGCGGTCATTAAATCTCACGCTGACACAAATGTTCTCTAGGAGGGGCTGACACAGACAAAACAAATGGTATCAGAGCCATGGACTAAAACCAAATGCCAAGAAATGCATAATAGTATCCTTTGGGATGTCATCCATCGCTGGTAACTATCATATTGACAACACACCCCTTAGAGTTGATCCAGTAGTCAGGAACTTAGGGACACACATAGATAATAATATAGCCTTTGATCATCACATGTCTGCAGTGGTGAGGAAATCTTTTTATGTTGCACAACTTATAAACAAAGGTATGGCATCTAAATCCAAGGAAGTCCTTGTTCCACTGTATTCGGCATTCATTAGACCTATCATTGAGTACAATGCCCCCTTTGGTATGTACCTAATAAGGCATATTCAACAAGTGGAATGTCTACAGAGGTTCCTCACTGAAAGAATACAGGGTGTAAATAAAATGTCCTATGCAGACAGCCTCAAGGCCCTATCCCTGTATTCTGTCTCCTACAGGCTTTTGAGGGGTGATCTATACCTGGCATACCCCACTCTGATGGACCTCCTGCATCTCCTCAAAACAAACAGCAACAGAATTACCATTCTAATTACCCATTCTAAAGACTTAAACCTTGCCTGTGATATAAATAGGACCTGCTAGAGAGCTAGGTATGTATCCCAGAGACTATCCCATCTATGGGGCAGGCTCCCCATCCATGGGAAGCCAAGTTCCTCTCTAACCCAAATCAAGGGCAACTTGAACAATTGGATGGGAAACCGAAAATTCATCCCTGGTTTGGCATCTATGTCTCTAATGGAGTCGGGTAACCTGTAAATGGATAATCTCCCAGGCCCACACTTACACTTATCAAGGGTATCAGAACTTATCAGAGATTTGGGCTGCAGGGCTAGGCTTAAAAAGGCCCTTGTGATTTTTAGCCTAGTAAACACCTATACACCTACAGAGGACACTGTCAGACATACAAGAGAGCAAATGGATGTAACTACCGAAATGTTTCTTTTTCTGCTGAGACACAGGGTTTGAATTGCCTAGACATAGTAGGACTTTAAGTTTAACTCTGTTAGCTGCCAAAAAGCAAATACTAAAAAATGTAAAATGACTATATCTGGAATATTAGAGATGAAAGGGCTAGAAGAAGGATGTTTAGAAAAGGGAAGGAGCACACTATATAGAAATAGACTTTGCCAGAACAATACATTTAGAATAATGCTCAGGAGAAGGAATGAGATTTAAGGAAAGACAGGAAATGAGCAATTTATGTATTGATGGTAGAATGAACAATGTGGGACAGATGAAGAAATGATGATATCACAGCAGAAGCCCAAGTAGCTCCAAGTGCAGCAAAGGTCAAACAGAACAGATTACCATGGTTTGGGCACATGTGCAGGAAAGCAAAAGATGATTTAGGACAGACAGGAAGACAGCAAAAGGAAATGATGGCATCCAGCAAAGAGATTGATGAACTATGTGAAAGAAAACCTGTTACAGAGTCAGGCATAACTGTCGAAGAAGGTAAGAAACTGGCACTGAATCAAAACTGAAGGCAACAATTAACACATCCTGATCACATGTAAAAAATGAAATAAGGGGGTTATAATGATGAAGTTTAGCAACCTATACTGAGCCAGAAGATATAGCAAACCTACTGGCAGATACATTCAGCTCCAACTTTAACCCTCCCTCTCAATCTGCCCTCAGGAAATACTATCAAACATAACTCCCCACAATATCACTAAGAGACTGGTCCTATTTGCTATCTTATGCTAAGAACACTGCATCAATGAGCCCAAACAATACCTCAGGATGCCTTCTAAATAGCAGGAAACATGACCTAGCAGGCTGTCTGGAATTACAATTTAACTGTAGCTTCCCAACATGCTTCATGCCTCATTAATGGAGAACAGCAACAATCATCCCTCTGCACAAAGGTGGGCCATCTACAGACCCTGGAACCTAACACAACCCATAAATCTAAGTAGTCTAATATGCAACGCCATGGAAAGAATTATCATGGAAATTATCAATAATGACATAGGAAACCACCAAACACTGGACTCAACCTAATTTAGTTTCATCAAAGGGAAGGTCAAGCCTACTCAACCTAAATGACTTCTTTGAAAAGGTCACCACAGCAATGGATAAGGTCAAAATTGTTCACAGCCTACCTTGAACTGGCCAAGGCATTTGAAATAATACCCCATAAACTCAACAGGTTAGGAAAATACACTTCTGTCACATGGTGGATAACCAGCTGGCTCACAGACAGGAACTAGAAAGTTAGAATTGGGGAGCCCACCTCTACAAAGAGGCCAGTCACAAGCGGAGTCCCTCAAGGATTGGTCCTGAGACCACTCCTTTTTAGCAATTACTTCTCTGAAGTCAAGGCCAATGTAATGGCCTCTTGCTGACCAAATTTGCAGACAATTGCAAATTAAGAGCAGTCACAGAATCCACCACTGACACTAATGTTGTCCAGGAAGAGATGTCACAGACAAATAACTTGTATTAGAGCTATGGACCAAACAATAAATGCATAATAGCATCCTTCAGGAAGTCATCCATCCCTGGTAAATATGATATTGACATCACAACCCTAAGAGTCGAACCAGCAGTCAGGGACACACACAGAGAGTAATCTAGGCTTTCACCATTACTTGTGTACAGCAGTGAGGAAATCATTCTAAGTTGCACAAATCAAAGTTATGGCATCTACTGTAGGTCCAAGGAGGTAACTGTTCCACTACACTCAGCTTTCATCAAACCTATCATTGAGTACAATCCCCTTTGGTATGTGCCTGCCAGGCACATACAACAACTGGAACATTCACATAGGTTCCTTACTAAAAGAATAGTGGGCATAAGTAACATGCCCTATACAGACCATCTCAAAGCCCTATCCCTGTATTCTGTCTCCTATAGGCTGTTAAGGGGAGATCTATGCCTCATATACAAGGCATTGTCAAACCCCACCCTGATGGATCTCCTGTATATCTGCTAAATAAACAGCTTCAGAATTATTCATTCTAATAACTTAAACCTTGTCTGTGATATAAATAGGACCTGCTGGAGAGACAGGTATATATACCAGAGACGACTACTTCTCTGTAACAGACTCCCCATGCATGTGAAGCAGAATTCCTCCCCAACTCAATTCAAGTGCAACTTAGACAGTTGGATGGGGAACAGGATATTCATCCCTGGCTTGGCACCTATGTCTCTAATGGACTCAGGTAAGCTGTAAATGGTTAATCTCTCAGGCCCCTGCTTATACTTATCAATAGTACCACAACTTGTCAGAGATTTGAGATGCATGGCTAGGCTTAAAAAGATCATTACCCTAGTACACATCTTGGAACCTATGATGATGATGAACACAAAATAATATACTGCTGTCTGCCTACTCCACATATCACCTCCCAATATGAGCAAAATATAATACTCATAGGTACAGCCATAGGCCAATAGTCAGCTGTTGATCTAGATGACAATTAGTGGCGTAGCCACAATACACAAATCATAGGTACCCATTGACATGGCTAATTTATACTTAATTTCTACTCTTTTCATCAAAGGCTTGAGTGACCAGACCTGGGATATATTTATGATTGCCCATCTATTTGTCCAGGTTACACTTAAACAGGGTCAGGGAGCTACTTTGCTTTATATCCAAATAAAAGTTTATTCCAAGAAAGAAGAATTCTTTAGGATAATTATCTATCCCACCAGCAGGTCCTGTTTATGTTTCAGTAGAAGTCAGGATCTCTGGAGTGGATGTTGAGAGTGTTATTAGTTTTGCAGATGTGCAGGAGGTCACATAGGACTGGATCCTTCAAGGCTCTACAGGCTAGACAGAGGCCACTTCTCAAAGGTCTGTAGGAAACAGAAAAAAAGAGCATTTTAAAGCAGTCTGAATAGCTCAAGGAAGTCATGCATATGATTGCCTTAGTTAGAAAATGCTGTGGTCTATCAAGTTGAGTCATATACTTAGATGAGACAAGAAGTAGAGAGAGAGATGATAACTTCCTTACATCTGGGGGAAATACACGGATGATTAGTCTGGAAGGTACAAGGATTTTTCCTAGCAGTGGATACATGATAATCAAAGGTTAGTTTCCTGGCAGTGAAAACGATCAGGTTTCTAACTGCTGAGTCAGATTTCAAAGGGGTGTCACCAAGGTGATAAGTGCATGAGTGCCCAGTTTTGCCTAGGGTCACAAAATGCTGCATTTCCTGGTATTTAGTTTTAGGCCACAGTCCAGGCATCACTTAATGATCAGCATTAGTCTATCCTGAAGACTATCAAAGTTGGATAGGAAGTTAATGACTGACCCAAGTTTGCAGTCATCAGACTTAGTCAACCACAAGCCCTTGATGTCAGTATTGACATCAGAGAAGTAAGTACCTAGTAGAAATGGTCCTAAGACCAATCCCTGGGAGACACTGCTGGTAAGTGCTCTTTTCAAAGAGAACATGCCTCCACACTAATGGACTGAGTTTGTACATTAGTCATTTTTTTATTCACTGGGTAACATAGGGGTTTACATTTAATTTGAATAGCTTGTCATTAATTCCAGAATGTGGGACTGTGCCAATGGCCTTGGGTAGATCCAAGCAGGTAGTGTGAACCAATTTGCCTCAGTCTAATACATTGGTGGTATGTTCAAAGCCTATCAAGTTCAACAGGCAGGATCACCTTTTAAAAAATTAAAAATTACTTGGGCCCAAGTCTTGTAGATTGCCTCTGTCCTTGTTAATAACTTAAAAAAATGATGTGTTCCATTGCTTTGCAGATAAGGCTGGTGAGGCTTACAGGGTTATAGTTTACTGGATCGGTACTGGATGCCCATTGTGATGCGAAATATCTACTGTAGGTCTCCGTTCCTCTGGCAGAAATCCAGTGGAGATGCTAATGTTGAACTGGTGGAGTAGTGAGTCTACCAGACAGTGTCTGATGCTGACACAAGCATAGCACATTATCAGGCCCTATTAAGCACATGCTATTGGCCTTGGAGAGAACATTCAGGACCTATCCACAGCTGACCAAAAGGGGTTTGTGAGTATATTAAGAAGTGGTCAGAAATAAGGGAGTAAAGTCAAAGGCAAATTTGCCTGCTAATATGTTGGCTATATCCTTGGGGAGAAGTAAGTGCTAGTGTTGTTATTATTTTTAAACATTGCTTGGCATTACTTCCAAGGTTTCTGACATAACTGAAGAAGGCATTGTGGCTACCTGTAACAGAGGTAGCAATTCTAACTTTGGACTTAGTTTTATTTGATTTTTAATTCTGAGTTCTTTGTTGATGTGTTTTTGAGTTCAACTCTAGATAATGGGGTATTAAGTCTGTTTTTACAGGCTATGAGTTTCTTTTTATCATTGTATAGTTTCTTTACACTGGGGTTCCACCATAGGGTTTTATTTCTGAATTTGGCAATGTATTTATATCTTTTGGGGACAAATGCTTCAATGCACACCTTCAGATAAAAATAGCAATTATCCACACATTTGGTAGTATGCAATATGAGGTCATCAAGGTGAGGATAGCACTTAAATTTCATGCGGTCTTCAGTTAGCTGGATTAGATCTGTCTCAGTGTAGTCCCTGAATACAGAAGGCATTTTATGGTAAAGTCAGGTTTTACCCTTACAATGAGTATTACCAAATGTTAGTCAGATTTGACCAATGACATGGTAACTGTAGATGTAGCGCACAGGGTGACAATACTGGTGAGAACCAGGTCCAATATTTTTGAATCTCTAGTTGGGACTGAACCAGTTGGCGTAGGGATCTGGCATCAATGAAGTCCATGAATCTTTGTGCATATTTATTTGAGGTGGTGCTAATGGTGAGATATTTGAACTTTCCCAAGAGAATAGTTAGAGGCTCACTAGGGAAGGATGTCAGTTTGTTTAGATGAGCCTCATGGATTGCAGGTGACATGAAGGGGTACAGTAGTTGGCTGTGATACAGTATGGAGTTTTATTTACTCTAAGAAGGCTATGGAGAAGTTCAAGGTCATTGTCCTGGCTTAAGAATATGGGGTGAGATGGATTCTTATGAATTCAGACATGCTTCCCCCAATGACATCATGTTTTGTATTGGGTCTATAGGAGTGGTTGATACTGAAACTCTGCACTGTGGGGGTGCTGTCACTATTCTGAAAACATGTTTCGGTAACTACATAGATATGGATATTTTGAAAAGTTAAGAATTCCTGTAATGAGTATAAATTCTTGTTTAGGATTCTAGCATTGAGCAGTGCTACCTTTATATCATTTTGATTAGCTATGTATGCAATTTGAGGAAAGTGACCTTGCCTGAAAAAGACACTGCGGGGGAGGAAAAGTCATGATGAAAGTTGGGTACAATCCCTGTCTATACCTTGATATCCAATCCAGTACTGTCTGACCTTGGCAGTAACCCTGTAAAAGTAAGCCATAAAAAGTCCCTTTTGAGATGAAGAGGAGACCAAAGTCAATGAACACAATGTGGGGATGAACATGTGACCAGCTGAGTTTACTACAGAATGTCATAAGGATATTTATAAATTTAGATAAGTAGTATTAAAAGAAAGCAGTCATGCTATAAGCACCATCTAAACCTTGATGTACAGTCCAAGTCTGGAAAAAAAAAACTATTCCCACAAAACAAAAATTGTTCAAAACCAATCATTAAATCAAAACCTGAAAACTGGGAGTAAATATGATGAAATTTTGTATAAATTAGTAGTTCCTTTTTAATTACTTAAAGTCACTGTAGGGAATAGCCAGGGAAAATGTCTAGAATACTAAAATCTGTCATTCCTATGATCGCATGCTGGATGTCCAACATGCACTTAAAAGATGCAACAGTGAAGGCTTATTGCTTTATGGCTAGTTTTGAAGAACTTTACCTTCTCCTTTGACTTCATGACCAAAATATCAAACATACAAAGGAGTATCACTTGTATTAGAATGCACTCTTCAAATCTATCCATATCACTATTCTATAGATGTTCTACACAGATATATCCCCTTTTGATAGCAGTATAACTTTTAAACTTATTAACAAGAAGTACATGCCATTCTGCGTATTCAATGAAAATAAATTCAAAACCAGTTTAATGTCCTTCAACATATACCAGCTAAATCATAGACCAGTATCAAACCCTTATGACCTCTAGTAAAATATTAGTTCCTGGATCTGAATCTATGATAAACAAAGAAAATACTTCAATTTGTCTGTTCTTCTATAGCACATTTCCAGGACTTAGATATTAATACAAATTCAGCTGGAAATATAGAGATTTAAAATTGCAGAGAAAACTGCACATACTTCTTTTTGGTGGAATGAATGAAAAGTATAACAGACCATCATGTTTTGCATCATTAACACAATTTATAGTAAAGGATGACTCATACACAAATGTGGGAGCTGAAAAATCTGAAAATGCAGTTGTTACCCATCATACATGGAGTGTAAGTTCTGGCTAATTAATGTTTTCTGTCCTGTGTTATATAAATTGTGTACACTGCCTGATTGTCTCCCCAAGAGTAACAAATACAGTGGCAGTACAGTTTAATGAAAAAGGTCTTGTACTTTTAACTGTAAGTAAAAAAATGTTCATAACAGTAGTATTTTTATAATATATGACATAACCTGCATGCTATAAAGTAAAGCTGGATTATGGCTTTTGACTTAATCTAGTAAATCTTAAGGGAAAGCAAATAAAAAAACACTAAAACATAATACAAAAAAATGCTCCTCTTCCAAATAAATGAATGTGTGTAGTAGTGGTAACTGTGTGAAGCCAATCTGATAAGAAGCAATTAAAACAAAATTCTTCTTTCTTTCAATGACTGGGAGATGTTTTCTGAAAGCATTCAAGTGTTTTTTGAATCTTGGAGAGGAATAAAGATAAGACAAAAATTGACAGCACTTAGTGAAAGTAAAGCACAGGCTGTACCATAAATCTTAGAATGGATAACCTTACTTACTGATTAATCCAGGTCTGTGAGTGTAGCTGGCAGTAAGGGACAACTGTTCCTATTAGCAGATTTCAATTTCAATATTTGAAGATGTATATAAGTTTGTGTGTTAGCACTACATCAATAGGTTTTAGGGGTTTTCTGGGTGTTTCTTTTTTTTTTTTTTGAGTTTTCACTAAAACAAAAAGTTTTGTAAGATGTGACATAGGTTCAAATGGATATGACAAGAAACAACTGTATAAAAGATCCACCTGCCAAACATATAGCGTATGCATGTAACACAAAAACTGAAACTAGACATTTAAAAAATGCTGATACACATAACAGGAGGGAATAATGATGTCTTAATATAATGGCAGTATTTCCTATATTATCTTTAAATGTAAATGTAAATGGTCTCACAGACATATACAAAAAAAAAGAGTAGTGAACTATATTATCAAATGCAGAGTGCAAATAGCTATGCTACAAGACACTCGTTTGGAAAGAACTGAGAATGTGAATTTGATAAAGAAACAATTTCAGAATAGTTATTCAGAAAAATATCTAGGACAAAAGAGGGAAAAAATATAATAATGGTAGATTTGTAGTACTACAGGCAAGGGAGGAGGATTACACTGTCATGAATTTATATTCCACCTAAAACTGCTATAATGGAGCTTAAGAAAATTCTGGAAGAAATAATCAGCTTTCAGCAGGGAATATTACTTATAGGTGGGGACTGACATTTGATTTGCAGCACTGAGGATGTATCTGGGGGGAGGGAAAAATATAACAAAAAACGGTACATTTTTGAAGATATTTATGAAAATATTTTGCATGGAAGATGTGAATTTGGTAGTAGGGGTTTGGAATGAACTATTCCCCAAGGTACAAAAACTGGGCTAGGCTAGACGGAAATTATATTCTATAGCAGCATGTGCATTTAATTTAAAGTTTTGATATGTATTCAATAACTATTTCAGATCACGTACTAATAATAACTAAAATAAAAATGCATGGCAATGAAATAAAAATGAGACATTGGCGCTTTTCCACCTGTTAAAAAGAGAGGTATTTAAGGAAGAGGTAGTGGAAATTATTCAGAGGTTATTAGGGAAGATAGAAATTTCTTCTGAAAATACAGCCAGAGAGTGGGATAAAATTAAAGTGGAGTTTAAAAATAGGGTGGAAATGAAAGAGAGGTATGGTTAAGAAGTAACAAAAAATATTTAGAGGGACTGACAAAGTTAAAGTATTGCAGAACAGTGGGAATCTTGCAGAACAAGAAGAGGAGCAACTGCAGAATGCTAAACAGAAAACAAGAGATTACCTTGATAATATGCATGAGTTTAGAAAGATTGCTATTAAGCAACTGTTTTTTATAATAATTCTAGAGCACAAAATCTTTATTACTCAGGCAACAGAAAGTAGAAAGGGTTGTTGCCAAGCTTAGGGAGCCTGTAACAAGAAAGATGACCACAAATCCTATACAGGTACTAGAAATATTTCAGAAATTGTATGAAAATCTGTATAAAGCACAGAAATATGGAAATCAAGAAAAGGAACACATGGAAATGTTTATGGAAGAATTAAATATTCCAAGGTTAGAGTTAGATGAGGCTCAACTGCTAACACTTAGGCCGGGAGAGGATGAGATAAAAATGGTGATGTATAACCAATCTACAGGAAAGTACCCAGGAAGAGATGGTGTTTCTGTTGAAGTTTGGAAGCTAGGAGAGAAAAACAGATAAAAATCCAGTTTTAACAGTTTTTTAAAAGGAGGAGAAACACCAATATCCTGGAAGAAAGCAGTGGTAGCCGTAATACCTAAAGATGGTAAAGGCCCCTTCAGATCCAGCTTCATATAGGCCTATTTCAATTCTAAACCATGATTATAAAGTGTTTATGTCTATAATTGATAAAGAATGGCAAAAAGGTAATGCCAAAATTGATAGATACGGATCAGTGTGGTTCTGGAGGAGAGGCAAACATTTTATAACATTAACAGAACAATGATGATCCAGAGGGAAGCAGAAAGTAAGAAAATACTACTGTTGCAAGTGGGTCTTGATGCAGAGAAAGCCTTCGACAGAGTAAGCTGGGATCTTATGAGCAGGGTAATGGAAGCATTTGCCTTTCCTGATAAAATTATAAGGTTGATTAAGAGGATATATGAGGGAGTTGGGCAAAAATTAAAGTGGATGGGTTCCTCTATGATAAATTTTGTTTCAGCAGAGGAACGAGGCAGGAGTCTCCTCTTTCCCCTTTGCTATTCACATTATATTTAGAACCATTGGCAAAGAAAATAAGGGATTCAGAAATTCAAGAATATAACTGGTATGGTAGTCAAGAAAAGTTGGCTTTATTTGCATATGATACTATTTTATAACGGACAAAACCAGAAAAGGGCATTTCAGTGCTGTGGAATATTCTGAGACAGTTTCAAGCCTTTTCAGGATACAAAATTAATGAAGATAAAACAAAGGCAATAGCTGTAAACTATATACCCCCACAAAAATTGGTTCAACAAAGCCCATATTTACGGGGATATCAAAAAAAATGAAATACTTGAGTATGGATTAAAAAGGATTCTGTTTTGGGCAGCTAAAGATATGAGGGGAGAGACTAAAATGATAAAACAAAAACTGGGGATATCAAAAAAAATGAAATACTTTGGAGCATGGATTAAAAAGGATTCTGTTTTGGGCAGCTAAATATATGAGGGGAGAGACTAAAACGATAAAACAAAAACTGAGAAATCAGAAGTTATGTTTTATGAATATAGATAATAAGATACAAGTGGTCAAAATGTCTTTAATCCTTTTAGTTTTATACACAGGTCAGGTATATTTTTATCAACCAGAGGAGAAGTTGTGGATAGCAATTAATAAAGAGTTGACGAATTTTATCTGGGAGGGGAAGATGGCAAGAGTCAAGTGGGACAAGCTGATCCTTCCAACAGTACAAGGTTGCTTGGGATTACCTGATTTGAAGGGTTATTTCAGAGCTACACAGTTAAGGCTCCTATACACAGCACAAGCAGAAAGCTATAATTCAAATGGAAAAGGGATGATGACAAAACAGGGGAAAGATCAAGAAACAAGAGGAGGCTGAGATTTTGGATGCAGATGCTTAAGGAGAATAACAATAACCATAAAAAAGATTATATTCATAAAGTTGCAGAAAGTATTCTAAGAACTAAGCCAACATGAGAATGGATATTCTGCCATTAGGGATGATTGCAATTAGGGATACAGACAATAGGCAAAAGGAGGTGGAATTTACTGGAGAAAACTGGCAAAGGAACCAAGGTACTGGGAGCAAATAATTAGAGAGGAAAAGGTAACAGAATGGAAAGTGGACATGAACTTATTTGGACTGCAGGCTAGAGATTGTCTTCTCTATCAAGGATTGATATCAGAGTACAGACAGACAGAAATATGGGGATCCTAAGTGAAAGATCAGCAGTGGTAGAGCTTTCAGTAGAATCTAGAATGGAAATTGCTGTTTAAAAAAGGAATAATTAGTAGAGCATATAGCATTGCTAACTATAAAAATCAATCAGAGGTGGTTAGAAAGGATTGGGAAGAGACTGAATAAGCAATTCACAAAGAAACAGGGGGGGTATGTATGACTCCCAAATATACAACAAAGTTTGGAAGAGTTTGGATCTTTGCTTGGAATTGGTTACATAGGTATTTTTATACCCAGAGTAGACTCTAAAGAATTTTTCCTTAGGTAGACAGCAAATGTTGGAGGTGTGATGGGGAAGAAAGAGTTAATTGTGAACATATTTTTGGGAGAGTAATGAGTTTAATGAGTTGGCAGACTTTATAAATTCCCTGCAGACTTCTCTATCAAAAATACTGGGTGAGCAAATTGATATAACTAAGTTAAGTTTTTTGAGCTATGATACATAATCAGAATTGCCTAGAGAAAGTAAGGCCTTGCTGAGTCTAATTATGGTGGCTGCTTAAAACAAATACTAGAAAATGGAAATCAAAGTCTAAAACAACTGTACTAGAAGTAGGGAACATAGTAACACAGACAAAACAACCTGAAATGGGATCTTTTGAAAAAGGTAGGAGCAAATTACATACAAAAATGAGAACTGCTGGAAAAAATATATGCAGAATAAAATTTTGGAGGAATGAGGTTTAAATGAAGGCAGGATATGAATGAGCTATGTAATGTTTGATTGACAATGACCAGACAGACTATAAGTCATGTATAATGTTTGTAATTAAATATACATCAATATGGCTTGTTTTCATTTATATAAATGTATGATTGTCTATGTCATAAGTGATAATTTAATACAAATGTTTTTTTGTTTAAAAAAAAAGAAAGTATTGAATCTTTGGTGAGGCAGTTACAATAACATCAAGTTATCAAAATAAAATGTAGTGAAGAAATAGGACAGAAATAGTAAAAACTGAATCTAATAAAGGTTAGCGCTTTCACATCAACCAAGATGCTTCTTCAGACCAAATTAACATATTACATTACTTCCTATATATAGAAAACACATGATCAATTAGTCTATTAATCAATAAAACAATTAAAATCTCCTATACAACAACATAAAACTTCAACAAAAAAGAGCATAAATATAATATCATAAAAATCGACCACCTGGATATATTTTTAGTTAATTTTAGAGACCTTGCTTTAAGATAATGTTTAATATAAGCCCTGTCATTAAGTCCAAGGGGATGATCTGCCTGTAGTTCAAGTATCCATTGTAATTCTCTTAGCTCAGTAAAATTTTTTATGTCACCTAACCTAGGACCTAAATCTATACATTCAATTACTATAAAACTAAAACTCATGAGATATATCAAATAAAGCTGCATGTTTAGCTAACGCACTTCTCTCTATATATCTTTATTTTTCATCGCTAATAACTGTTCCCTTGCACGTTCTCTTAGGGAGCGATTAGTCATTCCAACATAAAATGAATTGCAGGCATTACATACTGCTAAATAAACCAGATTTCTAGTTGTACAAGTTGCTGTTACCTTAAATATATATTTCCTATGAGTTTTAGGATGAATAAAAATGTTCTCTGAAGCTAAGATACTGCAGATACTACAATTCCCACATGGTAAAAAAGTACAGCTTACTCCCTTTTTAGTATATTTAATATTAGTATTACATAGTAGCCTTTTTAAGTTTTTCTTATAGACAAATCTTGGTCTTTGTCCAACTACATCTCGTATGTAATTATCTGACTGTAATATAAACCAATTTTATTAATTATCTGATGTACTTTATTAATATTACTAGACTACTGGAGTTTGACTACTACAGTGCCATCACTATAATTACTATCTACCGCGGGTCGACCAATGAAGTTATCTTAAGTCATATATGGTTTAGCTCTACTATTTCTTAAGGTCACAACTTCATTGATACCCATATCTACCTCTTTTTTATCACATTTACATTGTATCAATTATTTCTTAAAAGTCTCAATATTGTGCTGAAATTTCACATCATCATTATCCAATCCAGAAATGCACATACCTTGACCCTTTATTATATTTTTATAAATATGCAAGGGATGCATACTATCCCTAGACAGAATATTATTTCTATGGCAAGGCTTCTTATATAGTTCTGTGGTAAAACAACCGTTTACATCTTTTTTAATCGTGATATCTAAAAAATGAACTTGACTATATGAAATAGAATGTGTAAACCTTAAAAAATATGTAGTAGTGTCAATATACGACAAAACTTAGGTTAATTAGAATTATTACACCATCCAAATTAACACCAAATCAACTACAAATCTTTTATATAAATAGATGTATCTGGCAAAATCTGTATTATTCAAAACATAAACCTCTTCCCAATAAGCTAAAACCATATTGGCGTACCTATTGGCACACGGAGTGCCCATAGCTACGCCAAATAACTCTAAATAATAAGAATCATGAAATAAAAAGGTATTGTTTTCTAGAATTAGTTCAGTAACATACATAAGAAATCTATCTTCTCAACATCATAAAACACGATTTTTCAGTAAATAATATTTCACCACTTCAATCCCATAAGAATGCGGTATCACCGTAAGCAAAGAATTAACATCTAGGGTTACTAAAAACTATCAACAAGTTCAGAGTCATGACCTGCAATGGAATTATATAGGTCTTAAACAAAATGCTTGGTATCACACAATACCTGTTGTGCTTTATTTATTATAGATTTTCAATTTTTTTCTACATAAATGGATAGCGGTTGAGTCAGCCACCCTTGGCCAGCCACTATAGGTCTTAATGGTGGATCATGTTCATTCTTATGCAGTTTGGGCTGGCCTTGAATTATAGGTATAACTAGGTCATTTACCACTAAATAATCAAATAATTGCTTGGAAATAAGATTAATAAGGTAACAGTCGTATAATGACTACATATGTTACAATAACATGACAACCTGGTGCTACACAGATGACCGACACTGCATGGCCACCTTCTCAACTTGACATTAACAGCGTCATACAATGTTCACGTATATGTATTGATATATATTTCTCTCATTTCAGTTAATGTTTGTTTATGCCTGATCAGAGCTACACGCACATTTACTTTCCATTTGTCTGATGTTATATTTCTTTAGTGATCACTTTGTGTTATTCTGTACACCACATGTATTTGTGTTAGCAATGCATTATTGTCCTTTACTGAAAACAATGACTAATAAATAGTATGAATCAGTTTAGTTAACACAACAGAAATACTGAACTATTGCTTTGTGAATGCACTCAGCGAATAAGGGATTAATCAATGTATGGTTGAATCAAACTTAACTGACACAGCAATACCCAGAAGTACAGAACTTTGTGTCAAAGAATGAATGTGATTTAAAATATACAGTGTTTTTGTGACTAACTTACTCCATTATATAGCTCAGCAACTACTTTGTACTGCAAATACTGAAAATAATTATGGGTGGTATTCATAATCCCAGTCTGCATATGTGTGTATGCCAAACGTGTTAACTGTGCCACAGCACTGATACGTAAAGGTCAAAACTGTGAATGGGGAGTCTGGTTTTCTAACTTCTCAAGCCTAAGAAGAAGCACCCAGAGCAACTGTACAGTGTAGAATGTGTGCAAGGTCAGCTAAAAAGAATGCAAAAATGTACAAGAGAAACACATTCCTGTGCATGTGATGCACATGTATAAGGTTTATGCTGGAACAGATGTAAGAGGATATATATATGTATAGATAAATGCATACATATATATTCGACTCTTTTTGTAAATATATGTAGAAGGGAAGATTGGGAAGTATAACAGAAGGGTTAGGGAAGAGTTAAGGGTATTGACAATTATACGAAAGACAGGAGCAGTATAAAGGGATCAAGTGTGGAAGGGGAGACAGGCAGAAGGTATTCTGACACAAAGGAGATGGGGATGAGATCCTCACTGCCACTTCCACCACAGTCTGGACAGTCTCACATTCTTTCCTGCCTGATGTGCATGGGCTGGGGAACCCAATGGTGTGGGGGTTCACACCTAGGTTGGCTCTGTGGGTTGGAGCCAACCAGGACAGTAAATCTTGCAATCATTGTAGGAGGCTTTCATATGGGTCCCACCACCTCTCCATAGCCCTTTCCACTCCAGCTTTCATCATATTCTAAAGCTCTGGCTGACAGCATTTCCAGTCTGCCCCACTGCAGGGTATCCACACAGATGGATCTACCAATCCCACCATGTGAAACAGTGCCAGAGGAGTGGGTTGATCTCTCCGTCACCTGGGTCGACTGAAGTCAAGGTACTTCAAGCTTTACTAGATATGCAGAACAAAGCAAAAAAGGAGACAAGAAAAGCCTCAAATGTATTTCAGTATAAATGCTTTTATTTCATACAGAAAAATGCAAACAGTAATAATTTATTCAGTACTTCTTAACAGACAGTAATGAAATATGTGAGAAAAAGTAATTTTCACAGCAATATGAACTAATATGTACAGGTGCAGTTAGTAATATGATGGCAATGCAGTATTTAATATTTTTTTGTAAAAATGGAGTGCCCTAATCCTGAATGCAGACCTAATACACATTTCTGGATACTTATTACTGCTGTGGTTATTTATTTTTAGTACAGCGATATGTTGGCTAAGCTGTGATTGGTACATTTCTAATATGGCAGTTCCACGAGTCTCAAAACAGAACTAATCTACATTTCTGGAATTCCTTTCTATTGCTCTCATTATGTTGTTTTTTTAAATTTTATGGATTTCCTTTTAATTAGTACTTATTCAATTTTCTTTATGGGAGCCTATTCTTACAGAGTGGAGGAATCAATCACGCCAGTCTATTCAGGAACAGATGGCAGTTACTGCAAATCTCATCCAGGGCTGTGGACATAAGAAAAACAGAGATAAATGTGAGTGAATTTAAATTTGAATGCATACACAATGTACTTAATATCAGCAATTCTAGTTGTTATGCTGCACTATCATTTGTGTACAGAACTGGACATTTGATCCCCACCCCCACACACACACACAATTTTCCTCCATAATTCCTGGCTAAGCAACTCAAACATATAACCTTGTAACTACATATAAGCTGCTAGTCCTTAGTAAGACATTTTATTAGTCATCTTTGTCATCTTCCAACTAAATAACCAAGTAATACAGCTTGCACTAGAAAACGTTATGAATACTTTCATAAAAAGGAATGAATGCAGTGTAATGAAATAACATTTTTACAGGCAGTTCTTAATGTCTGCAATGGATACATTCAGGAGCATCACATACCTCAGACAAAGGAGAGTTACTAAGTTATTAATCTACTTGTTGGTGAAGAACTTGGCTACTATAAGATCACATTCATGCAACTATTGTGGCTGAAAAAAGTTTCTGGTGTTATTAATAATCAGAACCAAATTGCTTCTACTGACACTATGCTCTCTTTGTAATACCCTCATTTTATAGTGGTAATATTCACATTCTATTTCATTGATTATTTTAGTAGTAGACACACCTACAAAGATATAGCAGTGATGTGAGGCACAGACTCCAAGTCAGTCAATACTTCCTCTCAGCTTAAGCCCCCACCCCTGTCATGCACACAAAGAGATATGTGGTGCCTCTGAATGTATCCTTTGCAGAAATTGAGAAAACTTCTGGAGATTCCCAATACATTATAAAAACCATGCTACCTATCTTCAGAAAAGTGCTGGAATGGCCATTTATAATGATCCAAGTTACTTATAAGTCAGGTTTTGCATACCTTTGACTGAAAACCTCATCAAATGACCCGAATTGTGAAGACGACAAAGTATCCTCATGGATTTGTGGATGCACTTATGACATTTGAAAAACACCTTTTTTAGGAAAAGGGGACCCATAACAGGCAGAGTGAGCTAAGATCTGGACTCAAGTACTGACATAAATGCTACAAGGAATGGAGCCAAATCATCGCACAATGCAAAGAAAAAGCTAATGATATAGTGTCCAGTGCAAGGAAGAAAACTAAGCAGAATGCAATTACATATACAAACATGGGTGGTGAGCCATCCACTGTCCGAAGCATTAACACCTGATGAGTAGTATCTGACCTTCTTAAAAGGGGATGACTATAACACAGAAGAGGAGGTGCTGGGCTCATTCAGGGTAGCATGGTTAGCAGTAGTTAGGTAAACCTTCAACCTCCTCTCAAAAATGGTGCAGATGGCAATACTTTTCGTGACCTTGTCGGTTTTATGGCAAATTTACCTGTGTAAATATGTACATATAACTGTAAAATCTTTCCTCATCAGGGACTCCATCAACATCAGCTGTAGCACCACCTCAACACATAAAACACAGTAAGCATGGACATAAATGTAAAACTAACACAGATGCGTTTCACAAGTGGCATTAATCACATAAGTATGTATCCTCTAACAGGTGAAGCAGCAAGAAACAATCACATGCTGAGGTGCCCCACAACAGGCTGCCTTTTGGTGGCTCCTTATTGAAATATTGGTACTCGAAATGCCGAGTGCTAACAAGCAGAAGAGAACTCAGAAAACCCAGGAATAGTGCGAATCTCAAAGATCACATTTCTCTTTAAATTGCGTTTTGTAGCTGGAACCCTCTGCACCCACCCCCCCGAACTTATATATGCCAACTCCAAGACTGCCATACACTGGAGAAAGGGAAATATTGCAGGAAATGGTCGTCTCAGACTTTGTACATGCAAGCCTGTTTTTTGGCCATTCAGTGATTGTTTCAGGTCCCGACATTTCAAATGATTACTGTTTTTGATAGCAGAATGACGTCCAATGATGATGCCATTACTCAAATAGTCATGTGACAGCCTCAGGACAGTGGCAGGGTCCCATACACCCCAAGAAATTTGATAACTCTTTAGTTACTGACACGGAATCGTTTATTGTGCATAACAAGGACAAGACATTACCAGAAAGGGGTGAAACACTATGAAGCTCAATACCTCTTCCCTGCTGACAAGCTTAACTTGTGGAGGAAGACGGAACCCTATCTGAGGTTACATTAACAACTGTATTGCCTCTACACAGGGATGCCAGACAAACACATCTTTCAGAGTTAACTTCAGAGACACATAAGGCCTTGTCTGTCAGCAGCAGATCTGAAATAGTTCAGCCCTGGCTTGTGCAGTATGATTACACACACAGCATTCATATCAGCCTCCATACATACACTAGTAAGGATTTACCACACATACACATTAGAGACATTGCTGGACAGGGATGAGAGAGTGTTCACATATGTAGTGGACAGTTAGGCTGGACATCATGTATGTTCCCACAAAGTGTTGCAGTCATTCAAGTGGATCCTGTAAAAACAAGATTAAAAACAAGAAGGCAGTTAGATATTGTCAGAGATTCTACCCTACGATGTAGAAGTCTTAAGTCAATATCTAAATCCTACTGCACTGTTCAATCAATGCCAAGACCTTCCTCTTCATCTAGCACATCCCATCATCAGAGCAATTCAGCATCAAGCTCACGTTAGCACTTGCTTCTGATCTATGGGACCATGACACACATTATCATTAGGGGACATTGTTGTATACAACACATTTCAAATTTAACACAATTTCAGTGGATGTAATATATACCTTATCCAACAGAAAAATAATTTGCGGAGTAAAATGCAGGTCACAACAAATCACACCTGTAGGAAATAACAAGCACTGCACAGAGCTTACAACTGGATGCCCTCCACAGCATTATGTGGAAGATGTATGCAGTATACAGGTGATACTCTCTTTCTACATGTCCATAAAGCATCCATGTCTTCAGACACAACTGAAACAGTCCTGCTAAGACCTATGCTCTTGGGCTGAATCTTTTAATCTTCTAAATAACCACAAAAAGCTAACGTCATGCTCTCTGTCTCCCACCTCAATTTACCACACTTGCCAATGTTTCCCATTACTGATCATCACAACAATTTTATTCCCAGTGTTTCAAGAGCAAACATATCTATGCCTTACCCTTGATCCATCAGTTTCTTTCTGCTTTCATACTGACACCATAGTTAAGGTGCTCTCCCAACTGCAAATGTCCTCCTCCCTAAGATGAAAGATAGACTACCGTTAGGTGTCTTTCACTCAGCCCACAATACTCTAAGACTACAGAAAGCAGAATACAAAATCTGCACATTTGCTCAACTAGCAGACTTGTACTCACATCACTGCAACATTCTAAAGAGTTTGTATTGGTTACCAGTAACAGAAAGGATAACTATCTGCTTGGCAACCTTGTATACCAGTGGTGCACAACCTTTTTGTGGGAAGGGCTACTATATGAATTCTTAATGCATCTGCGGGCCACCTCAAAACATAGTAAGTCGTTATGAGTTAACAACAGGTACAGGTGACTGGCATTTTTGCTTAAGACAGCAGTCATGAAATTGCCTGTTTTCTACATCAACTTTGCATTTAACTTTATTCTGTATTGCAGCCATGACTTATTACAAACTCTTACAGAAAGTTACTACTGTTTACAGACTATAAGTTATAAACAAGACAGAATAGCTACTTCCGCAGCTAAAATTAGAGGTGTGTGCAACTGCAGTCAATTAGGTAAGTAAGCACGTGCTGGAATGTTTGCATGACTGGAGTAAGACAGAGTATTTTTTTCACTTTTTTTAAATTTTTGGTTACTCTCTGGGGCTGAATAGCGTTGCGTGGAGGGCTGGATTTGGCTCCCGGGCCAGACGTTGTGCACCACTGTTGTGTACAAAATACTGAAAGACAGTTACTGCCCACCTTAGAAAAGAAAACTATTTATTAGGGACCAAATGTACCCACTAAGGAATAGTCAAAACAGTATTACTACTCTAACTAGGGTCCCTCTCTAAACTGCAGTTGGAGAGCATGTCTTTTCTAGAAAAGGACGAGCATTCTGGAATAAACTACTACCCAAGGTAAAAAGCCAAGACTCACCACAAGGATTTCCAATTTCTCGTTCACAACACCTCCACAAACATTCTACTTACACATGCTTTATTGGAAAAGGATCAGTGTGACATCTGAATCTAATATGCTTTCAGTTTTATGTTTCCTTAACTTCCCCTCTCTGAGTTTAGGTAAATCCAAAGCAATCTTTTGCTCTTCTAAGCATACTAACTGCACACACAGTATTTTGTAGCAAATGTTATTTTAAGCATATTAAGTGTTTTAGTGTACATAATGTATATAGTTACTTGGGTCTCCACTATGTAGAGGTTCTATTCATATATTACAGAGTCCAGATGTAGCTACTTTTTTCAGTTTAGCATTACTTATCTTTGTGCACAGGATCTGCCACTCTTCATTCAATTCACTGCACTTGCTTTTTTAATTACTCTCAAACTTTACTGAACAGTATTAAGACAGTACCCTGACTAACTTTTTTACTTTATACCTATGTATACTTTTCACCTAATACTATACTGTACTAACTACTGACTTCTCCTTAATGATCCATATAAACCATGATATTGCAATTTAATTCTATGTATATATGCATATAGTAAACAACTTTTTGTATATTATCTTTACTACTTGTATTATGCTCACCATTAGTTTTGTACTTTTTTTAATAACAGCTGCGTCAAGCTTGTACTGTTGCAACATTTATTAGTATATTGTGTATATGTGTTGGAGCTTTTCTCCCTGGGCCTCTACTGAAAATGGACATGTATCCAGTTAGACTAGCCCGGTCAACAAATGTAAAATAAATAAATAAAGAACAACCCACAAATAACAATTAATATTTTCTTCATTTCCTTAATAGTCCAGATAACAGAGAAATTGTTAAAAAAAAAAAAAAAAAAAAGATCATAATCAAGGCATTAATACACTTTGTTCTGGGTATACAATTGTGTGTCTATTGGTAGTGTATAATTCGTAATATCATGGGGCTTGCATCATGAAGAAACATAAGAAGTGTAAGTACCATAACCAATGGCCCCACCTCCTAAGAATTGCATGTTTCTGACCTTCCTGTATTACATGTTCGTCCTCGTGCATCATGTCCATCATGAGATGTACTATGTCTCTCAATGTTGGGGGATACATTGCTTTCTGTCATATATATATTTTTTTCAAGTCAAAGCTATCAAAGAGAACAATTCCCATGACCCTCTCTGAGAAATTTTATTTCTCCTTTAATCCCAAAAAATAATTCTCATTCCCTGTAGTCTGACTTTCACAGACCCCATTTATCGGTCTTGCAACATTGTGCCTAAAGTCCTACAACATGCTAACTTCCAAAAGATACGCAGCTAGTCTCCAATTTCACCAGAATGACATCTCCAGCACTGAGAATTGGCTCCAGTGAACAGTTTACCTATTCATGCAGGTGTGTATGAGTATTTGTACAAATGGTTCCAGGCAAAGATCCCAAATTTTCTTAAGTCAATGCATGTTCTAAGGTACTGTAGAGCTACTTTCAATCTATTCTTATCTATATTTATATCAATGTCACTCTACCAGCTTGGTCTATTTTTCAACCACTGGGGCCCCATCAACTCTAATGCAAAAAAACAATCTTACCACCAACACCTTGGTAAGAAAGGAGCACTGACTCACTTCCTTCAATAGTTGCACTAAGTCAGTATTGTACCTTTTCATTTTTTGATCCATTATATCCATTTGGAATGTCCTTATATACATGTATACAAAAACATGCAGATCTGGGGGTTATGCATCTGTGCTTCTTGCCAGTTTAAAATGTGACACTATTTTATTTTTGAAACCCATATTGCAGTTTAATCCCCACTGCCCAACAATAAATAAATAAATAAAATGTGTAGTCAGATCTCTCAGTGTCTCCTACTGGTACTAATTTATCTGTTCTTAAGGTATCATGTTGACTGAGTAACTGGGTCTGCTGAACAAAAGAGAAAAGAAAATACCCCCACCAGTTCCACATTAAGTCAGCATTTATTATTTTAGTAAGCATCCTTTTCAATATGGACTGGAAGAGCAGAACCTATATGCAGAGGATGAGATTTGAGTGGCCTGACAGTTATCTCAAAAAATCATGTTCACCCACACCTCCTTCATAACCCAGTAAAATGATCTTATCCCGTGGAACCCTGGGTTTGTATTCCCCCATAAGAATTTTTCATAATAATATTGAGTTTATTAATAACCTGGAGTGGTGACGAGGACCACATAGACTGAGCTGCATTTAGTACATGGGATAACGGATATGCCTGAAAGGCTTGCACTTCCTGATCAATTTTTATTATTAAACTATCCCACTTTTGAACTTGCCTTTGAAATAAACTTTGCAGCTGTTCAATATTTATATTCTGTTTTCTCCTTAGTGAACTACATTCCTAGGTATTTTAAGTTTTCCTGCTCCATCAAAAATGGGTATTCCCCCCCAGTGATATTGGAACTTGAAAGTTTACGGCTACAGCATTTGTTTCAGTCAAGTTAATTTTATAACCTGAAATTCTCAAATCATTTGAGCCGATCTACTATGAAATAAAAGTCTTCTTGCAGCTCAATAAGTGTTAGCGAAATATTGTTGGCAAAAAGGAATATCTTCAAATGCATAGAGCAAAGGGCCAAGTCTAAATAGGGAATGCACGAACTTTCACTGCTAATGGCTCTAAATAAATAGCAAAAAGTTGTTGAGATAACTGGCATCCCTGAAAGTACCCCAAGATGCTTGGATACTTTCTGACAAAGTTTAGACTATTTTCACTCTGGCCCCTGCACCTTAATATAGGTTTTACAAAAGGGAGATTAACACTTGAGGGAATCCCATCCTAAACAGGACATAAAAAATGAATTTCCAGTCTACCCTACTGAAAGCTTTTTCCTGCATCAAGGCTCAGTGAAAGCAATAGTCCACCTGACTCCTCACCTTTCTGTAGTATTAGGTTAGTATACATTATACTGTCAGACATTCTCTTCTCAAACAATTCCATACTGGTCAGGGTGCATTAACTCCAGCAGAAATTAGGACATTCTCTTAGCATTCACATACAAATGCATAATCATGATTTAAGACAGATATTGGTCTAAAAGATGATAGCTGGAGTGAATCATTACCCTGCTGTAATATAATGGATATCATTCCCTGTTTCCATGATGTGGGAAGTAACTCACCTTGCAGTATTCTGTTCACCATAAAATGCCATATATATTATATTACTTATCTCACTTCCATACAGCGTCCCAAAGTTCAACAGGCATTCCATGTAACCTAAGTAACTTACCTTTACTGTACTTCTGCATGGCTTACCTCAACTCATCTATTGTGACTGCAGATAATATTGGCTTGTTCCAGTGTTAATTTCATAAGACAGAGTCTCTAAAAAGAACTGATTTCTGCATATATCTCTTTTATGATATAGAATCCACTTTCCTATATAATCTTGGATAGTACTCTCAAAGCATTTAGAATTTCCCATGGGTTCCTAGTTATCAAAGTTGCCCCATAAAATAAATTTGGAAAATCACTCTATCCACTTTATGGTGCTTTAAATAAGACACTTAATATTTGGTGTTTTTTTTTTTTGGGGGGGGGACTACAAAAGTACACTGGAGTAGTGTCTAAAAAAAATGCTATTTAAACATGAAGGAACAGCTGAATGTCACTTTTAGCTTGACCTAGCAGGTTCTTCTGCCTTTGATTCAGTCTCCTCCCTAATCTGCAGATCCCTTATTATTTCTAAAGGTTCCCAATACTTAAAATCCACTAATGTACTCAAAGTGTTATAAAATAAAACAAAAATAATTTGGGGGGGTAGATATACAGAGGCTACCATAATAAGGACTCAACAATACTACCTTTTATTGCAGTAAGTAAATCCGGCCCACTGTTACACAATCTAACAGATGAAATTTTAAACTAGCCTTCTGCAAAATTGCTACCTGTTTTTTCTTCTGATTCTGATCTCCCATCTGTGGTCTCCATGCTCCTCCCTAAGCTTGTCCCTTGATTTATTCATTGCGTCTCCCTACAAGTGGTCTTTTGACATTATATATAAACTATAGTTTCCCGCTCCAAGACATTGTCATTAATCAGATTTACACTCAGCCTTTAAGAATACTCTCTAGAAACATATATAATATTCAAAATGATTCACACCCGGAGTAACATTTACATTGCTTAAACTGCTTCAGTGGAGAGACTGTTCTTGTATGGTGATCCTACTTATTCCTGTAGTGGGCCTGAATTTAGTCAACAAAAACAAGCAAGTCATAAACCTTATGCATGCTTGGCCCCCATTCTGTGAAATGTGGAATACTGACCAGGTTCCCCTTAATACATTTTTAAATGTCAAAAATGTGACAAACAATTTCCTGTGATGATTACAGGGTCTGTATTCCCATTTGCAAGTGTGTCTAAGTATACAGTGTTTATAGTTTAGTAGCTGTCCATTACCAAATTACTAATCATTTAATGATATGCTTATTTTACTGTCACACAGCCTGCTATGTACAAAGAAACTGATTAGCTTAAAAACTCTACTGCTGTCCCTTTATCTCAGCCATAAGAATGTAGAAATATCTGGTTTACCTAAAGAATACAGGCACACCAAGCCAGTACATCTTACCCCACTTCAGGTTTTAATCTCAGCAATTACTGTTTGCCCAAACAGACTTCTCTTGTATGAGTTGTACTCTTTCTCTCATTACTTGTTGGACTTGAAAAGAGGAAATGATTCCCTCTGAGCAAGCTGCAATGTTGTCCATCTTGGCTGGTCAGGTCTTTCTTGAGCATTAGCCCCTACAGCCTTGTGGGGGAAGATGAGGCAGAAGTCTCAACTCCACTTGAATGAAGTATTCACAAGGCTTGCTGTGGTTTCATTTATTTATTTTACTTATTTCACATTTGTTATCCAGTTATCCAACAGTTACAGTATTGTTTTACCTGCAACTTCTTCCTACCATAGCTGCTTTAACTGATGGTAAAGAAAACAACTTTTTTCTCTCTTCTGCACTATAGAGGGTTTCCTGTGCACTACTACAACCTGCTCCCTTGCTATGCTCGGGCTCACTCTGCTCCCCTACCCTACCTCCATTCCCACATACCCCTCACTACATTACATTTACAGTTGACCAAGGTCCCCCAACCAACACCTCTTCCACTCTCCCCCAGCCAGTTTCTCACTCTCCACTTCCCTCCTTACCTGAACTCTATCAACCCACTCCCCTACCAAATTAACCTTTCAACTGCTCTCCTCCTACACTCCTCCTCTAACCTCTTTCCCATCCTTACTCCTCTATTTTCTTACTTCACTCTTCACCTTAACTACCCTCCACTCTCAAATTCTAGTTATCCACTACTTTCCCACTTTAACCACTACTTTTCATCTACCTAACTCTCCTTCTGCACAAACTCACTCGCTTTCTACTTACATTCAAACTCTCTGGCTCTACTCCCCTTTCTCCATCCCACCCAAATCTCTTTCCTCCACATCTCATCTAAAACTCTCAAAATACCTCTTCACCTAAACTCTCACTGCCTCCAGACCTTCACTCACACTCATCCTACTCCCCTCTCACACAAACCCTCTCCTTTCTAAACTCTTCATCATGTTCCTTACCCTCTTCTTTACAACTCCTCTTCTACTACTCCTATCCTACCCCTCTTCTTATCACATCCCTATTAATCCCTTCCACTCCTTGCCTACCTCCATTCACTACATTCTTGCAAACCCAGTATATTTTTACAATATCTCCAACACTATTACCTACAGTCAACCCACCTCTTCCTAAAACCAGAACTTCCCCCACCCACCAAACCATACAAAAACTAAATTCAAATATGTCTACCACCCCTTAAACTCTCCTTCCATACTCCATCCCTACAAATCCACACTCCTTTCAGGAGACATGCACCCCAACCCAGGCCCCCTCTAAAACAAAACTTCCACTTACCAACCTACCAACCTCTTGCCTAACTCCTCATCTAAGCAACTAACATTCCTCTCTCTCAACATTCACAGCATTCTAAACAAATCAGTGAATTCCATGCAGTGATGGACAAATATTCTCCAGACATAATAGCTGTCACAGAAACCTGTCTCAAAACACACATGTTAGACAAATAATTCCTTCCCTCTGGCTACAACATCGTTTGACTTGGCAGACCTAAAAAGAAAGGTGGAGGAGTTGCCCTAATATACTCCTAACATCTCAACCTCTATCCTATAGCCAAACCATCCCCTCAGTTTCTCCCTGCAGTGCTCTAAACTGTTAACTGCAAACTAAGTGATTACAACAAAATTACCCTAGCTGCAATATATACTCCCCCTGGTGACAATATCCCAGGATTAGAATACATTCTCTCCCGTTTCACACATAATACACCTAATGAAACTACCATCCTAGGGGACATCAATTGGCTATCCCTTACCTCCAGCTCTCCTAGCACAGAATTCAATACTCTCCACAGCATTCAATACCGTCTCTTACCCTATGCTACTTTCCAAACTCTCCAACCTCAACCTTTCCAGTACTACCATTTCTTGGTTCTCTAGCTATCTCTCTAACAGACAGTAATCAGTTAAATGCTTCCACAATGTCTTCCTTTATCCCTATCAAAATGGAGTTATTCAAGGGTCAATTCTTGGTCCCCTACTATTTAATATCTTCACTAATTACATACTTCCTGTCCCTACTCCTCTTATACCATAAGCTGATAACTCCACAGTCATCTTTACCTCTGACACAATCTCTGACCTATATGCTCTCATCCAAAACTCATTTAACTCTATTGAAAACTGGCTCTCTAATAACCAACTCATCCTAAACCACAAAAAGACCAAGCATCTTTTATTACTACCAAAATCTCTCACACATCTTAAACCTTCTTCTCTATTACTTCTCTTAACAATACTGTCATAAATACAGAAAGTCACACCAAACTGCTTGGAGTTACCATAGATGACCAACTCAAATTTGACCTTCATATCTACCACTGCATAAAAAACACACACCAAAAACATTTACAGAAATAACAAAATACTCACAAATGACTCTAGACTCTCTCTCTTACCCATGGACTCCTTCTCCCCAGTCTTCTCTACAGATCACAAATATTAACCAACCTACAAGCCTCTCTTCCAATTAAACCTAAATCTACTTATTAACAAAATAGTGAGGTTTGCTGCTAACCACACCTCAACTACATATCAATGTCAATACCTCAAACTTTTAAACTGACTAGAGGTCCCCCACCAACTTCTTCTCTCCCAACTCCCTATTATACATTTCATCGCCTCACTCATCTCACTTTATACTCCTTCCAGAACACGTAGAAGCTCTGATCAACTTTTGGAAACCTACAAACCCAAAAAAATATATCGGCCAAACTTCTGCCCTAACCTGAAACAAACTACCCTTGCACATCAGAAATTTAATCCATGCACAAGAAGTCAAAAGTGCTCTAAAAGAACAACTGCTCAATGCCTGGACCTGTCACTGTAAAAAGCTCAGTATAAACCTCTCTCCCTAATTAACATCACTCACTCCTATCCTTACTGTCCTCTGGTACTACTTCTCATAATATCTCTACTACAGGCTCCCTTACACTCTCCCTATCTTCAACCTATCTTAAACCTACTATGTTTACAACTACTCCTTTAACTTCTACAACTAACCAGCATTATGCTGAATTCTGTCCAACCTGCCTCTAAGAAATGTGTATATCTACATGTTTAACTTACCTTATTTTTGCATCTGAACTCAAATGTTACTACTTTTGAGACTGTGTTCATTTAATTCTAATGTATTGTACTTTCTCTGATTGTGTGCATTTATTTCTTTTGGATATACTTGTATAACCTTCTTTTATACCAAACTATGCTTACTCTGTAATGATCTCATTCATGCTATGTATGTAACATTGTTTTGTTCTTCTGTAGAGCTTTTCTCCCCGGACCTCTGCTGATAAAGGGCTCTAGCTTAGTTGGACTTCCCCAGTCAACAAATGTCAAATAAATAAATGAATATTCTGTTATCATACCACTTTAACACAAAGCCTGGTTTCCAAGCCTCCATGAGTATTACCTCCTTGAGTGAAACAGGAATTTTGTTGTTTGCAGGTTGTGGCTTTCATGGTACTCTATGCGCTTTCTCTATATTTACACTATCTAGAGCATGGCTGTCCAACAGGTGGCCTGCAAACAATAATCCGACCCACCAGTACCTTGTCTGTGGCCTGCCAAAGCCTTGGTAGGGGAAAAATGCATTTTATTTATTTATTTTTTTATTATTTTTGTGGTTAACTGGTCTTGTCACTTTAAAAAGTGAATTTAGGACCGATTAACCATACATTGTATTTTATATCTGCAAGTAAGCTGTGCTGGTATATAATGCAGACTCAAGACCATTCCTTCTCATTTCTTTCTGACCATGACAAAATTACATCTTTGCATGCCAGCTCTCGTAATGGTGCTAAAAGTTGGCTTAAATCTGGAATGAACTTGCTAGATTGTTGACCATACCAAGAAAACGTTGTAGGGCTTGGATACCGTCTGGAGCTGGCATCTTGAGAATTGCTGTTTGCTTTGAAGGATCTTGTTATAAGCCTGAACTGGTAAACAAGTGACAAACATAAGTAACTTCTCATAGCCTGAATTTGCACTTCTGAGGATTCAGCTGAAGATTCACTTCATGTGCTCTTTCCAGAACTTTCTTGATGTTTCTGTCATGTTCGACTTCACTATTTAAGTGTTTGTTTGGCCTGCTTGTTGACATGCTTGCTTTGAATATTGCTTATCTCTGGCTGCATTTTCCCCCCTTCCACCTGCCCCATTCTTGCTGTGTTCTTAAATTTGGTGATTTTTGAGTTGCCCACCCCTACTATAAATGTCATTTTGGACACTCCTCCCAGTCCCATCTCATCAGCTCATTCTACTGAGTACAGAGAGATCATTTGGAAAGGCCCACCCCCTTAGTTTCTCAACCTTGAATTATCTTGTTTCATCCATTCCCACTTAACCTAAAATAATTGCACTTTATTCATCTGCTTTTACTGTATTTGTGTATCTTCCTACTTTATTTTGCTTTTGTTGCTTGTTCTTAAAAGTATTCAATTGCATTTATTCTACTGCATTTATTACTGCTTATTAGTAGCCTGATTAAATTGTAATTGTTATTCTAAGCCTTTTGGTTTAAGCACGTAGGCTTCAGGCCAGTTATTTTACATTAGGAAGGTTTGTGGTCTACACTCTTGTGGCAGGAGAGGTAGCTTACATCCTTCTAAAATGGGAATTGCAGGTTGAAGACTTAGTGTATCTGTTATTCTAAAAGTGCCTTAGTTCTGGTTTAAGCACTTGGGCTTCAGGCCAGTTATTTTACATTAAGAAGGTTTGTGGTCTACACTCTTGTGAGAGGAGAGGGTAGATTCTGCCCTTCTGAGCTGGGAACTGCTGGTTGAAGGCTTATTGTGCCTGCTTATTTGAACTGTTTCTTTCTGAAATTGGTGCACATTGTTTACTGCAGCATAGACTAGATTCAGACCTGCCGAATCTAACTCAGTTTGTATAACTTGAGCACTAAACTAAGCCATTTTTTGTTGCAGGGGGTTTCCTTGCACCCTAGTGGCAGCTAGAACTCGTCTGATTGAAGGTTGCTGGAACAGGGCTCAGTTTTGAACTGTCTTGTTGGTTAATTGGTTCATTTGTTTAAATCAATTTGCTGTTGTTTGCTGCTGTTATATTTAAGTGTGCATCTGTTCTGTGTTAATCTGACCTAAAGAAGATTAAATATCTTTAGCACAGTGTTGTCATCTCACAGTAAGACGCTGTCCAGTTCGATTCTCAGCTAGAGCATCTTCTGCGTGGAGACATATGTGAATGGGCGTACCTTCGTTGAAGGTTGTGCGTCAGGGCTGGCAACTCGGCACGTAATAATCAACTGCCAATTATTAGCGGACCGGCGTTCTGCTGTGGCGACCCCTAACCGGGAAAAGACGAAAGACACAACAACAACAGTGTGGTTAGAGGTTTTGCTGTATTCAGATCTGTTTGTGTGATTCTGTGTTTCTTGCTACACCATCTTGTGCTGGCTGGGGCCTGCCTGCATTTAGTGGGAGTAAGTGAACTGGTTGGAACTGGTCTGACATAAGGTGTTTAGCTAAGAACTCATGGACAAGGGTTGACTGATCAATTCCAGTGTTTCTATTTTACTTTAATTTTTGTGGTATTTAAACCCCACATCTGTGTGGATTTGCGCTTGTTTGTGCACTGTGCACCACTGTTGCACTGTCTTAACTCTTTACAAAGTATCTCAGCTGCATTTTTTCCTTTACCAGCACTCCCGTGTAAGTGAAGCCCTTCCTTGCAACTACTGTATTGATTTTATCCAGCCCTACTCACATCAATAGGTACTCTCCTCAGATAGTACCCATTCTACAATCCCTGACCTCTCCTTCCACAGATTCTGACAACCATGGATGAACAATTTCCTATGGCTTCTTCTACTAGTCTGGTTGATATGGGCATCTTGAGACAGTGTAGCAACTGCTGCATGTACATGGACAACTGTCTACTACCATCACCTAGAAATACAATATGTGAGAGATGCAATTACATTAAGAATCTAGAACCCTTACTGTCTCAATCACAAGCCAGTACATTTGGCACTGAGAAGGTTGTCTGCTCAAACACTACAAACACCATACCTCTTAATACCATCCACACCTGTACAACACACTCCTACATATGCAGAGTTTCTCAAGAAAAACATATCTAAAGAAAAGAGACCTCTGGGGCAAAAAACATAAATGCGCAACACAACTCACAGCACCAAACACCACACATGGTACACACTCCTATGTCTCACAGCCTCTAAGGCCCAGTCACAAACCCAACATACTACTCATAGAAGACTATCGTGAGACACACAGATGTGCCCCTCACCAGGCTAGACAAGGAGAAAATCATGATAAGTTGCTTGTTCATAGGTTCATACTAGGCTATCTGCCCTGGGGCAATTATAAGCCTAGCCCGATTCTGTATGGCTTACGCCACCCCTTGATTTGAGTATACTGTGCCCTTTTTAAGGTTTAGTTTACTGTGCCTCTGTCTAATAGTGACACGGGAGTAATCCCTGGGACAAACCTATGATCCCCCATCCATTTATCGAGATTCTTCTTGAAGAGATTCGGTGAGGTGCTCTGCCTCACATGAACTGGAATTCTATTCCAGAGCGAAGGGAGCATCTGGGTTATGAACCTGTCCCTCCAGCAAGTTCTATTTATTTCTGTGCTGAGGTTCAAGTCCCTCGAGCGTGTGGCTCTAAGGGATTTAGATTTACTGAGGTGGAGCATGTCCATTAATTCTGGATTTGACATAGCTTTGTATGTCAGGCATAGATCGACTCAAAGTAGGCGGTATGCAACTGAGTAGAGCTGGAGTTTTTTTTAACCGAGCAGCATATGGCATCTGTTTGAGACCCTTGATCCTCTTGGTGAGATACTTTTGGGGCCTTTCTAATTGCTGCAGGTGTTGGGTAAGGTACATCCCAAAAGGGTCATTGTATTCTATGATGGGCCTGATGAGGGATGAATAAAGGGGCACGATTACCTCTCTTGATCTAGATGTGAAACCCTTCGTGATGAGTTGGGCAATGTAGAAGGTCTTTCTAACCACTTTGGCAATGTGGTTTTCAAAGGAGGGATTACTATCAACTTGGGTCCCCTGGTCCCTAATACCTTTCTCTGTACTTAATGGGTTTCCGCCTATGTGCTAATTTGTGGGCACATTGTTTTTGCCAAAGGGTATGACTATACATTTTTGGCATTTAGCTTTAAACCATGGTGCTGGCACCAGTTATCTGTCTCTGTGAGACCTTTTTGAAGGATGTTTGTGTCAGCTGGAGAGTTGATTATGGCGCCCAGTTTGCAGTCATCTGCGAACTTGGTGAGCCATAGTCCTCCCATGTTTGCCTGTACCTCGGAAAAGTATATACCGAACAAGAGTAGTCCCAGGACAGAACCCTGTGGGACGCCACTTGTGACCGGTTTCGAGTCTGACATGGCTCCAGCAACTCTCACTCTGTGGGTTCTGTCTTTGAGCCAGTTTGCGACCCATCTTGTGACATAGGGGTTTATATTTAAGCTGGATAGCTTATCTATGATGCTCGAGTGGGGTATTGTGTCAAATGCCTTTGCAAGGTCCAGATAGGCTGTGTGGACTACCTTCCCTTCATCTATGGCTTTGGTGACTGTTTCAAAGAAGTCAACCAGGTTCAAAAGGCAGGATCTGCCCTTGACAAAGCCAAACTGGGTAGGATCTAGTGTCTGTAGGTCCCCAATGTCTTTGTTTATGAGCTCCATGATGATCCTCTCCATAGCCTTGCAGACTAAGCTAGTCAGGCTTATGGGGCGATAGTTTCCAGGGACTGTAGAGGCTCCACCTTTGTGGAGTGGGACCACTGTTGCTGTACGCCATTCTGTGGGCTCATAGCCTGTAGTGAGGCTGAGATTGTATAGCTGTTTTATTTGAGGGATTAGTTCCTCTTGGAGTTCATGTAGGACGCAACCTGGGATGCCATCTGGTCCCATGGAAGCAGCGTTTTTTGCTTTGGAGAGGGCAGCCTTCACCTGAGCATCTGAGATGTTTGGGAGGCAGACCTCTGCCGGGATAGATACCTGCTCTTTTGGGGGGAGGGGGTGGAGAAGTTTGCACTGAACCTGTCTGCCAGGATATTGGCGATGTCTGTGGGTTCAGTGTATTTTTTGTCGTTTAGAATCAACTCAGAACAAGTCTGGGAGTCCCAGGTTTCTAACATAACTGAAAAAAGCCTTATGATTGTCTTTGGTGTCCTGTGCAATTTTTCTCTCAAAGCTGGCCTTGGAGGATTTTATGAGGGATCATAATTTTTTGCTAGTACTGATCAGAGATGCCTTCCCTATTAGGGATTTTGCTCTATCATGTAGTAGCTTCCTCCTTCTGTTGTACAGTTTATTTATGGCAGGGGTCCACCAGACTGGATGCCTGCCTTTGGATGATTGGGTCTTGGTTTTGTTTGGGATAGCATGATCCATGCATTCCTGGAGATGTCTGTAGAATGCATTTATATAGGATTCTGCAGTTTGGGCCATAGTTTCCACTGGCCCTGGGGCCTTGAAGGATTCCACTTTGGTTCTGAGAAGTGAGAAGTTCGCTTTTGAGAAGTTTTTCACTGTGGTTTTCTGGGCTGGGGGTGGGGTCGGGATGTGGACATCCAGTGAAATGAATTTATGGTCTGATCTTACCAATGAGGGATATACTTCTGGTGTGGAGCATAGAGTCCCCATGTTGGTAATGATCAGGTCTAGTATGTTGTCCCCTCTTGTGGGAGTGGTGACTAGTTGTTCCATAGCATATGAGTTTATAATTTCCAGGAACCTTTGGGCTACGGTGCTGGGGCTTGAGTAGTGCTTCCAGTCAATGTTTGGGTAGTTGAAGTCACCCAATATAATGGTGTTCGGAGAGATCTTCATGTTCTCCATTGTTTTCAGGAAAGCCGAGTGGGATTCCTGACTTTGAGAGGGTGGTCTGTAGGATGCTATAAACTGAAAAGCAGTCTTGCCCACTGTTAGTTGCACATGGATGGTCTCCGATACTTCGTGCAATGCCACTAACCTGGAGGTGTGGATATCCTTGATAAATATGGAAACTCCCCCTCCTTTTGTGGTTCGGTCCAGGTTTTGGGGCCGAAAAGCATGATATGAGGTATAGCCTGGTAGTGCTGGGGTGCTCTCAGGAGCCTTGAACCAGGTTTCTGTCACTGCACAGATATCGATGTTCTGCATACTAAGGAGAGCTTCGAGTGCGTGCATCTTGAGGTTAAGACTTCTGGCATTTAGCAGCCTTACCCTTAGTTTCTTGTTCCTTGTGCTGTCTATGGGGGTGGGTTTGACTTTTGAGCCTTGCCTAAAAAAGGCACTATGGGGGTGGCAAGAGCCTTTGCCAATATCCAAAAGCCCAGTGGTGACAGGTGCAAGCAGTCCCTAGCGAAGCAACGTGGCTTGTTGAGCATGTCATCCCAGGCTGACAGACACTGAATCCCCTTTGAATGACACCAAAATTTTAGCCAATTGTTAAAATCGATCATGTTGTCTTTGTACTGTGGCATCATTCCAGGTGAGGGTAAGATGCTGCTCAAGGTCAGGGTCATACCAGCCTGGGCTACATGATCAGAGAGCTCCTCTATGTCTCTTTTCATGTAGTCCAGGGAGGTACGTCTCAGGTCATTCACACCAGCATGTACAATGACTGAGTCATATTTGTATTTGCTTTGGAGTGACCTGAGTGCTTGCGTTATGTGGCGGATCCTAGCACCTGACAGGCAGCTCACCGTGACCTTCTCTTTATTCAGCCTGGTGAGTGGGACGTCAGTGTGTCTGACAATAGAGTCACCTATAACAAGAGCATCAGGTGTGTTATTCAGCCTTAAGGGCTGTGGCTGCTTGGCACAATGACTTTGTGGGTTGTGTTGTGTGTGTTTTGTTTTGAGGTAGCGTTTGCTTGGATGCCTGCTTTGGAGGTCTCTGTTGCTTAGGTAGATTTTTATTTAGAGCCTTTGAGTATGTTTTTGTGTATTTATGTGTTTGGTTCGCTGATGTGGTGGGACTATGTGATACTGGAATTGTGTTGTGTGAAGTTACCTTCTCCTCCTGACTGGTTAAACCAGTTTTGAGATGAGAGAGCTCAGCCTCCAGTTTGGCTAAATAGTTGCATCTCTCACATATATTTGAACCTGTTTGGAGGAGGAGAGGGTTGTCCGTGCACATGAGACAGTTGTAACATTGCCTCAAAATTCCCAGATTCACCAGCTGGACTGGAGAGGAAACCACTGACTGACCTTTGGACATGCTAGAGTAATAGGGAAACTGAATTTAAGACGGACCAATAGAGGACAGGGTAATCGTAGAGTATAAGAGTAAGTAGTGCTTATGGTTTAATAGTGCTAACTTGTAGGATTACTTAATTGGACCAGTGAAGGGCCTTAGAATGAGAATATGGTGTTTAAATTGAGAGATAGAGCAGTTCTAAGGGAAAAAGTGAAGAGCAGACTTTGTGGAGCCAGGAATAGTTTAAACCCAATTAGGCGGCGCTGCCCACTGTTGCACTATGCACAAAACCGCGCAAAAGAGGGTTTTAAGAGAGGAAGATGAAGGAGTTTTGGAATTGACCCAAAATGGCCAATAAAACTACAGTTTCAAGTCAGTAACCACTCCCACAGGGGCAGGCAGGCTGCTCAATGTTTTCACTGCCACTGATCAACAGAGAGACTTCCCTTTAGCCCAAGCAAAAATGGCCTCACAGAAACTTACAAACAGTTCAAGAACAGCAAGCCTGTAACTGAACTTTTTTAAATCTCAGAAAAGTGGGAAAAAAGCAAGATTTTTTTTGTTTTTTCAGAGATAGCAGAGGGTCACAAGTATCAACAAGTTATAACAGTGCAGTAAATGACCCCACACAAGAGTGCTAGGCCAAAGACAGATAAAATGCAAGTTTTGAGAAAAAAACGATTTTAAAAATAAGTGCAAACAGGAAATTCAGTAAACAGCTCTAGGTTGCACTCTAAATACAGTTACTAATGCAGAAATCAAGTTTAACAAGCCAGAAAATGCTCAAAATAGGCGGCTATGCAGAAAAACTTAGCAAATAAACAGAGGAAAAATACTTAAAATCTCAAAAGTGGCTCCTTTCTTCTCTCAGTGTTTTCTCCTCTTGGTGGGTGCTTCACCAACAGCCAACAAACCTGAAAAGGAGGCAAGTCAGGTGCAAGAATCCCCCATATCATGCACGCACTCAGTCACTTAACAAAAAGTATTGTTATGACTCTGTCATTGTCCATGTTGATGTGAATGACTTCAGACATACCTCTCTGGACTATATGAAAAGAGACATGATTAAGCTCGCTGAATGAGTGTCCCAGGTAGGTATGTTCATGCTCATATCTCTGGAACCATAGGAGTTATGGCAGAAGTATAAATGGTAAACCCCTCAGCACAAACTGTTTTATAGCAGTAAATTCTTTAGGTTATAGCTCTTAAACTGAATTTTAATAGTCACAGTAAATACAGTAACTGTTATGTATGTAATATTTTATAAACAACTTACAAAACCTCAGCAACCACTGAAGTTACACACATACCATCTGCAGCCTTTTATTCATCTAGCTGAGAGCTTTCATATAAGGCTAAGGAGTCCTGTCTGTGTTACTTGGTTGTTGAGATATTTTTAAATATATGAAATTATATCTATATAAATTAATATCATAAAAACAACAGTTACTATCTTTTGACCAGCACTAGAGATAAATCAAATATTAATGCAGTTGAGTTTGCCACTGTATAAGCTTTAAGATAAAATCTTTTTAAACCTTGTACATAGCATGGTTTTGGAATTACTGATGCAAATATGAACACGTAATATTTGACACCTAGAGGCATCAGTAGGCGTTAACTGCAGATGCACCTGGAGGCATCACTCGGACTATATGAAGAGAGACATGACTGATCTGACTGAATATGTGCCCCAGGTAGGTATGTTCCTAGACTTAAGCAGCATCCTACCATCACCCAGAATTATGCCCCAATACAAACAGAGAATGTCTGACTTTAACAATTGGCTTAGTTTATGGTGTCATTCCAAGGGGATCCAGTACCTGACAGCCTAGGAGGACATGACTGACAGACCATGATGCTTTGCCAGAGATGGCCTTCATCTGTCTCCCCTGGGCTTCTGGTAAAGGCTCTTGCCTCCCCATAGTGCCTTTTTTAGACAAAGTCATGAGCACAAAATTACCAATGTGAAAAATTCTTCTAAATGAAATGTAAAGGTCATGCCGCTGAACGCTAGGAGTCTTAGCATGAAACAGCACTGACTGCAAGCATTCCTCGCTCTGGAGGATGCTGACATTTGTGCAGTCACTGAAATCTTGTTCACAAATGTGAAGAGCACCACAACTTTACCAGGTTACTCATCCTACCATACTTTCAGACCCCAAAAGGAGGTCTACAAAGCCAAAGGAGGTGGAGTTTCAATATTTATCAAAGACGCACACCTCCAGGCTGGTCAAATAGTATGACACACAGGAGACACTCCAAGTGCAGTTAACTGTTGACAAAACACTTATTCAAATCATAGCTAGCTACAGACCTCCAATCATGACATCTACTCCACTTATCTGGACTTGCTTGAATCCATTAAGATTCAACCCTCTACCCTGATCCTGGGTGAGTTTAACTACCCAATCAAAGAGTGAATGACCTATTCTAGCCCAAACATGAACACCCAAAGATTCCTAGACTTTGTCAACGCCAATATATTGGATCAGCTGGTTGACACCCCCCCTATGAGAGGTGAAAATATCCCGGACCTGGTACTAACCAACATAAGTAGCCACTGTAGCTCCCCTACAGTGTCATCCTCCTTGGTAAGATCTGACCATAAAGCGATCACTTTTGAAGTCACCATCTCCTCTGAGACCCCCCCCCCCTCTTGTCAGGATCAAACAAAAAAAACTTTTCCAAAGCTCAGATAAAAAAGTGATGTAAGAGACACACCAAACTTTATTGTAAAGAAATCATAAGAGCTTTCATCTTAACAAGAATATTTCAAACTGACATACTTTTCTTTACTCCAGCCTTTTAAAACATTAAACAATCACATGGCCACTTACATAACTAATGCTTTGACTTTTTCTTTTTTTTGAAAGGCAACAAAATCTTCTCTGTTTGCAGTCCAGGTGAATGGCAGACATTCAATTTCACCTGCCATGAATATTCTAACCATCCTAGCTCATCCTCAGCATTAAAAAGTTTGTCATATCCTTTCAGTTCATCTAACACCAAAAATCTAAAACTAACCTTACATTTCCCCTTCTTATGTTTAGCTAAAGCATTCCAATCATCACCAAAAGCAACAGCATGCTTATGCTCACAAACACACTTAGTTCTCGAGACGTCCTGCCAATATAAAATGCAGAACATGACATGCATTTAACTAAATATACTACAAACCTCGATTTATGTGTATAATAACCTCTAATATTAATGTCTTTATTATTAATATTATTAGCATCTGAATCCACATACAAATAATCACAAAGATTACAATTGTGACATTTAAACATCCCCATATTATTACCACTTAGTATTTTTGGTATTTTTAACTTAAATTGAAAAACGTTTTTAGTATGTTCCCCTCTCTTTTGGACAAAAAGTGGAGTTTCTCTAACTATTTCTTTTAACTCTGGGTTATTATCAAAAATTTTCCAATTATTAAAATAATATTTTTTAATAGCAACAGAATCTACACCTATTGCTTACAAACATAGATGTTCTAAAATCCTTTTGAGCAGGATTCATTTTAGTTCAAGAGACACCCTTTCTCAAGTTTTGGACTTCTGTGAAAACTTTCTCTAATAATACCTCTGGATATTCCCTACTAGAAAAGCTATCACATATATATTTTACCTTCTTTTAAACAATCCTCTTTCTTAGTAAGATTGTTAGCCCTCAGTAGCTGACCTTTCACAATATTTTCTTTTAAGGTGCATACTAGTATAATGCAAATATGCATTATTTTGAACTGATTTTTTTTATAAATCTTAGTATTAAGACACCCATTGTCTTTAAAGACAGCAACAACCAAAAACTGATTAATTCATTATGATGGCTGCCAGTAAATTCCAAAAAGGAATTAATACTGTTTAAATAACTCCAAAAAAGCCTCTCACCCCCTTCAAATTAAAAACACAATCAATAAATCAGTTAAACAATAATATAGTTTTTGAAAAAACACTTTCAAAAATGTTCACTCTCTCCCAGCCAGCCATATATAAATTGACATAACTAGGGCCACTGCTGCCAGCCATATATAAATCGACATAACTAGGGCCACTGCTGCCCCCATTGCTACTCCATTAATTTGATGGTAAAAATGTCCATTATATTAAAAAAGTATAACTTAATATTACATACAAAATTTCTATTAATATAGAAACCATATTAGAAGAAAAAAATCTAGAATTAATAAGTTCAAAGTATACCATTTCTAATCCTTTTTCATTAGGTATAACAGTATAAAGGGAATTTATAATTATTTTCAATTCCATAGGTAAAAACTGGAATTTACTCCCTCATGAAATAGCTACTCAAGAGTCTACCTCTCTATTCAAAAGACATATCAAAGAACATCTTAAAACTCAATGGCTATGTCCTTGTACTAATCCCGACTGAAAGTAAGTCTCAATCCACCTTATTTGTTTTCCCGTCCCATTACTGAGCTCCTATCTGACACTTCCTAGTACTAAGAGTTGCATCTCAAAAGTATGCCTTCTATTATTTTAAACTTCAGTATTTTATTTTTATTTTTAATTTGTGTAACTTTTCTTATAAATATTTACATCGTTTTTGCATTTATCTCTTGTACCTTGTATATTTTTATGAATAATAACTTTTTTCTTTGTTAAATATCATTGTTATTTTTACCTGTACTGGAGCTTTTCTCCCCGGGCCTCTGCTGTAAATGGATACATGTCCAGTTAGACTAGCCCAGTCAACAAATGTAAAATAAATAAAATAAAAATAAATATCCAGAGTTACTAACAAATCCCTATCCATTACTTGCACATTTTCTATCTTATTAACAAAATCAAGGGTGTCCCTAACAAAAGTAGAATACCTTTCCACTACTTTTTGTAAGTGTTTATCTATAAAAATAGCCATAGATTCTGGTTTACTTCCTGCACTCATTACTATTGGTCTGAATGGGGGATTGTTTATATTTTTATGAATTTTTGGCAAGCCGAAAAAACAGCTAAAGCTTGGATTGCAAACCTTGACATATCTCTTCAGAGATTCTGTAACCCTGCAATATAAAACCATTCTTCTGAGAGAATCAATTAATGTATAAGCTTTCTTAACATCTGAAAAAGAAACACTCATAAAATTCATCAGCTAAAGTTCTAACATTTTTCGATCATATTCACATCTATCCATTAAGACTAAAGCATTTCCTTTGTCAGCTTTAAAAAATCAACAAATTGTCATTTTTAACAATCTCATAAAAATAGATGCTTCATTCAAAGACAGATTATAGTATTTATTGCATGCTTTCTTATCTAGCAATTGAATAATCTGCACTTCTGTCATTGCTAAAAAAATCCAAATCTTTTCTAAGAGGTGGATTGTATATACTAGGCTGATGAAACACATTATTTTCACTGTCCTGATGGTTAAAGAGAAATTTTAAATTTAATTTCCATATATAATCATGTAGACAATTAATAGTGTCACATTTATCAGCTCTAGCAGTTGGTACAACATTCCAGCCTTTACTAAGCACTTTATACACTGCATCAGAAAGAGGAACAGAGGCTAAATTAATAATTTTAAAGACACAGTTACTACTACTTAGTTCCTCTTTTGTTGATAATTTTGATTTCTGTTTGTCCATTTCTTCTGATACATATTACACTGGGTCTTTTTTGTCTCAGTCACTTCAGCCCAGGTCTTGTTGTTTGTGCCTCCTTGTTGATAACATGAACATTCTGAACTTTCAAAGGTTGCTGAACATTCTGATTTAAACTATTAGATCAACCAACAGCATTATTTTGCTGGTTCTCAGTTTCTTTAGAGCCAGAACCAGATGCAACGCTGCTGGAGCCATTATTCTATTCTGCAAGCCGCTCTGATCTACGTAAGCTGACATCCGAATTTGCTGTTGGCATTTCAACACCATTTCCTGAATCTGTTGCTGCCCCTTCATTTGGTCGCAGTAACTGAAGCCCCTCCTGAAGTTGGATAAGCCACTTCTTCCTCATATTCCATTTTATCTCTCATGTATTTTTTGATTTTTCTTTTTTTAAGGATGTCATTTTTCTTAATCAACCTCTCTTGAATCAAACAAAACCTCTATTCAAAGTTAACAGCAGAAATGTTTTCTTTGAGATGCAAAAACGTTGCTGCTTGGATTTTGTCCGTTAAGTCCTTAACCTTCTGTCTATTAAGACTCAGAACCATTTCCACATATTGCATCCCAATTTTTTGATTTAATTCAACCCACTGGTCTAAGAATTCCTTAGGTATATTGTCTCCAATAGGCATTTTATTAATTCTTAGACCTTTAGGAACCTGTTGAACCAGCAAACGGGTTCTCAAAGTAGATTTTATCCCACTGCAACCTTTTAAGGTGAAGCAGGTACTTTTCTAACATACTGAACATTTCTGAATGACTCGGAACTTGATTATTCAGACCAAAGGCTTGTTCATTTTTAAAAGGGTCCAAAGGAGAAGCCAAACATCCCATTAACACTTCATCACTAATGGAGGAAACAGAAGCGTGTTGAGAGGTGTTGCTTCTTAACGGAATAGTCTTACTTATTAAGCCTTCTTAGTTCGGAACAATAGAACCACTTGGCATATCATGAAGTGTAAAACCAGAGGGCACAGACACAAAGCTGAATTCATTTGACTGCTCATATTGCACCAAAAAAACACAAATATCCACAAGTAGGTAATGAAACACACAAAAAATGATAAATCCTCAGATCAAAAAGTGATGCAAGACACACACCAAACTTTATTGTAAAGAAATCAGTAAGCGCTTTTGTCTTAACAAGACTTTTACAAACTGACATACATTTCTTTACTCCAGCCTTTTAAAACATTAATTACATGACATAAAAAAATCACATGACTACTTACATAACTTTAACCTTTTCTTTTTTAAAAGGGCAACAAAATATTCTCTATTATTCAGTCCAGGTGAATGGCAGGCATTCAATTTCATCTGCCATGAATATTCTAGCCATCCTAGCTCATCCTCAGCATTAAAAGGTTTGTCATATCCTTTCACTTCATCTAACACAAAAATTTAAAACTAACCTTACATTTCCCTTTCTTATAATGTTTAGCTAAAGCATTCCTATCATCGCCAATAGCAACAACATGCTTATGCTCATAAACATGCTTATAAAGTTATAGAGAAGTCCTGCCAATATAAAATGCAGATCATGACATGCATTTAACTAAATACACCACAAACCTCGATTTACGTGTATAATAATCTTTGATATTAATGATTTTATTATTAATATTAATAGCATCTAAACCCACATACAAATAACCACAAAGATTACAATTGTAACATTTAAACATCTCCATCTTATTGCCACTTACAATGTTTGGTATTCTTATTACATTGAAAAACGTTTTTAAAACTTTTCCCTCTCTTTTGGGCAAAAAGTAGGGTTTCTCCAACTATTTCTTTTAACTCTGGGTTATCAAAACTCTTCCTATTATTAAAATAATATTTTAATAGAAACTGAATCTACATTATTGCTTACAAGCATAGATGTTCTAAAATCCTTTTAAGCAGGATTAATTTTAGTTCTAGAGACATCCTTTCTCAAGTTTTGGACTTCTATGAAAACTTTTTTCTAATAAACCCTCTGGATATTCCCTACTAGAAAAACTATCACATATATTTTTACCTTTTTTAAAAAATGATTGTCTTTCTTAGAAAGATTATTAGTCCTCAGCAGTTGACCTTCCACAATATTTTCTTTAGTTCTTTTAGGTGCATAATAGCATAATGCAAATACAAATTATTTTGAACCGATTTTTTATAAATCTTACTATAAAGACACCCACAGATTCTGAAAGTTCAGCTACTGAGGGTTAATAATCTTCCTAAGAAAGAAGGTGTTTTTTTTTAAAAGAAAGTAACTACATATGTGATAGTTTTTATAGTATGGGATATCCAGAGGGCTTATTAGAAAAAGTTTTCACAGAAGTCCAGAATTTGAGAAAGGATGTCTCTAGAACTAAAGTTAACCCTGCTCAAAAGGATTTTAGAACAGCTATGCTTGTAAGCAAGTGTAGATTCTGCTATTTTAAATTATTATTTTAATAACTGGAATATTTTATTAATAACCCAGAGTTAAAAGAAATAGTTGGAGAAACCCCACTTTTTGTCCAAAAGAAAGGGTAACATTTTTAAAAACTTTTTTCAATCTAAGTTAAGAATGCCAAAGTGGTAATAAGATGAGGATGCTTAAATGTCACAATTATAATCTTTGTGATTATTTATATGTGGGTTCAGATACTATTGATATTAATAATAAAGACATTAATATCAGAGGTTACTATACGTGTAAAGTGAAATACATTTTATATTGGCAGGACTTCTCGAGAACTTTATAATCGTGTTTATGAGCATAAGCATCCTGTTGCTATTGGTTATGCTAGGAATGCTTTAGCTAAACATTGTAAGAAGGGGAAATGTAAGGCTGGTTTTAAATTTATTGTGTTAGATGAAGTGAAAGGATATGACAAACTTTTTAATGCTGAGGATGAGCTAGGATGGTTAGAATATTCATGGCAGGTGAAACTGAATGCCTGTCATTCACCTGGACTGAATAATAGAGAAGATTCTGTTGCCTTTTAAAAAAAAGAAAAAGGTAAAGTATTAGTTATGTAAGTGGTCATGTGATTTTTTAATGTTTTAAAAGGATGGAGTAAAGAAAAAGTATGTCAGTTTGAAAAAGTCTTAAGATGAAAACGCTTACTGATTTCTTTAGAAAAAAGTGGTGGGTGGATCTCTTACCTCACTTTTTTATCTGAGGATTTATCATTTTTTGAGCGTTTCATTCCATACTTGTGGGCTTTTCCAAATCTGACTACAATCTCCTAATGGCAGGTATAAGCAGCTTCACAGCCACTGTCCCTTCAGTTGGAACTGGCATTAACGTTCAAGCCGACAGCAAAAAACTATACGAGCGCCTACATAGCTGTATGGACTCTGCAATACCTGACAGGACTAAATCATCTTCCTCAAGGAAGAGTAAACCTCTCTGGTGGACAGCAGCAATAAACAAACTCTATAATGAAAGGAAAAAAAAATTGCTGTCCAGAACCAAGAAGAACCAGGTGCCAAGTTGGAAGCAATCTCTCCTTTGTCTGTACAAGCAAATAAGGTCATTGGTGAAATCCTCTAAGGCTAACTTCAAGTCCATATTAGCCACATCCACTTAGGACAATCACAATGTCTACAATCTAAAAGATAACACCTAAATCTGCTCTGAACTGGTGGTCAAGAACACCACATACACAAAGGCTGTAGCTATAGCCAACCTGCTGGCAGACAAGTTCACCGAAAACTTCACCTCCCCATCAGTAAACCAGGACATCTCCAGCACCTGCCACCCCTCCCCTCATCACCAGGGAGTAGGTCTTTAATGCATTCTCAAAGGCAAAAAAATACAGTCTCCATGGGACCTGACAACATCCCTGGCTGTGTCCTACATAAACTCAGGCATGAGCTCTCAGCTCCAGCAGGCAGCATATTCAACCAAAGCATGAGCACCGGCTTTGTCCCAGCCGAATGGAGGACAGCCACGGTCATCCCTCTGCACATAGGTTAAATGTCCACTGACCCAGGCAATTATAGGCCCATCAGCCTAACTAGCCAGATCTGCAAGGCCATGGAATGCATTACCATGGACCCTATAAACAAGGACATTGACAACCTCCAAACACTTGACCCCACACAGCTTGGTTTTGTCAAAGAGAGATCATGCCTCTTAAACTTGGTCGACTTCTTCAAAACAGTCACCAATGCCATGGACAAGGGGAAGACAGTGCACACCACCTGCCTGACCTAGCCAAAGCCTTCAACATTATTCCCCACTTCAGCATAATGAATAAACTCTTCCATCAACCCATATGTTACCAGATGGGTATCTAACTGGCTCAGAACCAACAAAGTCAAAATAGAGGAAACCGCCTCTAGTAGTAGACCCATAATGAGTCCATAATAACTCCAAGGATCAGTCTTGGGGCCTTTACTGTTTGGGATATACTTTTCTGAGGTGCAAGTCAAAACCAGTAGTCTGTGGTTGACCACGTTTGCAGATGACTGCAAGCTGGGCACTGTCTTAAATTCCACTAGTGATGTGAACACCCCAAACAGGGCCTTACCCAAACTAATGACTGGTGCCAGAAGCTTGGCCTCAAACTGAATGCCAAGAAATGCATCATTACCCCCTTTGGAGAAAATGGTGTCCCCACTATTTATCACATTAATAACAATGTACTAAGCATGCAATCAGTTGTGAGGGACTTGGGCACCCAGGATAGACAGCAACCTGACTTTTGACCACCACGTTGCCTCCATTGTATAGAAGACTTTCTACATGGCCCACCTCATAAGTAAGGGTATTTCATCCAGGAACAAGGCGGTCATAACATCCCAGTACTCCTGGAAAGATGGAAAACAGCAGTCCACAGCTTTGATGCCAATATTTTAATAATAAAAACACCAACACATAAAAGACTCATGAATAACACTGCGTTTTCATCCCTAGTGTACAGACTTCATCAGATGCGGACAAAAAATATTAACCCAAGTTTTAAACCCCTCTCATTATACAATTTAAACAGTAAAATTAGTAATATAATCAGTTAGAATAAAACACATGTTAAAATGCTGTTAAAAAGCCATTTAAAAACTTTTATAAAAATATACTGACAAAATACATCCTAAATGTGCATCTGCAAAAACATACATTTCTCTAGTTAAAACAATGTTTAAATAGTTATAAAAATGTTTTTTGCATGAAACCTAAAATGCATGATTAAAAAGTATATTAATGTGTACATCATAGGTCTCAACCTCTTAAGAGGCCAATGTGGAACACAGACCTTAACAATGTGTGACAAATGGTCAAAATGTGGAACACCCTATTTTCGCACAGTGCGAAACATGCCATTGCCATGGATCATGGTAGAGGCTTGCATTTCACATTCACCACTTTAGATGTGTTCTACCCCTGTCTTACCGCCATGTCTGGGCCGGGCAAAGGTGCCTAAAATGGTACTTAAAAGTAGGGCCCACTACTTTGACAGGAATGTGTCATTTAAGACATCATGTCTTGGAATATTATGATGTGCAAGATCTCATATCTTTAACCATGAAAAATAAACATACACTAAGCAGAAGCACACATACATTTGTAAACCCTCACATTCATGCCAGTATCACTACAGCGTTGTGTACTTTGAAACCGACTTTTTGCCATTAGTGTGCCACTTGGATTTTAAGGTAGGGTCCCTACCTTAAAATCCAAATAGCACACTAATGGCAAAAAATCTGATCCAAAGTACACAAAGGCTGTAGTGATACTGGCATGAAAGTGCTTAGTTTACAGTTGTGGAAATACTACTGAAAAAATGCCACTGAGCAAAGAAAGCAGAGCAGGGAGAAGGACAAAACCAGACTTGACAAAAATACTGCTATAAACCTGAGGCATTGACAAGAGAATTCAAAATAAAAATGTTTCCGAATTAGAAGTTAGAATTAAAAAATTAGAACTTAATTAGAAAAATTGCCCATTTTCTAACATGTCAACCAGCAGCACAACACTGTCACTTCAGTATTTTCCTTGAGCAGTTCAGCATCTTGCCATTATGAAAAGACACTAAAGTTCTACTAGAAAACAAAACTCGATACTTTAAAGCATCCCATTACTACAAAGATGCTCACTTTTGACATCCATCCACATACCTCTCGACCTTTTAGTGCAAGAAATCTGGACAAAGCCCAACATAATGTAAGCAGCACAACAAAAAGACACTAAATATTGTCTTATAAACTGAGAAAGTTGCTAGAACATGATCTGTGTTGGCAATTACTGTCAGAGACATACTAGGGGGACAAACAGCACAAAAATAGAGACACTAAATATTGGCCTTATAATTTTAGCCTATGCCTTGAAAACAATAAAGTTGTAATCTCAGTTCAAAACAAATATTCATCTCTATAACCATACATGTTTACTTGAAAACTGTAAATGGAATGGAAAACTATTCAACGCAAAATAATCTTTGTAAAGGTTGCATTCATTTTATTCCTGGTCTTAAACTAGATTTTATAAGTCAAAATAAACACAGCTTATGATCTCAGTAACCATTCATGCAACACATACTGCCAGCAGTGTTTTCTTCATACAACTGTGAGGTTTCATATGAGGCTAGTAGTTATATCAACGTCACTTGGTTTTAGAGATGTTTACAGAAATATGACCAGTATTATAATACATATAAATAGTACAAATAATATTAAATATTTTTAGCATCACTAAATAGAGGTCAAATATCACATCAGCTTTAAAACAAAATATCCAATTACCCTGTATTCAGCATGGTTTTAGAATTCTTAAAACATAGCACAATCAGTTAATATTTCAATGTATTCACTTTTCTTTTTGCTCGCTCTAGCTCTGGACTTTTAATTGAAACAGTGACAAAAAACTTTTAGTGGAAACAGTTACAAAAACTTTTAGTTTAACCCCTCAAATTATATAATGCATGTTGTATGCAGACTATCTTCTTTAAGAAGCAATTAATTTAAATATCTGCAAAACAATACAGCTACTGAATCCTTTCTAAATGCCCTGGCCACAGCTACATTTATAAAAAACACTTACCTCTACCAACTTGTCCCCAGTAGCTCAATACAATCCAGACTCCACACAATACACAAAAATCAGCCCCGGTTGTCAGGCAGGCAGCAAAACAAAACCTCAGACTTGACACTCTTGATCCTCCTAGAACCACCAAAGCAATGGTTATATCCCTGAAGTCCCTTCAGCTGCTGATTCTTCTTCTGGCGCTTGGGTCCTGACCCCCCCCCGATGTCTTCAATCCCCAGCCACGCTTATTCCTTATTCCCAGTCTTCCACTGTTGTTGGAAGATCATTGCTTCCTGGAAGCCTTTTTCAAGCCACTATTTTGGCACGAAAAGGCTTCCCGGAACGTGATTGGCCTATGCATTGGTTTGTGTGCCTCGATGCTGATTGGCAGTAATTGCGGTACACAAACCAGTCAGAATGCATGTAGCGGAGCCACTGCTGTTCATTGCGAAACAGTGGCTTCGCTCATCATTAAACACGGAGCGTTCCGAATAATCCGGAGCACTTGGATGCTCAGGTGTACATATATTTTACAAGTTGTGAAATGCCAGTGAAGAGTTCTCTCTTGTGACCTTAACATGCCATTACATCCATTTTCTAACCTTAGCAATTAATTTTTCAAAACAATTTAATGCTTACCCCATAAGAGAATTCTCATGTATCCAAATGCCTCATAATATTGTTATTTCCTAAGTGAGAAGTTGCCAGTTGTTAAAATGTTTTTTGTTCTTCTCTATATTGCAGTTTGGCTGCTCTCATTTTTAATGATGGGGCAATGGAAGTATTCTCATTCAAAGCAGGTAGAACAGTGGCCTTCTTTACTTCTTCTAAAACAAAAAATGAGTAGAGTGCCTTTTTACATTCCCTCAAGTGTTTTTTTAAAGCATTTGTCTCTTTCTTGGTTTGTATATCATAATAGTGTTCGTAAATCCTTCTCCTCAGCTTATGTTCTGTTTTCTCTATATAAAAAGAATCTAATTCTTCACAGTTTGCAAGGTAAATGAACCCAGAAGAATTACAATTTGAAAATTCATTGCCAGTCATTAACTTATTCCTACTTTGTTAATTATGTAACTACATTGTGAGCACCACCTACACTTATAAGTCCCTTTCTTCCTTCAAACCACCTTACTATCTTCGGGGTCACCTTCTTACAAAAATTTCAAATTTGGGGAGTTTTTATAAACCACTTTTAACGTCTCCTTGGGAATGTCCCCTAAATCAGTAAACTCCACAAATCATTCCCACTGGGTCTTCATAATTTTCTTAACCAAACCAGCTCTACCATTAAATTCTATCACCACAGCATTCCCAAAATCATCTTCTGGACCTGTACTCAATCCTGTTTGATTTGTTAATAACTCACCCAAAATAGGATGAATTTTTCTTTCCTACCTGCAATGACTTCATTTCTAACTTCTTGGATCATCTCTTTTGGATATCCCCTTTCCTTAAATAATTTCTCCAATAATTCACTTTTTTTTTTTGACAGTCTTCATCTCCAGAGGTTATTCTGCTTGCAAGCACATACTGTCCTGTAACTATGTTCCTTTTACAATGAAAGGGGTGCGCACTGTCATAATGTAGATAATAATTGGAAAATGTGGATTTTCTAAAAATCTTAGAATTACATTTATTATTCTGTTTATAAATTTCTACATCCAGATAGTACAGCCTTTATGGGAAAAGGTTTGTGTAAAACCTAAAAATGTGGTAGTATTGTTCAAAAATGTTATAAATTCTTGTAATTTCTCAAGGGAAGCCATCCTTAAACTACATATGTCATCCAAAAACCTTCTGTCGAGTGTCTAGCAACTTGAATAAATGGACCTCAATATGTATTTTTCTTCCCATTTTGCCAAAATAAGACTGGCATAATTTGGGGCACATGTTGCACCCATTGCCACTCCCTGTATTTGCTGATAAACTTCTCCCTTGAAATATATAAAGTTATATTTTAGAATCAGGTCCATGAGGCTTAAAAAGACCAACTGTTTATTCCATGTAAGCTCACCATCCTCAAATATAACTTCTTCCAACATTTGTAAACCTTCAGTAAGTGGAATACTGGAGAATAGGCTGACTACATCTACTGTAACAAAAATAACATCTTCATTGTCCTCCTCATTTTTCATCTCCCTTAAGAAATCCCAAGAATCCCTCAGAATCATTTTCCTTTTTAGCCATAGCTTCTTAAGCTTCATATCTACATATTTTGCTAAGGGTAAGTATTTGACCCCTCAGCAGAAATTATCACCCTTAAGGGTGGGTCCATCTCATTTTTATGAATTTTCGGTATTCCAAATATTGATGGAATTTTTGGTTTGTCTACTTTTAAATAATTATGAGTTTTCTGATCTATTAGCCCTTCTAACAACATAATATCCAGAACCATATCAACCTTCCTATATAGTAATGTCTTTCGGCTCTTCCTGGTTAGGGGTCGCCACAGAGGAATGTCGGTCCGCTTATGATTGGCAGTAGATTTTTATGGTGCCAAGGTGCCAGCCCGACGCCCAACCTTCAATGAAGGCACACCCATTCATGCATGCACCTACCTGCATGTCTTTAAACGTCACTCGACTGCGGGGAGGACATGCAGACTCCACACAGAAGGCGCTCCAGTCGAGAATAGAGCAGGGAACCTCTTGCTGTGAGGCGACAATGCTAACCACTACACCACCACGGCCTGTTTTTAACCTTCCTATATGCAATATTGATTTCATTTCTGGATACTCATGTGAATTTGTTAGTATCCATAAGTATCTCATTCATTTTGCCCTCATATGTTAATACATCCATAATAACAATACCCCCTCCCTTGTCGGGTTTCAGTACCCTGATTTCGCTATTCTTCCTTAACTCAGCTAAAATATTCTTTTCTTTCGAACCTAAGTTTGCCTTATATCTAACTCTTGAAAATTATTTCCTAATTTCATTCTCTACAACTTGTTTGAAGTTTTTTAGCTGTGGGTGTAGGGGTGGGTTTAAAGGTGCTCTTTTTCTTTAAAACTGCATAATTTAATTTACTTTGTTCTGGTAGCAGTAGCCCTAAATATATCTTCCTAACAAACAACTTAAGGTTCAAAATCACCTTAATAAGATCCCCCTTATTCTGAGGGATACATTTTAAACCTTTAGACAAAAGACTGAAATGTCCATCAACCAGTTCCACGTTACTAAATTATATATACTGAAGTAATTTTTGGTGAATTTACAACTGCTTATCTTGCCTTGCTCAGTTCCTTCTCCTGAATTTTCATTAAATATTCAACATTTAATATCTCCTTCACCCCCCCCAATAAAAATGTTGTTGTTGATACTGAACAGGTGTTTTATTTTTCAGCCTCTCTGACCTTCGTAGGGGTGGATACTCTGAAAAATCATCCAAATCACCTACATTTTCACCAACTTGTGCATTCTCTCTACTGACATTCTCATAATTTTCATACTGAATAAAATCATATTTTTCTTCATATTTTTTAAAAACCTTTGGTTTGGGGTAACATATTATTCCTATTCTCATTAACATCTCTTTCAAATTTTCTCAACTTCCTGTTGATAAGTTCTTCACATTTTTCATCTATACCCACACTAATGTTGAAACACCTCTCTTTCTCAGAGGCAATAGTAAAAATTAAGTCATCCTTAATATGTTCATTTATTGCTTCAATTTCTTTCTGAACACATTCTTTAAGCCTTTCATTTATTTCACCATAACTTTCAACATTTCAAGTCCGCATCTTGCAATTGCTGATTGCAATACTAAGAATGTAGTGTATGTAGCTCACTGCACAACATGTTTCCATTTTTATGTTGGCAAAACTAACTGTCACCTAAGGGAACAGATAAGGGATCACCTTTACTGCACTAGAAAAGGGCAACTGTATAGTGCTTTGGCTAAACATACATTGGATAAGGGGGATGACCATATATTTTTGTTTCAGGTTTTACACATCCAGAATGTCAGCAATAGGATGGGGGACATTTTTATTTATTTATTTATTTATTTAACATTTGTTGACCGGGAATGTCCGACTAGGTTCCACAGAGCCTGTTTTCAGCGGAGGCCCGGGGAGAAACGCTCCAGACATAGTCAATACTACTGAAAATATGGAAGTAAAATGGATTTTGCATCAATATGACAGTATTTCTTGAGCTGTTTTTAGTATAGATAATAAAGACAAGCAATTGTTGAGATGTATGTATTAAAAGCATATGTATTCACTAGGTGGCCAACATGTGCATTTATTAGGCAGAATATATGTATTCATTTAGCTGTTGAGTGTGTACTGCTTATAGTTTTATATATATATTTTTATATATATTTTATGTTTATTTTTATGTTTATATTTATGCACATAAGTAGCTACTAAATGGGGAACATGAGTACATGTATTTATTCATTGATGTATTTTATTTATATTTATTCACATGTCCTTGTCTTTACATTTTGTGTATGGGGTTTTTACATAGAATTTTTCCGACTTCAGCAATTAACTAAGGGCAAAACGTAACCATAGTAATTAATTGATTGCTGAGTGCTGAATTAATTTTGAGTGGTAGGATTGTTGTTCTAGTAATGAATTAAAGTATTTAAGTGCTGTTGCTGTTTGAATTAACTGTCTGATGAAGCAATGGTTACCATTGTGAAAGCGCTCACTATTTTGTATTAAAAAAGAAGATTTTACTTCGTGGTTCAGCTTCTTTATTCCAGCTACCTTCCTACTGGGCACCTGTGTTTCAACATTTTCAACTTCTGGGCTGGTTTGGATTTATTTGTAAAAAGAATAATAAATTTAATTCTAAGATTTTTAGAAAGTCCACATTTTCCATTTCCTACTTACATTATGACAGCGTGCACCCCTTTCATTATAAAAGGAACATAGTTAAGGGACAATATGTGCATGCAAGCAGAATGACTTCTGGAGATGATGACTTTGTTGAAGAGAGTGAATTATTGGAGAAATTATTTAAGGAAAGGGGTTATCTGACAGAGATGATCCAAGAAGTTTAGAATGACGTCAATGCAAGTAGGAAAGAAAAAGTCAAACCTATTTTGGGTGAGTTATTAACGAGTCAAACAGGATTGAGTACAGGACCCAAAGATGATTTTGGGAATGCTGTGGTAATAGCATTTAATGCTAGTCCTGATCTGGTTAAGAAAATTATGAAGACGGAGTGGTAAAGATTTGTGAGGTTCACTAATTTAGGGGACATTCCCAAGGAGACATTAAAAGTGGTTTATAAAAACTCCCAAAATTTGAAATGTTTGCTAGAAGGTGACCACAAAGACAGTAAGGTGGTTAGAAGGAAGAAAGGGACTTTTAAGTGTGGGCAGTGTTCACTATGTAGTTACATCATTAACAAAGAAAAAATACTCCTAGCTAGTAGGAATAAGTTAATAATTGGCAATGAATTTTCAAATTGTAATTCTTCTGAGTTCATTTTCCTTGCAAGCTGTGAAAAATGTGATTCTTTTTATATAGGAAAAACAGAACGTAAGCTGAGGAGAAGGATTTACTAACACTATTAGGATATACAAACCAAGAAAGAGACAAATGTTTATATAAATACTTGAGAGAATGTAAAAAGGCACGCTACTCATTTTTTTGTTTTAGAAGAAGTAAAGAAAATAAGAGGGGGCTCCGGGAGGAAAAAATTGAATACAGAGAGTTTTGGTGGCAAATAACACTGCAGGCCACTGTTCCACCTGATTTGAATGAGAATACTTCTATTGGCCCATTGTTAAAAATGAGAGCTGCCAAATTGTAATATAAAGTACAGTTGTGTACACTTACCATAAATGTAGATGTTCAAGTGTATCTACTGTTGCAGTCATCACATGTGGGTTATCCCCACTGTGGTAGCCCTCGGCCAGCCCGAATACCAGAGTCAATGTTTTTCTGCATCGGCTGCAGTCACCTGTAGTCTGACGTCAAGTCGTCTGTGCTATAAAGCAAGGCAGCCGGCATCATTACATCAGTTATTCTTGCCCTAACCTATCAGAAGCACAAGGAAATAAGGTAAAGTGGTCCTGGTGGCTAAAAGCCACCATGGGAAGCTTATGTCCCCCGAGGGAAAGGGGATATAAGGGGGTGGAGGGAGGGAAACCAGGACTGCAACAGTGAATGCACTCAAACATTTATGGTAAATGTACACAACTGTACTATGTTCTTCGTGTTTCACTGATGCAGTCATCACCTGTGGGAGGATTACCAAAGCTGAGGAGACGGGTGGAAGGATAGGTTAGAGCCCTAGGCATGGGTTTAGCAAGCCCTGCAGAACTGTAGATGCAAACCCTGCCCTAGACTTAGAAAAAAAGAGGTAGGTGGTAATGCTTTATAAGAGTATGGCCAGAGGTCCAGGTGGCAGCTTCCAAGATGTCCCTGGTGGGGACTTCTCTGAGGAAGGATGTAGAACTGGAGGCTGCCCTAGTGGAATGGGTATGAATAAACTTGGGGGGGGGGGTTCTATGTAGTCTGTAGCAAAAATGGATACAGTGTGATATCCATTTGGAAATGGTTTGCTTGGAAATGGGCTTCCCCTTTGCCCCTGGGGCAAAGCTGACAAGCAGCTGGTCTGTTTTTCTGAAGGGTTTAGTAAGGTCCAGACAGTATCTGAGTTGTCTGTGCATGTCTAGCGAGTACAGGATTCTTTCCCCTTGTTTTGAGGGTTGGGAAAGAAGGTAGGTAGGTGTATGGCCTGGTTGAGGGTCACATCAGATACCACCTCGGGCATAAAGGATGGGTTAAGTCCTCAGGGAGACCCTGTCTGCATGAAAAATGATGAAGGGCTCAACAGCCATGTGTGCCTGAATTTCTGAAACCCTTCTGGCTGAGGTGATAGCTAGTAGGAAGGCAGTCTTCCAGGAGAGGTATTTCAATTCTGTTGAAGCAGCAGGTTCAAAAGGAGGTAAGGTTATTTTTTTCTAAAACATAATTCAGGTCCCAGGCTGGTGTGGGAGGCCTTCTGGGAGGTCTGATATTAGAATCCCCTCTGATGAATTGTTTAATCAAAGGATGAGAGAAGAGGGGTAGGTCTGAATCGTAAAGGACTGAAATGGCTGAGGAATGGATTTTAATAGAAGAGAAGGAGAGGCCACTTTTGAGTAACTCAGCTAGGTAATCCAAGATAAGAGGGATGGAAAGATGTAAGGTACTGGCCTCACTGAACTGGCTCCAGGAGCAGAATCTTTTCCATTTCCATGCATAAGATTTTCTGGTACTGGGCCTTCTGGCTTCTGTGATAATGTCTACGACCTGTTTGCTTAACAGGGACTCCTTGTTAGCTTTTAAAGTATAAGCCATGCTGAACGATTAACAGTCTGCAAGTCTGGGTGCAATATCCCCCCCCCCCACCTGGGTCAAGAGGTCGGAGATCGGGGAAGCTGCTTGGGGGGTTCTAAGGTCAAGCTGTGCAGTAAGGGGTACCAATGCTGTCTGGGCCAATCTGGAGCAATGATGATGGCCTTTGGTCTCTCCTCCCTTACTTTGATCACTACCTTGGGAGTAAGAGGCAGAGGAGGGAACTTGCACAGAGAGGGAGTTCCAGGGGAAGGTCAAGGCATTCACCTTCCACACTAGGAGGTGATACTCCCTGGTACAGAACTTTTGAAGCTGGGGGTTGAGGTGCAAAGCAAAGAGATCCACCTCCGGAGTCCCCCACTCCTGAGTGATTTTCAGAAAAATTTCCCTGTGGAGCTGCCATTCATAGGGGTCCAGTAAGTTTCTGTTTAGGTGGTCTGCCACGGTGTTGGTGACCCCTGGCAGGTTTGGGGAATTAGGTGTAGACCCATGGAGGTGACCGTCAGCCAGTGGTTCATGGCTAGCCTGCACAGAGGGTAAGACTGGGCCCCCCACTGTTTGTTGATAAAGGAGAACCCCTGGCTTGAGATGGGGTTTGAAGGACGTCAGCACCTTTTGTACTGCGATCATTTCTTTCTGACTGATGTGTAAGGGAAGGTGCTGGGCATCCCAAAGACCTTGGGTGCACCTGCCTGCTAGGTGAACACCCCAAGCAATGTCCGAGGCGTCAGTGGTGATGGTCTGGTCGGGTAGGGTGGTGGATGAAGGGAAGACCCTTGTTCTTGGCACAGGCCACTGCCCACCAGAGAAACTTGGCCCTTATATATGGGATCACAGGGAGAGAGGTCTCTAGAGACTAAGAGTGCTGACATCAAAGGTTCTTTAGATACCACTGAAGTTTTCTCATGTGAAGCCTGGCCAGAGGAATTAGAAGGATGCAAGATGCCATGTACCCCAGGGCTTGCAGGAACTTCCTCGCAGTGAGGTAACTTCTGGAAGCCAGCTGGGTAAAGTAGAGAGGTAGGAAGTTCTTCTTTTCTGGGGATAGGAAGGCCAATTGGGATGCTGTGTCTAGCAGAGCTCACAAGAAAATGATCTGCCTGGTGGAAGTTTGATTTGATTTCTTCTCGTTGATGGCGAACCCTAGGGAAGTTCGGAGGGATTTGACAGAGAAAGTCCTGGAGCAACTTTTCTTTGCACTCTGCCAGAATGTGGCAGTTGTCCAGGTAAAGGTAAATCTGCATATTTCTCTGTCTGCAAATTGCTATGGCTTGGGCTAAGCATTTGGTGAATACTCTGGGTGCAGCTGATAAGCCAAAGGGCAGTGCGGAGAACTGAAGTGTTGTGATCCTGCTCTGAAGCACAGGAATTTCCTACAGAATTCCCTTATGGGGATGTGGAGTGAGGCATCTTTTAGGTCTAGGGTCACTAGCGAGGCATTTTTTTGTCAGCATAGGCAGCAGCTGCTGCAAAGTTAGCATTCTGAATCTGCAGACCACCAGGGAGGTGTTCAGAAAGGATAGATCCAGGATGGGGTGCCAAGTGCCCTCTTTTCTGGGAACAAGGAATAGTCTGGAATAAAAGTCTTTGCCTGTTTGATCTGAGGGGACAGGTTCTACTGCCCCCTGGGATATGAGAGTTTGGACCTGTTCCAATGCCTCTGCCCACTGATTTGGAGGTAAGTCTGGGTACCCTCTTGGAATTGGGAGTTTGCCGATGGAGAATTTGTATCCCTGAAAAATGATCTTTAAGACCCATTGGTTCTTTGTTACAGAAAGCCAATTTTCTTTGAAGAGGGAGAGCTTTCCTCCTAGCTTTTGGTGAGTGAAGGGAAGGCAGAGGGGGGAGCGGGAGTCATTGAGAGTTTTTGCCATAAAAGGCTGGCTTAGAACTCCCTGCCTTTGGAGTGGAAGTGGTCCACTGTTTGCTTCTCTGCTGGCCCTAGGATAGGGGCCTGGATGGTCTGTCCCTGCGGGGCTTACCTTGGCCCTGTCTGCTAAGCGCAGGGAAGGACCAGTGCTTAGAGGGAAAATTCCTGCTGAACCTGGCAGGTTGAATCTGATAGAAATCTTTTACTGTTTACATAGATTTTGCTTTGTCTTCCATCTTTTTAAGCACCTCTGCTGCTTTTACTCCAAACAAGCGGTCCTTATCCAGGGGTGCATCAATAAGTTTAGACTTGACATGATCAGGGAGAGGTTGTTCCTCCAGCCATGCATGTCTCCTAATGACAGATCCTGACACTGTTGCCCTGCTAGAGGCTTATAAGGCATCATATCCACAGTGTAATGAGTGTTTTGCCAGTTGACAAGCAGAGTGCAGTAAATCTGCTAACTCTTTTGAATTGACACAGTCAGGAAAGTTAGAAATCTTTTGTTTTAATAGTTCCAAAGTGTGCTGTTGATATTTTAACATATGGAACTGACAGTTGAGTGCTCTGATAGCTAAGGTTGCAGAAGTGTATACTTTTTTACCCCATCTGTCCAGAGTTCTGGAATCCTTGTCAGAAGGAATAGGATTCTTGGCAGAACTAGTCTTAGCTCCTTTAGGTCCCTGTGTAGTGACCTCTGGGTCTGCAGCATGTACATGTATTTGTGAGAATCCGGTACTCTGCAGTAGCTGTCAGGTTTACTGGGAGTAGATGGGAGGGCATCAGGGGCAAAGCTGGATTCATGGAAAACATCATCCACCACTTCTAAAATAGGGGGGACGGCCAAGGGTCTGTGCTGGGGCAGGTCCAGAAACGCTCAAAGTCTTTTCTTAGACTGGGTGAAGTCCTGAGATTCCCTTTGGAAATGTTCCCTGAGGGTGTGAAGGGTTTCTCCAAAGGAAAGGTTCTCTGGAGGGGAGGCAGAAGGGATGGATTCTTCTGCATCTGAATCATCATAAGCAGTCAGAGGTTGCTGTTCCTCTTCAAAATCTGAATAGTTGATTCCTCAGAATCCTGTTCTGTCATAATTTATGGAGAAGGATGCCTTTTCCTTTCAGAAGTTGTGGACTGACTACCCCAGATAAGGGAGATGAGATCCTCCGCCATTTTAAACATTTGTGCTTCAGGTGATAAGAGCAGGAGCAAGATGGTGGCTAGAAGCAGATTTTCTAAGAGTGGCCTGGCTTCCAGGTCTGAGAGAATCCATTGGTCTGAGAGCAATGGTAGTCAGATGAGAAGACATCGGTTTGTGTCTAGATTCAGTAGTGCGAAAGGCCTCCTCGGAAGCCGGTGCCTGTGTCGCAGCTCCGGACCCAAACAAGGCAAAGCCAGCCAAAGGCTCAGAAGACAAAGAAGATTTCTGCGGCATACTGGACTCTGCATGGATATCAAATTGGGCATCAGGGGCTGCGAAAACGCCTCACTGAATTCTGGAGGACTGATTACCTGCTTAGCGGTAGAGTCGTCGGAAGACTTAGCCTTGTGTGGTCTGTCTCTATCTTTATCTCTGCATGTTTTTGGAATGTCCACGGATTGGTGACTGACAGATGCCACATCAGAATGCGAAGAGAGAACTCTCACTCTACGGTGAATTGTTTTTGCAGTAAAGAGGACACAGAACTGGCAACGGGGGACGTCATGGTCTGGGCCTAAACAAGTGACACAGTAAGAATGGAAGTCTCGGTGTGGGATCTGCTTTCCACAGGTGAGACAATTCTTAACTTTTTCAGACATCGGTTAGTGCAAAAAAAAGGGTCCCCAACGGGGTACTTAGCTTTAGACGTTTTCAGCCGAAATTCAAACCCTGGTAGCGACCGACCGGCACTCGTGCAAACTGCTTCTGCTATGGGCTCCATGGCAAGAACGACTGATGTAATGACATCAGCTGCCTTGCTTTATAGCAATGATGACCTGACATCAGACTACAGGCGACTGTAGCCGACACAGAAAAACTCTGCTATTCCAGCCGGCCGGGGGCTACCACAGCGGGGATAACCCACAGGTGATGACTGCAACAGTGAAACACGAAGAACATCAAAAAACATTTTAACAACTGGCAACTTCCTCACTTAGGAAATAATATTATGAGGCATTTGGATAAATGAGAATTCTCTTATGGGGTAAGCATTAAAGTGTTCTGAAAATGTCATTGCCAAGGCTGGAAAATGGATGTAATGGCATGTTAAGGTCACAAGAGGGAGCTCTCTGCTAGCATTTCACCAACTTGTAAAATATGTACACATTAAACTACTTTTTAACCATGTATTTTAGGTTTCATGCAAAAACATTTTTACAACTATTTAAACATTGTTTTAACTAGGGAAATATGTGTTTTTGCAGATGTACATTTAGGATGCATTTTGTCAGTAATTTTTTTTTATAAAAGTGTTTACATGGCTTTTTAATAGCACTTTTAACGTGTTTTATTTTAACTGATTGTATTACTAAATTTACTGTTTAAATTGAATAATGAGAGGGGTATAAAAGTTCGGCTAATGTTTTTTGCCCACATCTGATGAAGTCTGTACACTAAGGATGAAAATGCAGTGTTATTTGTGAGGCGTTTATGTGTTGGTCTTTTTATTATTAAAATACTGGCATCGAAGCTGTAGACTGCTGTTATCCATCTTTCCAGGGCACTTGTTTGGATTTTGCTACTGGTGACTTTTTGGTGCCTTGTATTCAGTTTTTTTGGAGAGAACCCCTGTATTCCTCCTTTATCAAACCCATTATAGAGTACAATGCCCCCTTTGGCATGTACCTTTGCCAAGCACATGCAACAGCTGGAGAGACCACAGAGTTTCCTGACCAGGAAAATCCAGGGTCCCAAACACCTATCTATAGAGATGGGCTAAAAGCTCGGTCTTTCTACCAAGTCTCATACAGACTGCTCAAGTGGTGACCTGTGTCTGGCATACAAGGCCATCTTAGACCCATCCTTGATGGAGTTGCTGCATATCCATCAGTCAAATTCCACTCGCACAACCCGCATGCAAGGCCTCAACCTGGTCTGTGACATTAACAAAACTTGGTGGGATAGATTAGTCTCCCAACGTCTCCCCCATCTGTGAAATAGAATCCCTCTCCATGTCAAGCAGAGTACCTCACAAGCCCTCTTTAACAGGAACCTGGATGACTGGATGGAAAACAGAAAAAATACACCCCTGGGATCCCACCTGTGTCCCTGCTGGACAGAGGAAACAGGTGCAGACTTTGTGGAAACATGGATGAAATTCTTGGCTAGGCTTATAAGGGCCTCTGGACCAATTGCCTAGTATCATCCTATGAACCTATTGCCTCCTACTAGAATATCATCTGACAGCACAGGGATAGCCAGAAAACATTTGCTGTATCACACGCTGAAAGGCTTCACTGACAGAATTCATCCCAAATGGCATTCTCAGAAATCTGTATCTTCCAAATGGAGTAAGGAATGTGGTTAATAATGAAAAGTTTCAGTGAAGCAAAATTTGCCAAAATGAATGCTTTGCATCTAAGAAAGAAAAAAACAGTGGAATCTGACAAGACGGCAACAACAACTCTGACTGTGCACACTGGATGATGAGGCCTTTTTAATGCTTTGTTCAAATCTCTTGGATCAATACATATTATACACCATAGACAACTCTCCCTCTAAGCTCTTCTCAACTGCTCAGGCATCTTTTAACTTAGTCAAAACATGGCTCTCAAACAACCAACTCGTCCTTAACCCTAAAAAAACAAAGCTGTTAGTGTTCCTACCTAAAAAAATTCAACAACATTAAAACCTCTCTCCATACAGTCCCTTAACATTCCCATTCAGGTAGAATCCAGCACTAAACTCTTAGGCGTAACCATCGACAATCAGTTTAAATTTGACTTGCATGTTAATAGCTGCATCAAAAAGACTCATTCAAAACTAGAGCTCCTTTACCATAATAAGAAATTCCTTACCTCTGAAGCCAAGGTTACTCTCTCTCTTACATGCCTTCTACCCAGTCTAATGTACAACTCTCAAATTCTTACAAATCTTAACTCAACACTCCTGACCAAACTCAAATCTACATACAACAAGGTAGCTAGATTTGTTGCCCAACAAAGCTACAAATCCCGTCACTGTCTCTCTCTAAAACACCTAAACTGGCTTGAATTACCCCACCAGCTTCTTCTCTCTCAGCTCCAGATCATCCATTCTATCCTATACCAGCCTTCCTACTGCCCCGACACTATCCTATCTCCCATTATTCTCACTCCAGACCTCTCTGAAGCTCTCACCAAGACCTACTACAAATCTACAAACCCAAGTCTAAATTTGGACGTAACATGTACAGCTATCACCCACTATTGCCTGGAATAGGCTCCCACTAGAAATCAGGACCTTTACACATCCTAAACAATTTAAGACAGCCACCAAAGAGCACTAAAAGTCACTGGTCCTGTCACAGCACTCATAGGTTCAGAAGTAGGTACTAGGCTATCTGCCCGAAGGCATTTATAAGCCTAGCTGGAATGTGTTGGCTTTCGTTGCCCCCTTAAATTAGTTCCCTGTGCCTCTGTCCAGCACAGCCATTGAAGTGATCCCTGGGGTACACTTTCTGTTTCCCATCCACTCGTCAAGGTTTCTCTTGAAGATGGTTAGCGAGGAGCTCTGCCTAATGTAGACTGGAATCTTGTTCCAGAGCATGGGAAGTCTCTGGGACAGGAAAATAGCCCTCCAGCACATCCTATTTACTGCTGTGGTGAGGTTTAGATCTCTGGAGCATGTGACTCGAGGGGATATGGTTTTCTTTAGGTGGAACATGTCTATCAATTCTGGGTTGGACATGGCCTTGTATGTCAGGTAGAGATCACCTCTGAGTAGGTGGTATGCAAATGAGTACAGCTGGAGTTTCTTCAGTCAATCTGCATAGAGCATCTGCTTGAGGCCAGTGATCCTCTTAGTGAGGTACTTCTGTGGTCTTTCCAGTTGTTGCAGGTGTCTTGTAAGGTACATCCCAAATGGGGCATTGTACTCTATGATGGGTCTGATGAGTGATGCGGAGAGGGGCCCAATGACCTCTTTCGATCTAGATGCAAACCCTTTTGTGATTAGGTGGACCACATAGAAGGGTTTCTAACCACTTTGGCAATGTGATTATCAAAGGAGAGGTTACTATCTACTTGGGTCCCCAGATCCCTTATTACGTCTTCCATATTTAGGGGGCTACCACCTATGTGATAGTTTGTGGGTATTTTGTTTTTTCCAAAGAGGATGACTATGCACTTTTTGGCATTTTGCTTGAGGCCATGGTTTTGACACCAGGTATCTGTCTCAGCGACACCCTTCTGGAGGATGTCTGTGTCAGCCGGAGAGTCAATTATAGCCCCTAGTTTGCAGTCATCTGTGAACTTGGTCAGCCATAGTCCTCCTGTGCTTGCCTGTACCTCTGAGAAGTATATGCCGAACAGGAGGGGTCCGAGGACTGAGCCCTGGGGAACGCCACGTGTAACCGGTTTAGAGTCAGACTTAGCTCCAGCAAATCTTACCATGTGGGTTCTGTCCGTGAGCCATTTGGCAACCCATCTCGTGACGTAGGGGTTTATGTTCAGGCTGGTGAGCTTGTCTATAATACCTGAGTGGGGAATGGTGTTGAAGGCCTTTGTAAAGTCTAGGTAGGCTGTGTGGACCACCTTTCCCTCGTCTATAGCCTTGGTAACTGTCTCAAAGAAGTCCACCAGGTTAAGGAGGCATGATCTGCCCTTAACAAAGCTGAACTGGGTAGGGTCCAGTGTTTGGAGGTTCCCAAGGTCTCTGTTAATGAGATCCATGATGATGCGCTGCATAGCTTTGCAGACCAAGCTAGTCAGGCATATAGGGCGATCGTTCCCGGGGTCCATTGTGGCTCCACCTATGTGGAGCGGAATAACCATTTGAGGGGGTGCCACTCTATGGGCACATAGCCTGTGGAGAGGCTGAGTTTAAACAGTGTGTTTAGGTGAGGGGTTAGTTCATCTTTGAGCTTGTGTAGGACGCAGCCTGGGACACCGTCCGGTCACACTGATGCTGTGTTTTTGGCTTTGGAGAGGGCTGTTTTGACCTGAGTGTCTGTGATTTCAGGGGCACTATATTCTTCTGGTATAGTTATGGGCCCTTATGGGGGTGAGAGGGGGGTGAAGTTTGCACTGAACCTGTCTGCCAGGATGTTGGCTATATCGGTCGGTTCAGTGTATTTTGTGCCATTCTGTATTAACTCCGAGCAGATCTGAGAATTGCCACTTAGATTCTTGACATAGCTAAAGAATGCCTTGCGGTTATCTTTGGAGTCCATGGCAATTTTTCTTTCGAAGGTAGCCTTGGATGATTTTATGAGGGAACGTAGTTTCTTGCGCATACTGATCAGGGATGTCATCCCTTCTTGGGATTTTACTCTTTTCTGTACTAGTTTTCTCCTTCTATTGTGTAGTTTGTTTATGGCAAGAGTCCACCAGACTGGTTTCTTTTTCTTGGAGGAGTGAGTCTTGGTTTTATTTGGGATAGCACGATCCATGCATTCTTGTAGGTGCCCGTAGAGTGCATTAATAAAGGATTTTGAAGCTTGGACAGCGATATCCTTTAGCATGGGGGCTTTGAAACTTCCCACCTCAGTCTTAAGTAATGTGAAGTTTGCTTTTTTCACGATGGTTTCTTTGACCAGGGGTGGTGGCGGAATGTGGATATCCAGAGTAATTAGTTTATGGTCAGATCTAACCAATGAGGGGTTGACATCCGGTGTGGAACACCGGTCACCCATGTTGGTGATGACCAGGTCCAATATATGTTGTCACCTCTGGTGGGGCCATTGACCAGTTGATCCAGGGCGTTTGAGTTTATAAAGTCTACGAAATGTTGGGCAAGGGAGTTTGTACTTGAGTAGTTCTCCCAGTTAATGTTTGGGTAATTGAAATCATGCAATATCACGGTATTTGGTAGGACCTATATGTTTCCCAGTGTTTCCAGGAATGCAGAATGGGGGTCCTGGGACATGGTGGGTGAGCTGTAGCAAGCTATAATTTGAATAGCAGTTTTGCCCATTGTTAGTTACACGTGGATGATCTCTGAAGCATCGTGCTGTGCCACTAACCTGGAGATGTGGGTATCCTTGATGAATATGGATACTCCCCCGGGTTTTGTGGCCACAATGTATGGTATGAGTTGTAGCCTGGTAGTGCTGGGATGCTCTCTGGAGCCTTAAACCAGGTTTCTGTTACTGCACATATATCGATTTTCTCCATACTGAGGAGTGCCTCTTGTGCGTGCATTTTGAATCTCTGCATTTAAGACAGCCACCAAAGAGCACTTTAAAAGTCACTGGTCCTGTCACAGCACTCATAGGTTCATAGGTAAATACTAGGCTATCTGCCCGAAGGCATTTATAAGCCTAGCCGGAATGTGTTTGCTTTCACCGACCCCTTATATTAGTTCCCTGTGCCTCTGTCCAGCAGATCCATTAAAGTGATCTCTGGGGTACACTTTCTGTTTCCCATCCACTCATCAAGGTTTCTCTTGAAGAGGGTTAGCGTGGAGCTCTACCTAATGTAGATTGGAATCTTGTTTTAGAGCATGGGAAGTCTCTGGGACAGGAATCTATCCCTCTAGTACGTCCTATTTATTGTTGTGGTGAGGTTTAAATCCCTGGAGCGTGTGGCTTGAGGGGATATGGTTTTCTTTAGGTGGAGCATGTCCATCAATTCTGGGTTGGACATAGCCTTGTATGTCAGGCAGAGATCACCTCTGAGTAGGCGGTGTGCAACTGAGTATAGCTGAAATTTCTTCAGTCAAGCTGCATAGGGCATCTGCTTGAGGCCAATGATCCTCTTGGTGAGGTACTTCTGCAGTCTTTCCAGTTGTTGCAGGTGCCTTGTAAGGTACATCCCAAATGGGGCATTGTACTCTATGATGGGTCTGATGAGTGATGCGGAGTGGGGCCCAATGACCTCTTTCGATCTAGATGCAAACCCTTTTGTATTTCTGTCTGGATTTTGTGGCCAAAATGTATGGTATGAGTTGCAGCCTGGTAGTGCTGGGGTGCTCCCTGGAGCCTTAAACCAGGTTTTTGTTACTGCACATATATCGATTTTCTCCATACTGAGGAGTGTCTTGAGTGTGTGCATTTTGAGGTTTAGACTTCTGGCATTGAGTAGCATTACCCTCAGTTTTTTTGTTACTTCCGCTATTTACGGCGGTGGGTTTGTCTTTTGAGCCTTGCCTAAAAAAGGCATTATGGGGGTGGCAAGAGCCTTGGCCAGTATTCAAAAGCCTAAGGGTGACAGGTGCAAGCAGTCTCTAGTGAAGAAGCGTGGCTTGTCAAGCATGTCATCCCAGACTGACAGACACTGGATCCCCTTTGAATGACACCAGAAGCTTAGCCAATTGTTGAAATTGATAATTTTTTCTCTATACAGTGGTATCATTCCTGGTGAGGGCAAGATGCTACTTAGGGTCAGGGTCATACCAGCCTGGGCTACATGATCAGAGAGCTCCTCCATGTCTCTTTTCATGTAGTCCAGGGAGGTATGGCTCAGGTCATTCACACCAACATGGACTATGACAGAGTCATATTTGTACTTGTATTGGAGTGACCTGAGTGCTTGCATAATGTGACGGATCCCGGCACCCGACAGGCAGCTAACAGTAACCTTCTCCTTCTTCAGCCTAGTGAGTGGGATGTCAGTGTGCCTGACTATAGAGTCACCTATTACTAGTGTGTTGGGTATGTTATTTTGCATTAAGGGCTGTGATTGCATGGCACACTGGTTTTGTGAAGTATATGTTTCATGGTTTGTGTTGGGGGGTGGAGGTTGCTTGGATGTTTGCTTTGGAGGTCTCTCTTGCTTTTGCAGATTTTTATTTAGAGCCTCAGAGTATGTTTTAGTGCATTTATGTGTGTTTTTTGCGAGTGCTGGTTTCATAGGTCTATGTGAGATGCTGGTGTGATGCAAGTAATTCCCTTCCCTCTTGACTGTCTGGTCCAGTCTTTGGTTGAGAGAGCTTAGCCTCCAGTTTGGCTGTATAATTGCATCTCTCACATGTATTAGTGTTTGGTGTAAGGAGGAGAGGGTTGTCTGTGTACATGAGGCAATTGTAACATTGCCTCAAAATGCCCAGATTCACCGGTTGGACCAGAGAGTACACCTGAAACTGCCCTTTGGATATGCCTGGATAGGTACAGTGAACTGTTTTACTGATTGGCTGGTAAGGTTGAATGGAGAGCCTTGTCCTTCTCTACAGTATAGGGGGGGTCTAGTGCTAAGGTTTATTAGTGCTTGCTATGAGTTTTGAGCAAGTGCCAGGATGAGAAGTGAATGGTTTGAGTGCATAAGTTGAAAGTTTGTCTAGTTCCAAGGGAAACTTGAAGAGTAGACTTTGTGGAGCTGGGAATAGTTATACCCTAGATAACCGGCATTGCCCGGTGCGCAAAACCACGCAAATGTGGGTTTTATAGCAGGGAAATTAAAGAGATAGAAATTAGCCCAAAATGGCCAATAAACTACTAATTTCTGGGCTGAAACCACTCCTCCAGGGACAGACAGGCTGCTCAAAGCTCCCGCTCACACAGTGAACAGAGAAACTTCCTTCTATCCAAGTAAGGTACGAGCAAACACAGAAACTTGTAACATAGCCCTGAATTCAGCACTAACCTGTAAACTGGACTATACTAGCTTAGAAAGGCGGGAAAACAAGTACATTTTTTCTTCTTCCTTAAACATCCCCTACTTCCCATACCTTAACTCATTCACTCCAGAGCAGCTCAGAAAATGCTGCCTGCTTACTTCCACCATAGGAACAGTGCAGTCTGAGCTCATTTTCAGATAATCCATTTGTAATACCATACAGAAAACAAATGTTCATAACTCTTTAACCATAAGAGCTAGACTAAAAATGTAAATGCAAAAGTTGTTTAGCAGACACTGAACTTTGCAACAGTGTAAATGTTCATAATGTGTATCCAAGTCATTATTAAATATTTGCCAAGGAATGCTGTTATGCCTATTTTTTTACCTTTTTGGTAAAACAAATCACAATATCTTGGTGAATATGCCATGTAGACCCATACACTTTGTAATTAATTTGTTTGTATGAATGTCAACTTTAAAATGATACATTAACCATTACTGTGTGATGCTTCTTTACTGAGATATTCACGGAAATATGATTAAAATTATATTTTTCATAACTGATAATTAAACAAAGTATAATATCTCACCTGCAACAGACAGAGACTACGTCAGTGTACAAGTTGTATTGCTCAATGTCAGCTTCAAAACGATGCATCATGCATGTTGTCAACATGCTCCCTTGTAAAAAATATGGCCATAATAATGAGAAATATGGCAAATGCATAATCTTCAGAATCCTACAAGAGTAAACAAACTGTGATATCTGTACATGTGTACAGCATATAGATATATTTCTTTTACCATCTTGTAAGTACTATGACCCTGTTCAAATGAGGTCTGATTCAGCATGTTAACATATTCCCTAGCAAAGTTATTTGCCAAAATATGAAAAAATATAATACATTTCATAACCTAAGCCATAAAAAACTGTGATATCTGTACATGTGTACAGCATACAGACAGTTCTTTTACCATGTTGTAAGAGCTAATATTGTCTTTAAAATGAGGTATTACTTAGCATGTTGACATCTTCCATAGCAAAGTTATTTACTAAAATATTAAAAAAAAATCAAAATTTCCATAACCCAAGTCCTAAACAAACTGTGATATCTGTACATGTGTAAAGCATACATATACAGTCATTTTGCCATCTTGTAAGTACTGAGACCCTGTTCAAAATGAGGTCTTACTCAGCATGTTAACATATTCCCTAGCAAAGTTATTTGCCAAAATATGAAAAAATATAATACATTTCATAACCTAAGCCATAAAAAACTGTGATATCTGTACATGTGTACAGCATACAGACAGTTCTTTTACCATGTTGTAAGAGCTAATATTGTCTTTAAAATGAGGTATTACTTAGCATGTTGACATCTTCCCTAGCAAAGTTATTTACAGAAATGTGAAAACAAAAATCATAATTTCCATAACATAAGTCATAAACAACCTGCCATCTGTGCATGTGAATAGCATACAGATACTGTTATTTTACTGTCTTGTAATTACTACTGCCATCTTCAGAATGAGGTCTTACTTAGCATGATAACATTCCCTACCACAGTTCTTCACCAAAATATGAAAAATATGATACATTTCATGGTTGCTTTCCATCCTCTGTCACTAGCTGGAATGTTGCCAATATAGCCTGCATTGCTGACATCACACCATTGGGGGAAAAAGAAAAGAAAGGTAGCTACAAGAGGGTTGCACCTGACAAGTGATAATGACTCGGTGTTATACTATAACTGCACATACTGTAGACTGATAAGGTGTTAATGACTTGCATTTCTTTACTGAAAGGTTCTGCACATTCAGACAAAGGTGATAATTACTGCTGCTGAGCAGACATTCAAGACTGAGTCATTACTATCTTTAGGTAAATGTAGGATAACATATATATTAGAGCACTTCCTCTCACTTAAATTCTACACATGACTGACAAAGCCAGAAATATTGGCCAAAGCATATGGTTGATGCATGCCAGTATCAATGTACAAGTAATAACATGCATCTCTCTCTCAGCCATCACACTGATTAGAATGAGACAAAAATAACAAACATCCAACATTACTCTGTCAGTATTAATGTACAAGTAATAACACTTATCTCTCTCTCAGCCATCACACTGATTAGAATGAGAAACAAATAACATCCAACATTATTCTGAACTTACTCAGAATTGTATCACCTATCCAAACACAACAGACATTGCCAAAATAGCAAACAAATTCAAGTAATAATTTCAATTGTTCAAAAATCCACTCCAAATCCAATCAAATAATGTGCATACAAGCAATTAACATTTCATACACAGCAGTAAATAGTTCATACAGTTGGACATTGCTAGTTGACTGTAAATGTATACATAACATATTTAGTGGTGGTAAGACGTTGTCCCGTTCGATTCTCAGCTAGAGCGTCTTGTGTGTGGAGACATGCGTGAATGGGCGTACCTTCATTGAAGGTTGTGCGTCAGGGCTGGCAACTCGGCATGTAAAAATCTACTGCCAATCATTAGCGGACCAGAGTTCCGCTGTGGCCACCCCTAACCGAGAAAAGCCGAAAGACACAACAACACAAGTGATCACACATTATATATGAATATGTTTGCATAAAGTCATTCCCTTATGTCTGCTTCACTATTAGACATGCAATCTCTAGTGCATATGCTCTAATTTTTCTTTTAATGTGCGATAAAAATAAATGCACTCAACAAAAGTTTTAAGCAAAGCCAGTGTGATCTCTGGTTTTGCATCAGACCAGGAAAACAGTACAACTGCTGCTCTCTAAACAGCAGCATTTAGAATGGAGTATAATCATACAGGGAATGAAGGGGTAACAATAAAATGAACAACTAATCTTAAAAACCATAATTAAATAATAAAATTGAAACAATGTAACTCTAAAATCACCTCGCAAAGCTAAATGCCACCTCCGAAAATAAACTGATAACAATAATTAGTCTGCACAATGGGAAAAAAAAACAAACAGGGCAGCGTGCGAGACATCATCTCCCACATATTCTAAGACAAGCCAAAATGCTGCTTTCATGACGACCCCTGCTTTACCAGTGTTAATGACCTAGGGCAATTTCAATATATATACTTACCAGCACTCCAGCATCTATGCCCTGACCCTCAGTATTGCAAAACACAGTAATAAAGGCTACCCATCTGATCAATGAGTATTCAGTAGATTCTGTTTCAGTGTCTCAGATGTTATTGGATAAACTGGTAGAAATGGGTTGTTTGATGTGCTTGAGGAAGAATGAAGAGTCATGTACTCTGGTTGAAGGTCATGCTTGGAAGGGTAATGTTTGGGAGGTCTAGTCTCACAGAAAGGGGGCATGGGGTCAGACAGTCTGAATATTTCATGTGGGTGAGATCTGCCCACGTCAGTCGTGCAGTGGGTCCAAGGTAGGGGGAACAGGTCTGCAACTGCACAACTGCAGGAGTAAATTATAGCTTGAAAGCCCCTCAATATGCAGGGTAGGACCCCAAAAGTCTTTGGTTAACTAGGTATGGAAATTCTATCATCTATCTTTATGTCTGTCTATTTATTCCATTTGCTTACGGGATGGTCCAACTGAGCAAAACCCATTTTCAGCAGAGGCTCAGGGAGAAAACCTCCACAAATATGACTAGATTACACAGACAGTTGGAAATATGCTTATCAAAGTCTACATTAAATTATTTTAAGAAAAGGGTAACTGCTTTCAATTCTGTATATTCAGTGATTGTGTTATGCTCGGCATCCCTTCCAAGTCCTTCCTTCTGCAAACAAAAGGTTTATCTGACAACGAATAAATGACTGCGTCCATTTACTTCCAAATTTACCAATATTATGAAACATGTATTCAAATCCTAAGTCAAAACAATACATCTTGCACTGTTTATCACTAGATTATATGGACCATGTTATTTAACATTTAACACTGTTCTCTTATGTCAGAGGTACTGCCACATGTCACATCAGCTGGCATATTTCTATTTCATGTAATTTGTTCCACTCTCAACTTTGTGGACTTTGGTAAAACACCAGCACACTTCCTAAATGGTATTATATTGTATATTTTAAATCATATCTCTCAACCTCTTACACAAGAAATCTGGACAAAACCTTAAATTAAAGTACGACTGTATAGTTTCACTGTATAGTTTTTCAGATCCCTGCTGAAGGTGTTTTTCCACACCTCCCCCTATTTCTCTGTGTCTTAAGTTGGTATAACTGGTTTTACATCCTGTGAGTTATCTGACTATCTCAAGGATTACTTGCATACAATTAGACCCTCTTAGTAACAGCCTGCATATCATTGCTGGAGCCTTCCTGTGTCCTGACAGAGTGCTCTTCAAACTATCTGGAGATATACAGAGCTAAGTATATTTTTCTGGCACTTCAGAGTTGTGTACTGTTAATTGTTGCTTGACTAATTTTATATCATTGCTGGCTGACTTCAGAGTTGTGCATTTTTGCTTCACTGTATAGTTTTTCAGATCTCTGCTGAAGGTGTTTTTGTATACCTCGCCCTATTTCTCTGTGTCTTAAGTTGGTATAACTGGTTTTACATCCTGGGTGTTATCTGACTATCTCAAGGATCACTTGCATACACAATTAGACCCTCTTAGTAACAGCCTGCATATCATTGCTGAAGCCTTCCTGTGTCCTGACAGAGTGCTCTTCAAACTATCTGGAGATATACAGAGCCAAGTATATTTTTCTGGCACTTCAGATTTGTGTACTGTTAATTGTTGCTTGACTAATTTTATATCATTGCTGGCTGACTTCAGACGTGTGCACTGTTATTTTTGCTTCACTGTATAGTTTTTCAGATCTCTGCTGAAGGTGTTGTTTTTCTCCTTCCCATCCTCCCTATTCCTGTCTTGTTGTTTAAATTTGGAGGCTTTTGCAGTTGCCTGCCCCCACTGTAAATTTGATCTGGGACACTCCCCCCAGTCCCATCTCTTTACCTCATTCTACCCAATAGACTCCTTCTGCACTTGTTTTTAGTCATTTTAATTAACTGCATTTTTTTAAACTGTTTGGTCTAACATTGCTATATATTCACGTGTGCTAGCTTGCACTGCATTTGAATTGTTTTTACTGCTGTTTTAGCTACTTTTATGTATATAAAAAAATCTAAGCCTGTTTCCTACCTTTCCTGTAACTAGTGTAGTCCAGATTCAGATTTGCTGTATCCAGGACTGTATGTAAGCTTCTGAGCCCCCCAAGCTTTCTGTTTTGGAGGGAAGCCTTCTAGCTTATCAGTGGGACTGGTAAGCACTAGTTAACCTATCTACCACATAAGGAGTGGTTCTGGCCCAGAAATTGTAGTTATTGGCCGTTTGGGCAATTTTTCCATCTCTCTCAAATTTCTGATTTAAAAGCCCGCATTTGCACTTGTTTTTCCCCTTTCCTGTAACTAGTTTAGTCAAGATACAGAATCTTACTTTTATTTATTTGCAGTTGGTTTACCAGGATAGTCCATTGGGCCAATAAGAACCCATTTTCAATGGAGTCCTGGGGAGAAAAGCTCCTATTACAAAAAAATTACAGCAGTTTACAATTTCTATCATCTGTAGGTTAAAGACAAAGCTTAAAAAAACAGTGGTAACAAAAAGATTACAGCAGTTTACAACGTCATTCATTTGTGGGTTCAAGACAAACAAACATTAAGCAAAAAAAAAAAGCATTGCTGTAGTAGATATATAGTTTCTTGAGTTCAGTAGTAGGATTAGAGAAGAATAACATGTCATTGCAGTTGGCTTATTATTTGGAGTCTGGTAATATATGATATAGTTGCCTGAAGGGAGTGGAGAATAGGTTATGAGGGGTGGGAGCAGGAGCATTCCCATGAGGATGTCAGGAGCAGGAGCATTCCCATGAGGATGTTGGATGTGAGTGCAATGATTTTTTAAAAGCAGGGCGGTTGGTGGTGATGTGGATGGAGGGAGGAAGGGAGTTCCATAGGTGTACCAGGGCAAAGGACAGGAGGTTTTGTCCGGGAGAACGAAGGGGTTTGTACAGCTCTATTAGGTTTTGGTTATTAGATCTTAGACGTCTTTGTGGCAGATGCATTTTAAAGGTAGAGCTGAGGGAGGGACAGATGGAGGGATGAAAAATGAGTTTGTTAACTTTGTAGTGTTGAGAACAAAAAAACAAAAAAATATCTCTTGTTTTCCCGCCTTACTGAACTAGAGTAGTCCAGTTTCAGAGTTTGCTGATCCCTGGGCTTTGTTTTAGTTCCTGTTACTGATTCATAGCCTTATTTGGAAGGAAGGAAGTTTCTTTGCTTACCAGTGGGAGTGGGAAGCACTGAGCAGCCTGTTTGTCCAATCTGGTGAGGTTTCAGCCAGAAACTAGTAGTCCATTGGTCGTTTGGGCCAGTTCCTAGCTTTTTTCAGCCCCCTGCTATAAAACACGCTAAACGCGCGTTTTTCAGCTTGTACCAACTCAGCACAGATCCTCGTGGTGGCCTGCAGAGTGATCCAAGCAGCAGAGAGCTAAAAGAGTGACTTTTTACCTGATTTAAGTATATTTTTGTGGCTTTCCCACTGTTATATACCTAGCGACTGCATTTTGCCTGTTTTGCTGCTACATTGAAAGTGATTTCAGCATTTATACTGTTTATTGCACTTTAAGTTTCTAATTGTTACAAATTGTATCTGTAGGCTACACACTCAAGTGCGCTAGCCGATTTATAGCATTTATAGCATCTACTGTCTGTTTTTTCCTTGTTTCTGAAAAAAAAAAAAAAAAAATCTCTTGTTTTCCCGCCTTACTGAACTAGAGTAGTCCAGTTTCAGAGTTTGCTGATCCCTGGGCTTTGTTTTAGTTCCTGTTACTGATTCATAGCCTTATTTGGAAGGAAGAAAGTTTCTTTGCTTACCAGTGGGAGTGGGAAGCACTGAGCAGCCTGTTTGTCCAATTTGGTGAGGTTTCAGCCAGAAACTAGTAGTCCATTGGTCGTTTTGGGCCAGTTCCTAGCTTTTTTCAGCCCCCTGCTATAAAACACGCTAAACATGCATTAGCGCGGAGTTGCCACTGTAGCACACAAGAGCAGCGGTGGTTAATCAGGGTTAAACTATTCGGGCTACCTAAAGTCCACTCTTCAAATTTCCCCTTAGAATAGCTCTTCCTAAGCTGTACTGATAATCTAACCACCCTATTCTATACCTAAAAAGTATTGATCTACTTGACTCATAAGTGGCTATTCTCTATCCGGATAGCCTAGCACTTGCACCCAAAGTACTTTTTACTCTGATATAGCACTTTTAGTATACACAGCACCCTACCAGCCTATTACCCTTCCTTGGGCATCCACATCCCTCAAAGTCTGTTCAAACCCATCCCTTTTCATTCTAGCATGTCACGGGGTCAGTTGCTCGTGTCCTCTCCTGCCCAGCTGATGAATCTGGGAATATTGAGGCAATGTTACAATTGCCTCATGTACACAGACAACCCTCTCCTTCTCCCACAAAACACAAACACATGCGAGAGATGCAAATATATAGCCAAACTGGTGGCTGAGCTCTCTCATCATAGCACTGGCAAGACCAGACAGGAGGAGAAGGAAACCACACACACCACAAACCCAGTCTCACATAGCACTAGCACAACCTCATATCACACACACAAACACATAAAAACATACTCGGAGGCTCTGACCAAAAATCTACCAAAACAGCAGAGGCCACCAAAGCAGACACTCAAACAACTACCACCACAGACCAAGACACATGCAACACATAGACCACAAAGTCAGTGTGCCAAACAGTCACAGCCCTTAAGGCCAAACACAATGCCAGACACTCTTGTCATAGGTGACTCCATAGTCAGACACACTGACGTTCCACTCACCAGATTGAGTAAGGAGAAGGTCACAGTGAGCTGCCTGTCGGGTGCTAGAATCCGCCACATAACGCAAGCACTCAGGTCACTCGACAGCAAGTACAAGTATGACTCAGTCATTGTCCATGCTGGTGTGAACGACCTGAGACGTACCTCCCTGGACTACATGAAAAGGGACATAGAGGAGCTCTCTGATTATGTAGCCCAGGCAGGTATGACTCTGACCTTGAGCAGTATCCTACCTTCACCAAAAATGATACCACAGTACAGAGACAAGATGATCAGCTTTAATAATTGGCTTAATCACTGGTGTCATTCAAAGGGGATCCAATGTCTGTCTGCCTGGGATGACATGCTGGACAAGCCACATTGCTTCACAAGGGACGGCTTGCACCTGTCACCCCTAGGCTTCCGGATATTGGCAAAGGCTCTTGCCACCCCCATAGTGCCTTTTTTAGGCCAGGCTCAAATTCTAAACCTACCACCTTAGAACATAATAAAGGAAAAAAACTAAGGGTAATGCTGCTCAACGCCAGAAGTCTCAACCTCAAGATGCACGCACTCGAAGCCCTTCTCAGTATGGAGAACATCAATGTCTGTGCTGTGACTGAAACCTGGTTCAAGGCTCCTGAGAGCACCCCAGCACTATCAGGTTTTACCTCATATCATGCGTTCCGGCCCCAAAATCCGGAAAACACCAAGAAAGGAGGAGGGGTGCCCATATTCATCAAAGACACCCTCACTTCCAGGTTGGTGACAACGCACGATGCATCAGAGACCATCCAGGTGCAACTAACCATAGGCAAGACTGCTCTACAATTTGTAGCATGTTACAGGCCACCCTCTCAAACTCAGGAACCTCACATGGCATTCCTGAAAACTCTGGAGGGGATAAATGTAACCCCAAACACCATCATACTAGGTGATTTCAACTATCCGAACATAGACTGGGATCACTACTCAAGCCCCAACACCCTAGCCCAAAGGTTCCTAGAGTTCATAAACTCCAATGCCATGGAACAACTAGTCACCATGCCCACAAGAGGTGACAACATACTGGATCTCATCATCACGAACATAGGGTCACAATGTTCAACACCGAAGGTATACCCTTCATTGGTGAGATCAGATCATAAACTAATCTCACTAGAAGTCCTCATCCCGCCCCCACCCCAGTCAAAAAAGACCACAGTGAAGAACTTCTCTAAAGCCGACTTCACACTTCTTAGGACTGGTGTGGCCTCCTTCAAGGCCCCAGAGCCAGTGGAAACCAGCACTAAAACCGCTGAATCACTTACAAACGCCTTCTACCAGCACCTCCAGGACTGCATGGATCAGGCAATCCCAAACAAAACAAAGACTCTTTATACCAAAGGCAGGCATCCAGTCTGGTGGACCCCAGCCATAAACAAGCTCTACAACAAAAGGAGGAAGCTACTACATGATAGAGCAAAATCCTTAAAAGGGAAGACACCCGTGATCATAGTAAGTAAAAAACTAAGATCTCTCATAAAATCCTCCAAGGCAAATTTTGAAAGAAAAATTGCCATGGACTCTAAAGACAATCACAAGGCTTTTTTCAGTTATGTTAGAAACCTGGGAGGAAACTCCCAGATATGTTCAGAACTGGTTCAAAATGATGTAAAGATCACTGAATCTACAGACATTGCCAACATACTGGCTGACAGGTTCAGTGCAAATTCCCCCCCCCAAAAGGAGAAATATCTATACCAGAGGATTGTAGCATCCCAAACATCTCAAATGCTCAGGTAAAAACAGCTCTCTCCAAGGCAAAAAACACAGCATCCATGGGACCAGATGGTGTCCCCGGTTGTGTGCTCCACGAGCTCATTGAGGAATTAAACCCGCAGTTACGGCAGCTGTTTAATCTTAGCCTCACCTCAGGATATGTACCCAAGGAATGGCGTACGGCTACTGTGGTCCCATTGCACAAAGGTGGTGCCTCCACCGACCCTGGAAACTACCGTCCCATCAGCTTGACAAGTCTGGTCTGCAAAGCTATGGAGAGGATCATTATGGAACTCATAAATAAAGACATAGGGGACCTGCAGACATTGAATCAAACCCAATTTGGCTTTGTCAAGGGTAGATCATGCCTTTTAAACTTTGTTGACTTTTTGAAACAGTCACCAAGGCCATTGATGAGGGCAAGGCAGTCCACACAGCCTACCTTGACCTGGCAAAGGCTTTCGACACGATACCCCACTCGGGCATCATAGAAAAACTCACCAGCTTAAATGTAAACCCATACGTCACAAGATGGGTTGCAAACTGGCTAAGTGACAGAACCCACAGGGTTAGAGTTGCTGGCGCCCTGTCAGATTCCAAACCGGTCACAAGTGGTGTCCCACAGGGCTCGGTCCTGGGTCCACTCTTGTTCGGCATCTACTTTTCAGAAGTTCAGACAAACACAGGAGGATTATGGCTGACAAAGTTTGCAGATGACTGCAAACTGGGCGCCATAGTTGAAAACACATCAGACACAGATATCCTTCAGAAGGGTCTCATAGAAATGGAAAACTGGTGCCAAAGCCATGGCCTAAAGTTAAACGCTAAAAAATGCATGGTCATACCCTTTGGGAAAAACAAGGTTACCCCTAGCTACCATATAGGTGGCAATCCACTAAGCACAGAAGAAGTTATCAGGGACCTGGGGACTCAGGTTGATAGTAACCTTTCATTTGACACCCACGTAGCCAAAGTAGTTAGAAAGACCTTCTACATTGCCTACCTGATCATGAAGGGTTTCACATCTAGGTCAAGGGAAGTCATCATCCCCCTGTACTCATCACTCATCAGACCGATGATTGAGTATAACGCCCCATTTGGAATGTATCTGACCCGACACCTGCAGCAACTGGAAAGGCCCCAAAAGTTCCTCACCAAAAGGATAAAGGGTCTCAAAAATATGTCCTATGCTGCCCGACTGAAGAAGCTCCAGCTCTACTCAGTCGCTTATCGCCTGCTCAGAGGTGACCTGTGCCTGACTTACAAGGCCATGTCCAACCCGGAATTAATGAACATGCTTCACTAAGTCCATCAGATCCACAAGAGCATGAGACTTAAACCTTGACACGGCCATAAATAGGACGTGCTGGAGGGAGAGATTCATCACCCAGAGGCTCCCTATGCTGTGGAACAAAATCCCGGTACATGTGAGGCAAAGCACCTCGCTGGCCTTGTTCAAGAGAAATCTTGACCAATGGATGGGAGACCGCAGGTATACCCCAGGGATTACATCAGTGTCACTGCTTGACAGAGGCACAGCAAAATAATGGGCATAATATCCTTCAATCTAATGGGGTGGCGTAAGCCAAAAAAACTCTGGGCTAGGCTTATAAATGCCCTAGGGCAGATAGCCTAGTATGAACCTATGAACAGTTTCCAAGACATCTTATACTTTAATAATGAAATGAGGTAATGTGACACTATAGCCAGTAGAGGGAACTATAAACATATTCTAAATTTTTCTAACAGAAAGTTTATACTATTATATTTATTTTAGGAACATATATATATATATATATATATATATATATATATATATATATATATATATATATATACACACATCAAGGTTTTATTTGAAGATCTTATAAACATACATTGATTTTTATAGTTTTTAAAATATTCATTATATATATTATACAAAGGTTATCACTACATAAATGCGTTTTACTGTTTATTTATTTTGAAGCCTGAGAATTAAGGGATATCATGTATGTATTTCATTGTTTAATTGTATCTTTGATTTCATTGGACATGGTTTAATTGTTTAATGATTTGGTTCAATATATAAAGAGTTGAATACAAAAGGGATTTTTATCTGATGAAGTTGGAGACGAAAACGTGATATTTGGAAGCGTTATTTTTATCTTGACTTTACACTGAAATCCAATAAACTGTGCATGTCTATCTTCTGGGCTTGAGGTGCTTATGTTTTGGTTCCAGATGATTGTAGGTTTGTTAGGAGAGGGGCACCATAAAGGAGGGAAGGGATGAGGAATGTAGTAGCGAGAGCGAGCTTAGTAGATGTATTGAGGAATCGATTGTGTCGGTAGAGCATGCCAAGTTTTTGGTGGGTTTTTTTATGTTTAGGTGTAGGTGACTATTGAATTTAAGTTGGTCATCAATCTGGACTCCTAGTAGTTTGGTTTCAGATACCAGTTCAAGACGTGTTATTCTGGCTAGTGATGGAGAATAGTTTTCGATCAATGGTGTTGGTTTTTGAGGGGGTAAATACCATAAGTTTGGTTTTTGATGCATTGAGTGCTAGATGATTGTCCTTCATCCACTGTTCTGTGGTAGAGAAGGCGTCTTGAGTCAGTTTTAAGAGAGTGGGGATGGATGAGGCTGTACAGATAATTGTAGAATCATCTGCATATTGAATACGTTTAGCATGAGGAAGTGGGTGAAAGAAATCATTTATGAATATATTGAAAAGGAGAGGACCAAAAATGGAACCTTGGGGGACACCAGTGAGTGTGTTAAGGAAAGAGAAGATGGCTTTTTTCCACTTGACAGCTTGTTGCCTGTTGGAGAGAGAGCTGGTGAACAAATTGAGAGAGGAAGGGGATAGGTTTAGGTTAGACAGCTTAGTCAGGAGAAGGTTGTCAGAGATGGTATCGAAGGCCTTAGAGAGGTCAAGAAAGAGGGTAGATACAGTAGAGCCAGAATCTCTGGCTTTATTTACAGTTTCCAGGAAGGAAAGGAGGGCAGTCATGGTGCTGTGCTGTGACCGGGTCTGAATCCATGTTGTGTGGAAGTTAGTAAGTTATTATCTAGGAGATAGGGAAGGAGTTGAAGATGGATACATTTCTCTATGAGTTTTGATATAGGAGAGAGGATGGTGATGGGACGAAAGTTAGTAATATTGTTATTATTGCCTCCTTTGTGCAGGGGAATGATGTAAGCCCTTTTCCAGAGTTTGGGTACAAGACGTTCTTGAATAGAGCGATTGATTAGGATGCTGATGGGGAAGGCAATGGCTTCGGCAGCTATGCTGAGGAAGGATGAGGGAATGTTATTGGGGGCATTGGTGCATGGTTTCAGCTTTTGCAGAAGTTTTTGTATGGTAGAAGTAGGAATGGGTTTTAGGGAGAATGGTGGGAGTTGAGAGACTGGGGATAAAGGGGGAGACAAGAGTGGGGATGCAGAAGTAGGGAATGAGGAGTTATTAGAGAAAGATGCGGTTAGTTTGGAAATGGAGTCTATGAAGTAGGAGTTGAATTCAGTAGCCAGATCTATATCTGGAGTTGAATTCAGTAGCCAGATCTATATCTGGTGCATTTGGGTCTGGGCATGGGTTTTCTGTTGAGCCAGGTTTTAGGAGAGTAGTGATTCCTTTCCAGAATTTTTGAGGATTGGTTTTATGGTTATTTTGGAGTAAGGAGAAGTAATTCTGTCTATCTGCTGTGATAAGCTTTTTAACTGTATTACGAAGTGATTTGAATTCATTAAGGGTGGTGGAAATTTTGTTTCTTTGGTACTGTGCCCAGGTTTTGTCTCTGCATTGCATGGCAGTTAGTGTGTTTTTTGTTAACCAGGGAGCTGTGTTGTTTCTTATTCTTTTGGTTTTTAATGGGGCAAAGCTATCCAGCAGTTTTAGGAAAGTTGTACTGAAGTGTGCAACAGTATTATCCAGGGGTAGAGTTTTTATGGGGTTCTAATTTATTGATTTTAGGGAATCTGAGAAGGTTATAGGGTTGAAGATTTTTAGGCATTGAATGTTGATGTAATTATGAGCTACATGTAGTGGAGATGGCAGACGCCTGGTGAAAATGGAAAGGTGGTCACTGAGGGAGTCAGGAAGAGTTCCACTATCAATGTAGTAGTGTGGGTGAGAGACTAAGATCCAGTCTAGGGTACTGCCACTGGAGAAGTCTTTAGAGGGCCTGGTAGTGAGGTTGATGAGCTGAGAATACTTATATAGGTTGATGTTTAGGGGGTGCGTAGGGGAATGAATGGAAGACCAATTAATATTTGTGTCTCCTATGATAATAGTTTCATTACTGATATTGGTAGAAAGCCAAGAAAGGATATCCTCAAGTACCGAGATATTGTCTCCTGGGGGAATGTAAAGTGAGGCTATGCAAATGTGTTTGTGTTTATTTAATTGAAATAGTGGTAATACTAATTCTGCATTGGAGAAGTGAGGGATGGGTTTGTTATAGGGAGTAATGGAAAGGGTGGATGAGTAGAGAAGAGCTACCCCACCACCCTTTTTGTTGGCCCTGTCCTTTCTGATGATAGAGTAGTTTGGTGGTACTATTTCAGCATCTTTTATGTGAGGTTTTAACCAGGTTTTGGAAATAGCTAAGATGTCAGGTTTGTTGTGGAGAAGCCAGGCATGGAGACTGGGGATTTTGGTAGCTATGCTTTGGTCATTTAGAGATGCTAATAGGATGAATTTAGATGTAGGGGAAGTGATGTTAGGGCCTGGGTTAAAGTGTATATCTCCAGATAGAAGTATGATTGTTAGGTGTTGAATTATGGTGATGAGGTGTTTGGATTGCTTTGTTTGTATGCTGTATAATGTCTGATTTGTGTGGATATTGGAGGTTAGGGAGGGGCTGGAAAGTTTACAAGTATCGATTAGTTTGCAGTGAAAAAATAGATGGTTAATGGGATACAGTCCAGGGGAGATTGAGACAAATGAGTGTAAGTGAGTTCAAGGGAGTGAGCTGGTTGTGTGAAGTAATGGTGTGTGATTAGTGGAGTTGGGCTGGGTAAGGTAGTGGAGATAGGTAAGGTTCAGAAGTAGTAATAGTTGGATTGAGTATGATATAAGTTTTGTGAGCATGTTGAGGCTTTGATAGAGTAGAATATGTAGTGTAGGGAAAAGGGTTAGAGATAGATTTTGTGTTGTTCATAGGTTCATAGGTTGGTACTAGGCTATCAGCCCTAGGGCCTATACAAGCCTAGCCATAACAATTCCCTGGCTATTTCTTCCCACATTATTTACTTTCCTGGACCCCTGTCTAGCAGGGTGACTGACGTGATCCCTGGGGTGAATTTCCTTTCTCCCATCCAATCGTCAAGGTTCCTCTTGAAGAGGTCCAAAGAGGCACTCTGCTTGACATGTATGGGCAATCTATTCCAGAATCTGGGGAGTCTCTGGGTCAGGAACCTATCCCTCCAGCATGTTTTGTTTATTGTGATGACGAGGTTTAGATCCCTGGAGCATGTAGCTCTGAGGGATTGGGCTTTCTTTAAGTGTAGCATGTCCAACATCTCTGGGTTTGACATGGCCTTGTATGTTAAGCAGAGATCGCCTCTGAGTAGACGATATGCGACAGAGTATAGCTGGAGTTTTTTAAGGCGGTCAGCATAGGGCATCTGCTTTAGGCCTGTGATTCTTTTAGTGAGGTATTTCTGAGGCCTTTCCAGTTGTTGCAGATGTCTTGAGAGGTACATACCAAATGGGGCGTTGTATTCTATAATGGGTCTAATGAGGGATGAGTACAGTGGGACAATTACCTCCTTTCTTCTGGATGAAAAGCCCTTCGTGATGAGGTGTGCCACATAGAAGGATTTCCTGACTGTTGTGGCGATGTGGTTATCGAAGGTGAGACCACTGTCCACCTGTGTCCCTAAGTCTCTTATCACACTTTCTGTGTTTAGTGTACTGCCACCTACATGGTAATTCATGGATACATGTTTTTCCCAAAGGGGATAACAATACATTTCTTGGCATTGAGCTTGAGCCCATGGCTCTGGCACCAAGCATCTGTTTCTGTAAGGCCCTTTTGTAGAGTATCCACATCATTTGGGGATTTAATAATGGCTCCCAGTTTGCAGTCATCTGCAAACTTTGTTAGCCAGAGTCCCTTAGTGTTGACCTGTACTTCAGAGAAGTAGATGCCAAACAAGAGCGGCCCCAGGACTGAACCCTGAGGTACTCCACTTGTCACTTGTCTGGAGCTGGATATGGAGTCGGCTACTTTTACAGTGTGGGTTCTATCAGTAAGCCATTTAGCAACCCATTGGGTGACATAGGGATTAATGCCCAACTTAGTAAGTTTATCTATGATTCCAGAGTGGGAGATGGTGTCAAAGGCCTTGGCAAGGTCTAGATAGGCTGTGTGGACCACCTTACCCTTGTCCATGGCTCTGGAGACTGATTCAAAGAAGTCAATCAGGTTCAGGAGACACGATCGGCCCTTCACAAACCCAAACTGGGTGGGGTCCAGTGTTTGAAGGTTGCCAATGTCTTTGTTTATAAGTTCCATGATAATACGCTCCATGGCCTTGCAGATAAGGCTTGTCAGACTGATGGGACAGTAGTTTCCGGGATCCAAGGTGGATCCCCCCTTGTGGATTGGGATAATTGTAGCTGTGCGCCACTCAGTGGGCAAGAAACCTGAGGTGAGGCTATGATTAAACATGACACTTAGGTGAGGTGCCAGTTCATATTGTAGTTCATGTAGTACACAGCCCGGGATGTCATTTGTTTAATATGAAGGGAAGTATGAGGAGATGGGTTGTGGGGGAGGGGGTATGAAGAAGATGGTGGAGAAAGGAATGGAGTTGAATAGGTAGAGAATAAGTAGGAGAGGGGTGTGGTATGTAGGGGAGGGGTTATGAAGAGTATGGTGGTGAAAGGGGAGGGGTGTAATAAGTAGAAAGGAAGTAGGAGTGGTTAGGTGAGTATAAGTGTAGATGCACTGGGGGTGGGTGAGATTTGGGGGTAGGGTAGGGGAGCGGAGTGAGCCCACAGGGCGAACAGAGCGGGATACACCCACAGAAGGTAGGCAGCAGGACAGTGTGAAAAACAATCAATCTGGTGAAAGTAAGTAGAGAGGAAGGTAAGCAGGGTGGTTAATGGGATTCTTGAGGTGCAGTACAGAGGGAAAAGAGAAGGCAGATTCCAGAGGTGGAGATGGGTAGAACTGTTGTTTAGCAGTTGAGAGAAGACTATTTATATGTTTTATTGTAGTGCATGGGAAGGAGTGAGGGAAAAGGGGCTATAGATAGGTAGACACTGCCACCTATGGACAGAACCCAAATTTGTAAGGAGAGGAACTACTAAAGCAGATCGATGGGTGTAGGAAGGAAGGCAGCTCTGAAATAGGGAAACAGGAGCCAGGGATGAGGTAGGTATGAGGGGAGTTCACAGTAAGAAGGGTATGGCTGCAGGCGATTCTGGCTGGGATCCTTTACTAGCACCAGGCAAGTGATATAACAATTTCTCAAGTAAATTGCAGTAGGGATAGTAGCTTGTTACATACTTTCTTTAATCCTTTTACTCTCTCTTGTGGGAGAAAGATAGAACTGTCCCTGTAGGGAGTCAGGCAAACAGAGTGAGACTTCCTATCCTGGGAATGGTCTTGGATATCCAGGAGGGCTGGGCCAGTAGACAAAGCGAGCTTAGGAGAAAAAAGCTGAAGAGCTAGGGAAAATAGAGAGGAAGGCGTTTATAAAATAATTTGTAGGTTAGGCAGTAGTTAAGGATAATACATAATTTACAGATTATGAAAAGTACAGATTAGGCAGCAGTGAAGATATACAAAACTAAGCACCAATGAATCATGAACAAGTCACTGCAAACTAGGAATCTAAATCCCTACAAAACAGTTAAAAAATGGAGACTTCTAGATTAATACAGTTACTTATCTTAGTCAGTGTTACAGTATAATTTAATACTAGATTCAGTAATGGGATAAAATAGAAACAATGTAATTGTTGCACTAAATAAGCACATTCAACAAATTGCACTTTAACCCACAGGCAAGTAGTAATTCTTGCACTAAAATAAGCACATTCAACAAATTGCACTTTAACCCACAGGCAAGTAGTGAAATTCACAAAACACAGTCTTGGTGTCGTTAATACATGAGTCAGTAACAGGAGAATATAAAAAACAAAGACAAATGTAATTCCAGCATTAGATAGGCGTTTTCAACGAATTACCTTTAACCTACAGTCATGTACTGAAACAGACACACATATACATACTCTGCCTAGTTTCAAATTCAGAAGTGGGTATTTATAGGTATTAAAAGCACATTGTATAGAGTTGGATATCCAAGGCAGGGAGCTATTTACTGTTTCCAATTAGGAGTGGGAGGGTACATTTCAGTCTAAATACGTAGTTACTATTTGCTATGTCCGCTTACCAAGAGCAGAATATGCTATGGTGGAAAATCTCCGGTAACCACGGACTGGAAAGCGATTGTATCAAAGTCAGTCAATACACATGGCTAGAGTTAGGTGTGTCCTTTTACCTGAAGCAGGATATGCTACAGTAGAATGTCAGTGATAGCTACGTACTGGAAGATGATTTTTTGGTTAGGTGGGAAACAGTAGCACAACCAAGGCATAAGAATTAATTCTTGTGTTAGAATCTGTCAATTTGGGCTAGCACGACTCTTTCACAGTTTTGTAAGCTCTAATAGAGCGTACATGCGCTCATCGCTTCACTAATGAGTTAGATAAGCGAGAGTGGAAAAATTAGTCACAACTCTTTCACAGTTTTCTAAGCTCTAATAGAGCGTACATACGCTCATCGTTTCACTGAGTCAGATAAGCAAGAGTGGAAAAATTTGTCAATTGGGGCTAGCACAGCACTTTCACAGTTTTGTAAGCTCTAATAGAGTGTACATGCACTCATCGCTTCACTAATGAGGCAGATAAGCGAGAGTGGAAAAGTTAGGGTTGAAATCTGTGACTAAATTGTAGTTTGGTTCAGGCGCTGAGCACAGATGTAGCTGGTGAGCCACGGTTCAATGGTTGAGCGCAATACCGCTGTTTGTAAGTTCAGCTAAACCACGTAGAGGTGGTTAGTGGTTAGGAGAGACAGCCAGAAACGGATTTACTGGTGTAAGATACTAAAGGATACAGATACTAGCAACTAAGACGAAGTTTACTAAAACAATGAAATTTGAACAGTTTGGCTATCTAAAATCAGGCTATACGTAGGTGTGCTGGGAACGCATACCATAACATTGTACAACGTTAAGTCTTCTGATTATAGGGCACGCTACACAATGGAACCAAGTACATACGAGCAGAGCTACCACAAACACTTTACAGCTGATCATATGCAAACATATGGAGATAGTCTCTACACAGCGTAACAAAAGAACACAGTTGGATTAAGTCTTGGATTAAGCACTTGAATTTGCTTATTCGTGATCAACACTTGTTCAGAACTTGTTGTAAGCACTAAATAAGCTAATTACCTACAGCACTCAACCTTCATCATTACCTAGAGGAAAACAGTTTTGGTACTTACTTTCCTCACTTGCTTAGAGAAAAACAGCTCTTGTACTCACTTTCCTCACTTAACTAGAGGAAAATTGTTTTATTCAGGCAAGGCCAAGGGTCAGCTACCAGTGTTCTCTCCTGTCTATCTGATGAATCTGGGCATCTTGGGGCAATGTAGAAATTACCTCATGTACACAGACAACCCTCTCCTCCTACCACCCAACACTACAACCTGTGAGAGATGCACTTATCTAGCCAAACTGGAGGGAAAGTTCTCTCCAACCAAGACTGAATTTGACAGTCAAGAGGAGAAGGTAAACACTTGCATCACACCACACTCATCACATAGTCTCACTAAAGCTACACCACCAAAATCCACACACAGAAACACAAAAACATTCATGGAGGCTCTCAATAATAATCTGCTCAAGCAACAGAGACCTCCAAAGCAGAAATGCAAGCAACCTCCACCCCCCAACACAACCCAAATGACACATAGCCTGCAGACTCAGTGTGCCACTCAACCACAGTCAATAAGGCAAAACAACGTACCCAACACACTAGTCATAGGTGACTCTATAGTCAGGCACACTGATGTCCCACTCACCAGGCTAAACAAGGAGAATGTTACTGTCAGCTGCCTGTCGGGTGCCAGGATCCGCCACATAACCCACGCACTCAGGTCACTCCACAAGTACAAATATGACACTGTCATTGTCCGCGCTGGTGTGAACGACCTGAGACATACCTCCCTGGACTACATGAAGAGAGATATGGAAGAGCTCTCCGATCTTGTAGCCCAGGCAGGTATGACCCTAGCCCTGAGTAACATTCTGCCATCACCCAGAATGATACCGCAGTACAAGGACAAAATGATTAACTTCAACAATTGGCTAAGCTTCTGGTGTCATTCTAAAGGGATCCAGTATCTGTCTGCCTGGGATGACATGGTTGACAGACCACGATGCTTTGCCAGAGATGGCCTGCACCTGTCACCCCTGGGATTCCGGATACTGGCTAAGGTTCTTGCCACCCCATAGTGCTTTATTTAGGCAAGATTCAAATGACAAATTCACCATCGTAACAGGAATAGGCAAGCAAAAATGGAGGGTGATCCTACTCAATCATAGAAGTCTAAATCTCAAAATGCACTCACTCAAGGCACTCCTTAAAATGGAGAACATTGATATCTGTGCAGTGAGTGAGACCTGGTTTAAGGCTCCAGAGAGCACCCCTGCATTACCAGGCTATAACTCATACCACACTTTTCGGTCATTTAACCTGGACCGGAACACTAAAGGTGGAGGTGTGTCCATATACATTAAGGATATCCACACCTCCAGGCTAGTTGCTCAGCATACTGCATCCGAGGTTATCAAAGTGCAACTAACTCTGGGCAAAACTGCAATCCAAATTGTAGCTTGCTACAGATCCCCTACAGATCCCCCACCATGCCCCAGGATTCCCACTCCTCTTTTCTTGATGTACTGGAAAATATTAGGGTTCAACCAAACACCCTAATAACGGGCGATTTCAACTACCCCACCATTAACTGTGAAAACTACTCATGGACCAACTCCTTCGTTCAATGCTTTCTGGAATTCATAAACTCCAATGCCCTGGATCAACTTATCCACACCCCCCACCGGGGCAACAATATCCTAGATCTAGTCAATACCAACATGAGTGATCGGTGTTCCACACCTGAAGTCAACGCCTCATTGGTCCAATCAGACCATGAGCTAATCATCCTAGATATCCACCTCCTGCTCCCACCCCCCCATTAAGGAAACCACGGTAAAAAATTTCTCCAAAGCCAACTTCATGCTTAAGACAGACGTGGTGAACTTTATGACACCCATGCAGATGGACAATACAATTATGACTACTGAATCCTACACAATTGCACTTTATAAGCACTTACACGAGTGCATGGATCGTGCTATCCCAAACAGAACCAACACGCTATCCTCCAAAAAAAGGAAGCCAATCTGGTGGTCCCCTGCCATAAACAAACTGTACAACAGAAAAAAGAAACTGTTGCAAAAGAGAGTAAAATCCCATAAGTGGAGGAGCTCCCTGGTCAGCCTCAGTAAGAAGCTGCGATCACTGATAAAATCCCCCAAAGCTAGTTACAAAAACAAAATTGCCACTGATTCTAAAGACAGCCACAAAGCATTCTATAGCTATGTCAAGAATCTCAATGGCAACACTCAGATCTGCTCTGTGTTACAGCACAATGGCACTAAATATATAGACCCAACTGATATTGCCAACATCATGGCAGATAGGTTCAGTGCTAACTTTACCCCCCCCCCTCACTCCCTAAAGGGCCCATCTCTATACCGGAAGAATGCAAAGTTCCTGTAATCACGGCTGCACAGATAAAACCCACACTCTCCAAAGCCAACAACACAGTATCCATGGGACCAGACAACATCCCAGGCTGCGTTCTACACGAACTACAGAACAAACTGGCACCTCACCTAAGTACCATGTTCAATCATAGCCTCACCTCAGGCTTTGTGCCCACTGAATGGTGCACAGTGACGGTTATCCCACTCCAGAAGGGGGGAGCCACAACGGACCCCGGGAACTACTGCCCCATTAGCCTGATGAGCCTGGTCTGCAAGGCATGGAACGTATCATCGTGGAACTTATAATCAAAGACACTGGTCATCTCCAAATTCTGGACCCCACCCAGTTCGGGTTTGTAAAAGGCAGATCATGTCTCCTAAACCTGATAGACTTCTTTGAAGCAGTCACCAAAGCCGTAGATGAGGGTAAGGTGGTTTACACAGCCTATCTTGATCTCGCCAAGGCTTTCGACACCATCCCCCATTCTGGAATTATAGATAAACTCACTAAACTAGGTATAAATCCCTAGATGGGTTGCCATCTGGCTCACTGACAGAACCCAGACTGTGAAAGTAGCAGACTCCAAATCAGACTTCAGACCAGTGACAAGTGGAGTGCCACAGGGTTCAGTCCTAGGTCCTCTCCTGTTTGGTATCTACTTCTCTGAAGTACAGGCCAACACAGAAGGTCTTTGGCTAACGAAGTTCGCAGATGACTGCAAACTAGGAGCCATAATCAAAACTCCTAATGATGTGGACATCCTACAAAAGGGCCTCACTGAGACAGATGTCTGGTGTCAAAGCCATGGCCTCAAGCTCAATGCCAAAAGGTGTATTGTCATTCCCTTTGGCAAAAACTCTGTACCCATGAACTACAACATAGGCGGTAGTATACTTAACACCGAAAGTGTGATAAGAGACCTTGGGACACAGGTGGACAGTAGTCTCTCCTTTGATAATCACATCACCACAGTAGTCAGGAAATCCTTCTACATGGCACACCGCATCACAAAAGGTTTCTCATCAAGAAAAAAGAGAGGTCACTGTTCCCCTCTACTCATCACTCATTAGACCCATTATAAAGTACAACACCCATTTTGGTATGTACCTCACAGGACATCTACAACAACTGGAAAGGCCAGAAATACCTCAAAAAGAGAATTACCATCCTCAAACAGATGCCCTATGCAGACAGTCTCAAAAAACTCCAGCTTTACTCTGTCGCATATCACCTACTCAGAGGTGATCTCTGCCTAACATACAAAGCTATGTCAAACCCAGAGCTGTTGTACATGCTCCACTTAAAGAAATACCAATCCCTCCAAGCTACATGCTCTAGGGGCCTAAACCTTGTCACCACAATAAACAGAACATGCCAGAGGGGTAGATTCCTGTCCCAGAGACTTCCCATACTCTGGAATAAACTACCTATCTATATCAAACAAAGCTCCTCATTAGCACTCTTCAAGAAAAATCTTGATGACTGGATGGGAAATAGGAAATTCACCCCGGGGATCACTCCTGTGGCTCTGCTCGACAGCAGCACAGGAAAATAATTTTCTTGGGTGGCAAAAGCCAGGGTATCTTTTTGGCTGGGCTTGTATAGGCCCTAGGGCCGATAGCCTAGTACCCACCTATGAACCTATGACAAATGCCCAAAAATAGGAACAATTTTTAAATATTGCTCTTTCAAACTTCTAAAGCTCATAGAATACCAGTTTTTGCATTAGCATGAATTTTCTGAAGGGTATGAAGCCTAAAACTCAAATGTCTTGTCAAGACTTTCTAACTGTACTCTTTACGGATTTGCCAGAAAACCACAATTTTAGGAAAAGCAGACCAAATATAACATAAAAAAATCTGTACAACTGACATGTATGTTTTACTTTTGCACTAAAAGTGCATTCCAGTCGTATTAATTCAAAATGATTTGTACCACCTAATGGTGCAGTAGATGCCAATACAGTACTTACTAAATGCTGAATGGACCAACCTGCCTGCACGTTCAGTGCATTACATTCTAACGCTTTGCATCACTACTTAATAAAACAAGCATAATCCAAACTGCAGCTATGTAAAAAAAAATAAAGGTAAGACTTACTGCATAATTGTAATGAGGGAGTGCCGTTCAGATTATCCCATAGTTGTCCTTTATGCAACAGAACTTCAAGAAGTATACAACACACACAAGAAAGGGGAATACAAGGTTGCAGAAAAGTACCCATGAAAAATAACTTGATAGTAAGTAGTTTGTCGAAAGGACAAGTTCAAAATCACAGTAAATACAGACATGAGAAAATGTGTACGTTAGCAACTGGTCAGGGCAATGTCTCTCTATTTACGTAACTGCACCATTATATATACTTATTCAAGGCGAAGTATACCTTTCAGCTTCGGCAACACATTCTAGTTTCTAGTTACAACTTTATCTTGAAAAATAAGAGAGAATGCAGCACCGGGCAGTCCAGGAGCTTAATCATCTGCTTTTACCTTACCATACTACTACAGGTGCAAGTGGCGGCTTGAAATGGAATAATCCGATTGGCTGCCACCACTTGCAATGCGTGGAGAATTTCCTTACTGTGGTTACTTATATTTACAACCAATTTTCCCTGAAAAGTCAAATAGAAACATCAGGCAACTCCACACTGAAAAGTAAGTTGAGAAAGTACCTGAAAAAGTTCAGGTACTTTTTCAACTTATTTTTTAACAGTGGAGCTACAATATGGTTGTAAAGTTAGATGTGCTTGTGGAAGGGACACTGCTATAACTGCATACAATTAATACCTTCTCACACCGCGCTAGGATGTAAGCACAGAGACGCTGTGAGATGGTACTCGGGGTTAATGAGTTAATCTACTTTCTGCCCTTAACTCACTCTTCTCACTAGCTCTCTCTAATCTTCCTTGACTACTGTTTCTACTGTCTTCTAAAACCTATTAAGCTAATCGCCTCAGAGAAACATTCTATAGTAACTGTCTTGCCTTCATGCAACTACATTATGATAAAACTGGGTTTTTGTAACCACTTACCCCAAAAACTATATTAATCTTAATGACATATTTCTTTTTATACATCTTGAAAGAGCTTTGCTATACTCCTGATTATTGACACAGTATAACATTGTATTGCTACTTAATGCCTTGCAATAATCCTGTAACATTGCTGTTTAATGCTAATTTATAATGAAAATTATATAATGTGCTGTAGCTTTTCTACCAGGGCCTCCGCTGAAAAAGGGCTCTTCAGCTCAGTCAGACAAACCCGGTCAACAAATGTAAAAAAAAATAAATAAATATTCTGATATCATCTGAGCTTTTCTTATAAAATATCACCATGGAGGATACCCTTTCAGTAGGGTCTTCTACTGGACAAATTACTCCTAGCTGCACCATTCTGTCCAACTCGGCTTTGACCCTATTCTGCATAGCTACTGGAACTTTCCATGCTGGTCTGACAACTGGTGTGACAACTGGGCTGACCTCCGGGTCTAGGGTTCAGGCGCCTAGGCAGCGTGACATTTCCCTGTGGTACATTTGACTGAGGACACATGGCTGAAGTGACATTCAGCTGCAGAGAAATATGGCTGTTTGCAAATTCCCTGTGGGCAAAGAGAAGCACACACTGCCATGCTCACAGCTTTAATAGCCAAAGGTATGGTGGCAGAAGAAGTCATGAGTGTTGTGCTCATTGTAGAGGACATACTTATATAACTACAACATGTAGAAGTGTGCTACAGCATGGAGGAAATCCTGCAGGCTACTGTAGTCACATTTATGCTCCAATATGCATTTTAGGTAATGTTTCCTAGACACTGTGAAAGGGGAAGTGGTCCACACACTCCAATTATAAAGGCACTGTCCATTGTGCACTGCATTTTTACTGCCACTGACATGCCCTCTGGCCAGCCTGCTGCTGATGCCTGCCATATTGCCTATTGTCTCATGTTTCCTTGGGGACCATGGACATTGTTTTCCCCCTATACATTTGGTTATTAAAGCTGTGGGCATGGCAGTGTATACTTCTCTTTGCCCATAGGGAATTTGCAAACAGCCATATTTCTCTGCAGCTGAATGTCACTTCAGCCATGTGTCCCCAGTCAAATGTACCGCAGGGAAATGTCTCGTTGCCTAGGAGCCTGAACCCCCGGGTCTAACTTCATAGAGTACACAACTGTCAGTTTGCCTAGTTTGTCTGCAAAACTATCAGCATAGTCAGAAAAAATAGTTTGGGTGAAATCTGAGCTGTTGTCATGCAGGCTTACATGATGAACTTCTTCATTAATTGAAAGCAGTCCCATTTTCAAACTGTCTCTGAGGCTAATAATGACTGCACACATCTCTTGACTATGTAAAACTGCAAGTCATAGCTGTTCCCAGCAGAGTAACATGAAAGCACAACTGAGCCTTCGGTCTGAATCTCTTCACCACCATAAGCAGCAAGTTTCGCACACTTTGTTAAATCAAGTTTTTCTGTAGCTTTTACACCAGCAAATGTTTCTGCTGACATAACATTGCACTTAGAGACAGTATCTACTTTTAGCTCTACGGGACTCCCAATTAATCCAAACATTACAAAATATTTCATTCTTTGGCCACAAATCTACTGCATTGACTGTTTCACCAAGCACAGACACACCATTAACATAAAAAGTAGGGTCGCAGCTTTCTAACTGATCAACGTACCTCTTGGAATGCCCTCTTTTAATAAAAAGAACATGCCTTATTTGATTTACAAAATCTTTTAAAATGATCCATTTATTGCAAGAATGACACTGATGACCAAAAGCTATGCACTTTTCTCTTTTGGGTTCGTGATTTCCAACACAATTATAACAGTTGACTATGAAGCTGGGTGAGGGCACATGTTTTGACTTTGCTGACTCAATCTTATGCTTCACTGAGTAGGCTCTGGAATTTTCTGGAAAGACTCAGGGTTTCCCCTGGGACTTTTACAGGACCTGCAGTAGCTCCCATGTGCTTGGGCCTGTTTCTTTTAACCATGTGCTGCATACTATCTACATGAGCTTTGTCACTGTGCCTTCCATAGCTATTCTCATTTGTAAGCATACTTGTGTGCTTTTCTGTAAGCTCTTATATCTGACAAATCTCAATGGCCTTATTCAAAGTCAAATCACTGTCTCAAAGCAAAATCTTTCTCACTGTATTATTGATGCCACACACAAGCCTGTCTTATCAGCTCATCTCTCAAATCACCAAATCTACACATTTTAGCCTTATTTCTCAAGTCAGTTATATATATATATATATATATATATATATATATATATATATATATATATATATATATATATGCTGCAAATGTTCCACCAGGCTTTTGATCCCTTATGTAAAATAAGTGCCTTTCCATTGAAATATTTGTTTGGGGTTACACATTTCTCTAAATTTAAGTTTTAAGCACTCAGGGTCTTCCCTTCTTTCAGCCGGTACCACTATATGGTGGTCTTTCCCCTCTCCTGTATACACAGCAGTTGCATACAAAAATGACTGTTCTCTTTCAATGGTTTCTGAACCAGCTAAATTAAGCAGAATAAATGCCTTTGTATATGTGCCTTTGTCAGGAAAAAGCAGCCTGTATGAAAATATTGTATTCATGCTCAAACACTCTCCAATTTTCTGCAATACTGTTATCAAAACGGAAGCGGTGCAGGTCTGCTAAACCCTTCTGCCATGCCCACAGACTATAGTAAAACAATGCAAAATGGCCCTTCTAATTATGTATGAATATTCACACACACACACCAGGTACTTGTAATAATATTCAAATGCACAATAAGCTCTCTGAAATAATGTAGTCTTGAGAAATATGCATTGAAATAACTGTACTTTGCGAAATATTCTTTGAAACGACTTTACTTTGTGAAATAACTACACTGTAATACTGCACACACTTGCAAACACTTTGGATACTTTGAATAACTTTCGTTAATGAAAAAGGTATTACATAGCGAAAAAAATACAGTAGTTTTCCCTTTTTTGTACATTTTATGCGATTTGGATAAGTTGTTTTGAACATTCTGAGTGCTTCGTTTTATATCTGAAGCAAAATAAATCATTTAAGCAAGTTTTAGTACCTGGAATTTGTTTCTGACTTGTTTTGTGAGTCATTTGAGCAGTAGAGATGATCCACTACTGTATATTCCTCCAAGTTTAACTGGTTGCCTAATGGCTGTAAGTCTGGATCCCATTCTGACATCATGTCACTCTTCTTATGTGCATTAAGAAGACATTGAGGCTTGGATGTTCATTTAAGTAGTTTATTGTATACAAATACATCAGTATGATGGATGGCAGGAACATTAAATTAACTGACTACATATTTGCATGCTTTCACTCTGGCTGCTCACTCAAAATGGCACTCTTGCTTGCACATGCTCAGTACGTACATGCATGTGCTGACTCACTGGAAAGCTTCTTAAAAGTATATCACACACACACTGATCTACAGGGTATAAATACCATGTAAATAATCTGAAAAAGACAGAGTAACCTTTCCTTAGTTGTGAGTGACTTACCACATTAGTCAAGGCATGTATGGCTCCTTAGTCATCAATTGCAATCTAGAATAAATAAATTTGGATCTACAGACCAAGATAGATCAACGAAGATTATTAGTCATTAAATTAGTGAGGCAATTTGTTACAGTACAAATTTGCCATACTGGGAGTATTTGTCATATTCTTAACATAGTAAATGTAGATACTGTATGATGTACATGTCTTATCAGTTTAGTACAGTAGGATAAATACTATCGGTTTGGACTTTTCTTCTTTACAACAAGTACATAGGTACATAATGAAAAGCGATTATTGTTAACCGTCTTATAGTTTTAGCTATGCAGCTCAAGATTGCACTGATGTACTAGAGTTGTATTTAATTATATCGTATGTTTGTTGGATGTATTGTGGTACGATTCCAGCTTTTCTGTGAGAAAAAAAATGTTAAAAAATCACAGTCTTAGGAGCATTTCCTCAGTGATGATGTCTACATTTAAGAATTCCTCAAGGATCTGTTCTGGGCCTGGCATTATTTAACATATCTATTAATTGCATTCAGCCCTAGTAATGTGTGGGTATCTAAATCTGCACACAGCTGCATTGATGTAATCAATGGGATCGTTACAATATGATCACAGCAGCATCTTTCTTTTCCAGTGGAACAAAAATAATGACTTTAATATAAATATTAAAATGTTCAGTGGCTACCTTTCCTACAAAACACCGAGATAATTTTAAACTCAAGGGTTCACACTTGGAGATAAAGCTACTGCTCAAGGAATAATCAGTAATAGGTTTGTTTGGTTAGCAAGTACTTGAACTGGGCTAATAGGCTCTGTGTGTCCCTGCACTGTCCCAGTAATCAAGGAGCCTCAATCCTCACCACTGGCAACAGTGAGGGATGTACACAATGGGAGGATGACAAGTACACACAGTAAAGTACAATATCCCTTAAGAGCACACAGAGATCACAGTCAGTATGGGGCTGGTTTCTCCTTCTTTCTCCAGATCCCCAATAAGACTCCCCACTGGCACATCTATAGGGTTAAGATCTCAGCTGATGAAGTCAAGCCAAGACCTCCAGCACCCCCTCTGTCCAACCAGTGCTTTGTGTCCCTGCCCAAATGGCTGACACATACACACACACATATGGAGATTTGATTTACACACACACACACACACACACACACACACACACACACACACACACACACACACACACACACACACACACACACACACCTGGGGAAGGCTGGCACAGGTTTACTAGCTATACTCCCTTCTGCCCTGACTATAAGGTAGTTATCACTGCCACCAACCCCTCTTTATCAGCTAGTTAAGGCCCTTAACAAAGGGTGACCAATCCTACAATGTAATGTTACTATTATCCAAATGGTAAGTGTGACCAAGATTTGCAAGGCTATTTAGGAGTGGCATGTACAGTGTCTAATAAATAATAAAAGAACAAGACAATACTCAAACAACACAGCAACTGCAGAGTTCAGAATCACAGGAAATATTAAAAAAACATTGCAGGACAGTCTCAAATAAATACAGAAAACCTCTAACTAATCTTTACTAAATTCCTATCTATATCTAAAAGATACTATGCCCTAAATAACTTACTTACAGAGCAACACACAGGCAGAAGTGCTGAATGGACGTTTCTAGGTCCAAGACAAGATACAAAATGCAATGTCTCCCTCTGAGAGAGGTCTTAAGTCAATCTCAAATATTACTGCTGGGTTAGCTTAGATAACATCACTTTTTGTCACCTGACTTTAGTTCCCAAGCTAAACCAGAAACTAACAGAATTTTAACATCTGTGTGAGAAATGCATCTCTCTCCGATCTTTGCTCAGAACTGCAAGTTGCAAAAATTTAACACTTTACTTTTTAAACCTAGTAATTACTTCTCTTTTCAGATAATAGAAAAACTTCTAGTTCTAGACATTGTGTCTGCTTACTGCAATGAAACTAACTTTTATAGATCACCATAAAACACTTAATTTCAAGTTATTTGTTTGACGTTTTGTAAGTTAATCTTCTATGTTCCAGCAGGGTATGCTGTGGTTACATTCTTGAAGCTCAGTACATAACATACAGTTCTGTATAAATCATATCAATACTCACAAATGACACAGAATTATTTACAAAATTCCAGATAGCTGGGCTGGCAATGTCACAACCCCCCCCCCAAAAAAAAAAACTCAAGCTAGTTTTTCGAGTGACCTTTGAGAAACATTGCTTGAGAGGGTTGAGCCTATCTGGGAAAACCTTACCCCACCCTGTCTTGAAAGCCCATCTGCATTGGCATTGCTAACCCCACTGTGGTGCTGCACTATCATATGCTTGCAACCCTAGGCTCTACCTTAATAACTTGGCATTTTGCTGGCTGGCTCAATGTTGCCACGTTAAGGGATTGTGGTCTGTAACTACAGTGAATTTCCTTCCATACAGATAAGCCTGAAGTTTCTGCAGTGCCCACACTATGGCCAGGCATTCCTCTTTTACAGCTGCATAGCATTCCTCCATGGGTTGGAGCCTATGACGGACATAAACCACTGGGTGCTCTTCTTCCTCTCAGGAAATCTGGCTAAGCACAGCCCCCACTCCATAGTCCGAAGCGTCCACCTGCACAACAAATTCTTTGCTGTAATCTGGACTGGCTAACACGGGGGGGGTCCTCCCAAAGCTACCTTAAGCTTCAGGAATGCCTGCTCACATGCTTGGGTCCACATTACCTTATCTGGCCTGTTTTTCCTTGTCAGGTCTGTGAGGGGAGCAGCTATGGTACTATAATTAGGGACAAATTTCTGCAGTACCCTGCTGTCCCTAAGAATGCCCTCACCTGCTTTTTGGTAAAAGAGGCAGGCCATGCCTGAATGGCTTCCACTTTGGCAGGATCTGGCCTGATATTACCACTCCCACTCTATGTCCCAGGTAGGAGACGTCTGCCATACTCACCTGACATTTGCTGGGCTTAATGGTCACCCCTGTCCTCTGTAGTCTGCTCAGCACCTCCATGGCATGCCGAAGGTGCTATTGCCAGGAATGGCTGTAGATGGCCATATCATCTAGGTAAGCAAGGTCAAAATCTCCTGCTCCTCCTTGGATACGATCTACCAGCCTCTGGAAAGTTGCTGGGGCATTTTTCATCCCAAAGGGCATCTTTGTGAACTCATATAAGCCAAAAGGAGTCACAAAGGTTGACCTCTCTCTAGCACTGGGAGTCAAGGGCGCCTGCCAGTAACCCTTGGTAAGATCAATAGTGGTAAGATACTTAGCCCCACCCAGCTGCTCTAGGGCGTCATCTGACCTAGGCATGGGGTAAGCATCTGACTCTATGTGACTATTTAATTTCCTGTAGTCCACACAGAGCCTGGTGCTGCCATCCTTCTTTGCTACCAGCACCACTGGGGGGGGGGCACAGGGGCTGCTGGACTCCTGAATTACCCCTAGTTCAAACATTAGCTGTAGCTCCCTCCTCAGAGTCTGTTTGAGTCTCTCAGGCACCCTATAAGAAACCTGCTTAAAAGGCCTTTGGGATCCTGTATCCACATAGTGCTGCACCAGATGGGTGCACCCTGCTTTCCCAGTGAGCATGTCCCCAAACTCCTGTAACACTGTTCAGATTTCTTGAACCTGGGTAGGGGATAACTATTGGGACACTGCAACCCCTTCCACTGAGGTGTCAGTTCGAGCCTCACTGAGGAGATCAGTCACCCAGATCCCCCTCAGACTCCTCCTGCCATCCACTGCAAACACTCAACACAACAGCCTCCCTACCATGGTAAGGTTTCATCATCTTAACATGGTACAATTTGTACCCCTGCCTCCAGCCTAGCAGTTCTACCTTATAGTTAACATCACTGACCTTCCTTACTACCTTGTAGAGTCCCTCCCAGGCTGTCTGCAGCTTGTTGTGTCTGACAGGAATGAGAACCATTACCTGCTACCCTACAGCATACACTCTAGCTCTAGCATTCTTGTCATACCTGACATTTTTCTGCTGTTGGGCCAATGCCAGGTTATCTTGGGGCAAAGCCATAAGTTCCCTGAGGCTCGTCCTGAGGTTTAGGACATATGCCACCACAGACTCCTTGTGGGTATCATACTCACCCTCCCACTCATCTTGAATCAAATCTAGAGGTCCTCTCACCCTAGGCCCATAGAGCATCTCAAAGAGTGAAAAACCTGTGGATTCCTGGGACACCTCTCTGTAAGCAAACAGATGGGGCAAATATTTGTCCCACTCCTTTTTAAACTGGTCTGCAAATGCCCGTAACATCATCTTGAGTGTAGAATTTAACCTCTTAACAAGACCATTAGTCTGGGGATGGTAGGGGTGGTCTTTAAGTGCTTCACCCCACAGTGCTTCCATAGACAAACCAGCAGATCTGACATGAAAGTGGCACCTCTGTCAGTCAGTATTTCGTTTGGAAAACCTACCCTGCTGAAAATCTCTAACAAAGCATTTGCCACCTTCTCTGCTTCAATAGAGGACAGAGTCACTGCCTCAGGGTATATGGTAGCATAGTCTACTACCGCTAGGATATACTTTTTCCCTGTGGAACTTGGGGTACTCAGAGGCCCCACAATATCCATAGTTACCCTCTGAAATGGCTCCTCAATCACAGGCAAAGGCATCAAAGGAGCTTTCACCTGGTCTCCTGTCTTGCCTACCTTTTGACACTAACAGGTCCTGCAGTACCCGGTTACATCTCTGGAAATCCCAGGCCAATAGAAATTCTGCATAATACATCTATTTGTACATTTTATGCCCATATAACCTGCAAAAGGAATATCATGAGCTATGGCTAGAGGCACCAGACAGTAGGCTCTGGGCACTACCAACTGCTGTATTCTCTCATGCTCTAGCCCCACCTCAGGGGTCCACTCTCTGTACAGTAACCTTTTGTCCCAGTATTCAGATTCTCCCTGCCTTTGAGAATCAGGTGCCTCACTAGCTACCTCCATCAGGCCTTGTAATGTAGGGTCTGAAAGCTGAGCCTGTCTCAACTCTCTTTGTAACCCTTCCCAGCTCCCCTTCCACAGGAAGTCTGGCATCCTCTGACAGAGGTGCCTCACTGTTAGCCTGGGTACTACTACTACTACTACTCACCACTGCCCTTACAGTCACTCTGCCCAAGGGAACATCAGTACCCACAAGCAGCTGTGGCTCACCTTCAATCTCACTGCTACTGCCCCCTGAAGTAATCACCTCACCAGTCCTGGCTGCTAGTGTGCTGTCTGTCCGAGTCTCCCCCAGGCTGCCAGGCCCACATGCTCGTCTCCAAGCCTGACTGCATGTAATGGTGTGCATACAGGGTAATGCATTATCAAAATCATTCCCTATCAGGACATCTGCAGGGATATCCTCAAACATACTTACTTGCTTGCTTCCTTTTCCATCCTCCCAGTCAAGGTGAATCCTGGCCAAAGGTATGTGGAATGGGGTCCCTCCTAAAGCTCTGACTGGAGTAGACTTCCCAAGAAAGCAGTGATCCTCTGTAACCATTGCAGGCTTCACAATGGTTAGGTCAGAGGCTGTGTCTCTCTTAGTCATGGCCTCTTTCCCATTCACTAAGATAGGATATACCTTTTCATGGTAGTTTAGTATTCTTGTTGTCTCGAGACAACTTACTGCTAGCATTTTGTCATTTCCACTTACTGGCTTTCCAACTTTTTGTTCCCCACTTTGCCTCTGTGGACATCTATATGCTTCATGGCCCCACTGGTTGTATTTAAAACAATGAACCCTTGGTCCTGTTTGTGTACCTGGACTAGTGGCTTGCACTGCTACTGGCGGACTCTGTTGGTGCAGTCCGGGCTGCCCACCATGGGTTCCTTTAGACCCATGAGCAGCACTGTGTGTACCTTTCCTGTGCAGTGATGCCCGGCTTGTTAGGTATACATAGGATCATAGCACATTACTAGGCTACTGGCCCTGAGGCTCTTATAAGCCTAGCCAAGAGTTTAGCCCATGCATGGACAAATCAGCACCCGATGCCCCTGTTCAGCAGGGACACGGGTGGAATCCCAGGGATGTATTTTCTATTTCCCATCCAGTTATCCAGATTGCACTTAAAAAGGGGTAAAGAGGTACTCTGCTTGACGTGGAGTGGGAGTTTATTCAATAGATGGGGGAGTCTCTGGGACACAAATCTGTCCCATCAGCAAGTACTATTGATGTCACAGACCAGGTTGAGGCCGCGTATGTGGGTTACTCAAGTGGAGCTTGACTTGCAGATATGCAGCAGTGCCATCAAGGCAGGGTCCGAGCTCGCCTTGTATGCCAGACAGAGGTCACCTCTGAGGAGTCTGTATGAAACAGAGTAGAGACATAGGGGGCTTTAGCCTATCTGTGTATGGTAGATTTCTGAGGCCCTGGATTCTCCTAGTGAGGAACCTCTGTGGTCTCTCCAGCTGCTGCATGTGCTTTGCGAGGTATATGCCGAATGGGGCACTGTACTGAATAATGGGCCTTATAAGGGAAGAATACAGGGATGTTATGACCTTCTTGTCCCTGGATGAGATACCCTTACTTATGAGGTGGGCCATGTAGAAAGATTTCCATACAATGGAAGCAGCATGGTGGTCAAAATTCAGGATGCTATAAATCTGGGTGCCCAAATCCCTCACGACTGACTGCATGCTTAGAACTTTGTTATTAATGTGATAATTTGTGGGGACATCTCTCTCTCCCCAAAGGGGATGATGATGCATTTTTTTATATTCAGCTTGAGGCCATGTTTCTGGCACCAGTCAGTTGTTTGGGTGAGACCCCCTTGGAGGATGCCCACGTCACTAGGGGAATTGATGACAGCTCCCAACTTGCAGTTATCTGCAAACTTGGTCAGCCATAGCCCACTGTTTTTGGCCTGTACCTCAGAAAAGTATATCCCAAATAACAGAGGCCCCAAAGACTGAACCCTGGGGTACGCCACTCAATACGGGTCTACTGCTTGAGGTGGCTTCCCCTATTTTAACTAGGTGGGTTCTATCAGTGAGCCAGTTGGCTTCCCATCTGGTAACATATGGATTGATACCTAGTTGAGAGAGTTTATCTATTATGCCCGAGTGGGGAATAGTGTCAAAGACTTTGGCCAGGTCAAGGAAGGCCAGGTCAAGGAAGGCAGTGTGCACTGTCTTCCCCTCATCCATGGCTTTGCTGACCATCTCAAAAAAGTCGACCAAATTTAACAGACATGACCACCCCTTGATGAAGCCAAACTGTGTGGGATCAAGTATTTGCAGGTTACCAATGTCCTTGTTTATGAGGTCCATGATAATCCATTCCATGGCCTTGCAGATCAGGCTAGTTAGGCTTATGGGTTTATAATTTCCCGGATCAGTGGATGCTCCACCTTTATGTAAACAGATGACAGTTGCTGTCCTCCACTCAGCTGGGAACAAAACCGGTACTCACACTTTGGTTGAATAGGGTGCCTAATGGTGCTGCAAGTTCCTACCTGAGTTCATGTAGGATGCAGCCTGGGATGTTATCAGGTCCCATGGAGGCTGTATTTTTTGTCTTTGAGAGAGCAGTGATGACTTGATCCCTAGATATAAGGAGAAGGGGACAGGTACTGGGAATGTCCTGATTTACTGATGGGGAGGACAGAGGGGTGAAATTTATGTTGAATCTGTCAGCCAGCAAGTTTGCTATATCTACGGCATTTGTATATGTGGTGTCCTTGACCATCAGTTTGAGATTACGGACATATGTGAAGAAGGCCTTATGTCTCTGGTAGATGTGGCCAATTTGGACTAGAATTTTGCTTTGGAGGATTTCACTAAGTGCTCTTATTTGCTTGTTTAGGCTAAGGACAAATTGCTTCCAATTGGGCACCTGTTAATTCTTGGTCCTGGTCAGCAATTTTTTTCTTCTGTTATAGTTTATTTACTGCAGATGTCCTCCAGACAGGTTTACTCTTCCTTGCGGAGGATGATTTAGTCCTGTCAGGTATTCCTGATTCCATGCATCTATATAAATGTTCGTATAGTAATTTGGTATAGGTTTGGATACTGGTTCCAATTCCTAGAGGATGATGCTGCAATGGCTACTCATATTGGTTAATACCAAGTCCAATATATTATCACCTCTTGTGGGGGTACCGACTAGCTGTTCCAAAGCATTTGCATTTACAAAATCGAGGAACCTCTGGGTATTTGTGTTCTGGCAAGAGTAGTTCTTCCAGTCTATATTTGGGTAGTTACAGTCACCCAGGATCAGGGTAAAGTGTTGGATCTTGATAGATGTGAAGAGGTCTAGATAAGCAGTTTGAGCATCTTGGGTCAGATTTGGGGGCCCGTAGTTAGCTATTATTTGTACAGGGGTCTTGTCAATAGTTAACTGCACCTGGAGCGTCTCCTGTGTGTCACAGTGTTTGACCAGCCTGGAGGTGTTTATGTCTTTAATATGTATTGAAACTCCACCTCCTTTGGCTTTACTATCCACAGTTTGGGGTCTGAATGTATGATACGATGAGTAACCAGGTATGGCTGGGGTGGTCTCCGCAACTTTGAACCAGGTTTTTGTGACCACACAAGATGTCAGCATTTTCCAGGTTTACGAATACTTCGTGTTTAGACTCCTAGCATTTAGCAGCATGACCTTTAATTTGTGTTTTGTTGAAATCTTATGTTGAAAGTTTTAACCTCATCACTTTTCCTAAAAAAGGGACTATAGGGGAAGAAAGAACCTTTGCCAGAATCCTGAAGCCCAGGTGAGACAGATGCAGGGCATCTCTGGCAAAGCCTCATGGTCTGTCAATCATATCTTCCCAGGATATCGGGTACTGGATCCCCCTGGAATGACACCAGAAACTAAGACAATTATTAAAGTCAATCATTTTCTGTTTGTATTCAGGCATCATTCTGGGTGACGGTAAAATGCTGCTTAAGGCTAGGAACATACCTGCCTGGGACACAAATTCAGTGAGTTCAATCATGTCTCACTTCAAATAGTCCAGGGAGGTATGTCTCAAGTCATTCACACCAACATAGACTATGACAGAGTCATAACAGTACCTGTTGTTTAGAGACCTGAGTGTGTGTGTGATATGGCAGATCCTGGCCCCTGACAGACAAATAACCATGACTTTCTCCTTATCCAGCCTGGTGAGAGGCACATCTGTGTGTCTCACAATGGAGTCACCTATGACTAATATGCTGGGTTTATGGTTAAGCCTTAATGGCTGTGAGACAGAGGTGTGTGAACTATGAGTGGTATGTGGTGTGGAGGGCTGTGGAGATCGCATGTGTATTTGCCTCACAGGTTTTTGCCTCGAAGGTCTCGTTTGTTTGGGTACGTTTTTGTTGAGGACCTCCACATATGTGGGTGTGTTGTGTAGGTGTGGGTGGTGTTTCAGGAGTAGTGATTGTGTTGACAGCCTTCTCAGTGCCAAATATGCTGGCTTGTGAGGGAGAGAGCTTGGACTCTAGGTTCCATTGCATCTCTCGCAAACTGTGTTTCTAGGTGGTAGTAGTAGGTGGATATCTGTGTACATAAGGTAGAAAAACTGTAGGAAATTGTCCATCCATATTTTTCAGAATATGAGAGAAAAGGCCAGGGAGAGAGAAGGGGTTAGCCTAAAGCCCAAGTGCTTAATCCAAAACTAAGTGGCTTAGAATAACACTTACAATTTAAACAGGCTATAAACAAGCATTAACACATGCAACAGAAAGGATGCAACTGAACACTTAGAACAAGCCGCAGCAAGTAGCAGCAAAAGCAAGATGAAGTAACAGAGCAGGAAGAAGAAACACAAATACAGAAAAAAGAAGCTGAATAAGGTTTTTAGTAAAGTGGAAAGGAGAGAAAAGGAAAAGAGGAAAATTCAAGGTTAAAGAACTAAGGGGGTTGACCTTCCCAAATGTTCTCTGTATTGGGTCGAAAGAGCTAATGAGATGGGACTGGGGTAGGGGCGGGCATCAGCAAAAGCAACAACTATAAGAGCATAACTGCAATGAGGTGGGTGAGCGGGAGAAAAACAAAAATTCAACCACAGATCAGCAATTATATAAATGGAGACACAGAAAAGTAATTAATTCAGTCAAACAAATAAATAAATAAAAACAGTGCAGTAAACTAGTGCAGAACTGTTATACAAATAAATAAAAAAACAATGCAGTAATGATGAGCAAAATAAATACAACCAGTGCAGTGCTGATAAAAAACAATAAACAATTAAAGTGCGAAAAATATACTTATGTAGCTCTGTAATTCAGATTGTTTAAGAAGTATTCTCCGTCAGGTACAAATGAAGCTCAGCACGATAAGCAGTGATTCAACTCAAATGTAACATATAAAAAGTGTACACACCCCTGTTAAAATGCCAGGTTTTTGTGATATAAAAAAAGAGACCACGATAAATCATTTCAAAACTTTCCCACCTTTAATGTGACCTATAACCTGTACAATTCAATTGATAAACAAACAAATCTGTTAGGGGAAAAATATAAAAAATAAATGTACAATAAGCTGGTTGCATAAGTATGCACACCCTTAAACTAATACTTTGAATGTTGTAATTAAATCAAAAGGTGCTTCAACAGTCTTCTTGGGTACACATCTGCCATCAATTAAAGAGACTCTGATTCACCCCAAAAAAAGTTCAGCTGTCCTAGTAGGACTTTCCTGACATTTACTGTTGCCTGCTACAGCAAAAGCATGGTTCACAAACAGCTTACAAAGCATCAAAGGGATCTCATTTTCGAAACGTATCAGTCGGGAGAAGAGTACAAAAAAAAAATCCACAGCATTGGATATACCACGGAACACAGTGAAGGCAGTCATCACAAAGTGGAGAAAATAAAGGACGACAGTGACATTGCAAAGAACTGGACGCCCCTCCAAAATTGATGAAAAGACGAAACGAAAACTGGTCATGGAGGCTGCCAAGAGATCTACAGCAATACAGAAGGAGCTGCAGGAATTTCTGCAAGTACTGGTTGTGTACTATATGTGACAACAATCTCCCATACTCTCCATATGTCTGGACTATGGGGTAGGGTTGCAAGGCGGAAGCCTTTTCTTACACAGAAATACATCCAGGCCTGGCTAAAATTTGCAAAACAATACATCAAGACTCCCAAAAGCATGTGGGAAAATCTGTTATGGTCGGATAAAACCAGGGTTGAACTTTTTGGCCACAATTCCAAAAGGTACGTTTGGCACAAAAACAACACTTTGCATCAAGAAAAGAACACCATTCCCACGGTGAAGCATGGTGGTGGTAGTATCATACTTTGGGGTTGCTTTTCTTCAGCTGGAACTGGAGCTTTAGTCAAGGTGGAAGGAATTATGAATGGTTCCAAATACCAGAGTCACTTTTGGCCCAAAACCTTCAGGCGTCTGCTAGAAAGATGAAGATGAAGAGGAATTTCACATTTCAACACGACAATTCTATAAGCTTCAGGTGTTAACTTAAAGCATTCTACCTTGCGTCTATGCTCACAAAACTATTTTTTATAAGCTTCAGGTGTTAACTTAAAGCATTCCAAAAGACAGTTCTTTACATCCAAATCAACAAAAGAATGGCTTCACCAGAAGAAAATTAAAGGATTGGAATGGCCCAGCCAGAGCCCAGACCTAAGTCCAATAGAAAATCTGTGGGGTGACCTGAAGAGGGCTGTACACAAGAGATGCCCTTGCAATCTGACAGATTTGGAGTGCTTTTGCAAGCAAGAGTGGGCAAATCTTGCCAAGTCAAGATGTGCCATGCTGATAGACTCCTACCCCAGAAGACTGAATGCTGTAATTAAATCAAATGGTGCTTCAACAAATTAGTTTAAGGTTGCGCACACTTATGCTACCAGCTTATTGTACGTTATTTTTTATATTTTTTCCCCCAACAGATTTGTTTTTCAATTGAATTGTACATGTTGTAGGTCACATTAAAGGTGGGAAAAGTTTTGAAATTATTTATCATGGTCTCATTTTTTTATATCACTAAAACCTGGCATTTTAACAGGGGTGTGTATGCTTTTTATATCCACTGTAGGTCTCCCTTCTTCCCCAACTCATCTGCAGTAGTGCATTGTCTATCAGCTAATCAGATTCTCATGTCCTCAGACAAAGTGCTAAGGACTTGTTCCCTCACCGAAAAGTCTGCCACCCCTTCAAAAGTGGTGACCTGACATCCACTCACCCACCTATGAAAGTAAGTGCTTAGTTCAGCAACATATTAACACACTTCTTCTACCTTGCGTCTATGCTCACAAAACTCTTTTCTATAAGCTTCAGGTGTTAACTTAAAGCATTCCAAAAGACAGTTCTTTACATTATAATTTAAACAATCAGTATCAGACAGTTTAGAAATTACAGTTACAGCCTTACCCTGGAGTAAGGGTATCAGGCACCATACCCAGAGCCCTTGGTCAACATTATAGTGTTTACATACCCTCTCAAACATATGAATGAAACTATCAAAATGATCCCTCTCCATAAATTGTGGAAGAAATTTACTGACTTTTGTTGCTTCTGGGGTTCGGTTTCTCCCTTCCCCATTACATCCATGACTCTTGCGAAGAGTCACCATCTCCTTTTCATGTTGCCTCTGCCTCTCCTTCTCCTCAGCTTCCAGGCATCTCAGTTTCTCATTTTCCTCAATCTCTAGATATCTCAGTCTCTCTTCTGCCTCTATTTCCAAATGTTTGGCCTCTAGCTCAAGTCTTTAACTCCAGATGGATTAAGTCCTCTGTGGAAAGGTTGTGCTCTCCAGTTTCTGAAACTTGTACATTTCCAAGGCCAGTCTGACTGTCCTCCTGGTTGCAATTCTGTGATGTAGCTGTGACTAAAGGTGCAATCATGTCTGCTTTAGTCAGGTTGGCATGGTACCAGTCCTTTAACCTGGCACATGTCAGCCAACTGGCTCCTTGTCAGCTTGCCACACTCCTCTGCTGACATGCTTGCCTGCTCTCCCTGACTAACTAAGCTAACAAAAAACTAAAACAATCCTGATATGAACTCTGAATGTTCACTGCGTGGCTGATTGAGAGTACAAACACCTTCAGTGACCACTGTACACAGGCTATAGGAATTAAATATCCACACCACTACAGCCAATTAATATGTGATGTGGCTAACTCAGCACTGCCAACCAAGTAATATGTTTTGTGGATATCCCACCACTGTCCACCAATTAATATGTGATGCCCCTGCAGTGGCCCAGTAATCAAGGAGCCACAATCCTCACCACTGGCAACAGTGACGGATGTACGCAATGACAGGATGACAAGTACACACAGTAAAGTACAATCTCCCTTAAGAGCACACAGAGATCACAGTCAGTCTGTGGCTGGTTTCTCTCTCTTTCTCCAGATCCCCAATAAGACTCTCCACTGGCACTGTTATAGGGTTAAGATCTCAGCTGAGGGGTCAAGCCAAGACCTCCTGCACCCTCTCTGTCCAACCAGTGCTTCATGTCCCTGCTGAAGTAGCAGACACACATGCACTTTGAGATTTGATTTATATATAAACATCAAAAAAAGGACCTCCTGCGCGGGTGCAATTGCACAGCTCAAGGACAAAAATCAAGAAAAAAGAAATTGAGCCAGCAAACTGTAGCCTAAATCAAATTTTATAATGTGCTCTGAGCACATTAGCAATATTAAAAATCATAAGGTCCACAATGCCTTCTACAAACATCATTTAATACACCAAACTGCAAAATTTTCTTTTATGGTAATTGACGTCATAAGAGGTAATAAACACAATAAAACAGGTTGGCACTTTCTTTTAAATTCCAAAGAAAAGAAGTGGATTGTGAAATTAGGTGGTTTATTCCCACCAGGTCTTAATGAACAATTCTAGGCTTAACCAATCAACTGCTTTGTAAGCATATTTAAATGACAACATTTGGAGGATTGAATTTGAACTGAGGAAGGCTGTGCTTTTTAATGCCAGCCGAAACCGGTCTGTCTGTCTTTTTGTTGTTTTAATAAAATTTGATTTAGGCTACAGTTTGCTGGCTCAATTTATTTTTTCTTTATATACAAACACACACACACACACACACACACACACACACACACACACACACACACACACACACACACACACACACACACACACCTAGGGAAGCCAGGCACAGGTTTACTAGCTATGACCCATTCTTCTCAGACTATAAGGTAGTTATCACTGGCACCAACCCCTCCTTATCAGCTACTTAACGCCCTTAAAGGGTGAACAATCCTACTGTGTAATGTTACTATTATCCAAATGGTAAGTGTAACCAAGACTTGCAAGGCTATTTAGCAGTGGCCTGTACAGTGTTACCAAATACATATGCAAGTACCCTAAGAGCTTAAATATGTCTTACAAATATTAGCCACAAAGACAGGTTTAAATATATTTAGTAATAAATAACAAAAAGAACAGGAGAATACTCAAACACAGTAACTGCAGAGTTCAGAATTACAGGAAATGTTTTAAAACAACATTGCAGGACAGTCTCAAATAAATACATCTAACTAATCTTTACTATATTCCTATTTATATCCAAAAGATACTATGTCCTAAATAACTTACTTGTAGAGCAACATGCAGGCAGAAGTGCTGAATGGATGTTTCTAGGTCCAACACAAGATACAAAATGCAAAGTCTCTCAAATATTACTGTGGGTTAGCTTAGATGACATCATTTTTTGTCACCTGACTTTAGTTCCCAAGTTAAACCAGAAACTAACAGAATTTTAACATCTGTGTGAGAAATACCTCTCTCTCAGATTTTTGCTCAGAACTGGAAGTTGTAAAACAACAGACCACTTTACATTTTAAACCTAGTAACTACTTTTCTTTTCAGACGACAGAAAAACTTCTAGCTCTAGACATTCCCCGGGATTCATGAAGCTTGCGCCAGGTGCAGGCATAGCATTGGCATTCTAACACTAAAGATGGCCACCGAGCAATTCAGGTATGAGCCGTTCCCATGTGCACTACCTGTGTACGCTACGCCCGCACAACTCCTGAGCCTTGCATGCTAATTACCACATTTGCAGCAGTGTAGCATGCAAATGAAGGTATGTAGCGATTCAGGAAGTGGTGCAGGCGTAGTGTAAGTATGCAGAAATGTAGACCGTAAAAAACGGTTTACATTTTTGCAAACATTACATTGGAGCCATGACAGCCGACCAAACACATGTATTATATTGTTAATATGTGCCATGGCTAAATATATAGCCATTGGCATAAAAAAATGTACAAAATATAAGATTAACATTTAATATATATAGTCGCACTATCGCAACATGGAAGCGCAGGGCAGCGGTGTGCAAAGGGGATCGCAAGGAATATATAAAAATATAGAATAAAACTGCAATGAAACACTTATCACGATTTCCTCATAATAGTCAATGGCAGGCATGCTACACCATACTCGTGGCGCAAGGGTTGCTAAGCAGCAGTGACAGTGTTATGCGCAGTAGCTAGGAATTAGAAGGCAATGCCATGCAAATGAGAGGAGTAATAGTGAATCACAGATTCCCTGCTGGTGTAAGGATGCACCTCACAGCGTAGCATTATAACACCGAGGTGAGCCCTTGAGGTAAAGATGACATCAAGAGAGGGGTGTGTCGCCATTGCTGTAAGCACATTGGAGCATTGCTAAACCAGTCTGCCCCTAGCTAGGCAAAGCTGCAGGATAGGGGTGTGTCGAATTGCCCATAGCTATGCTTAGCTGAGAGTACACAAGGTAACCAAATATGCATATGAACGGAGATGAAAACGCACATAAACCCGGTAAACGGGTATGCGTGGCACACACAGCAGCTGAAACAGGATGGATATAGGAAAGAAATAAGGAAATGCTGCAGCAGTGAAACTGGAGTACAAATGACTAACACCAAGGAGCCTACAGTGGGCCATTAACAACAGCTAACAAGGCTGCAAGCAGCTACCGCAGAACAGGGAAGGGGAGGGGCAGTACTACAAAAAAACAGCAAAGTGTCACAGCAGAACAAAGGCGATATGCAGTATATCAGCTACAAGACACATTTCTCCATGAATGGGTAGGGAAAGTACAAAACAAGAAAGACGGCAGGTGGATGCATGCCTGATAATGGGAGAGAATCTAGGTCTAAAAGTGAATTAAAGGGCAACAGATTAATCAAGGCAGGCAAGTAGATCTCCACAGTAAAGGCCCCACACATGCAGTACTCATTGCAAAACCCATAATTAAGACACACAGCAGCTGTAATAGCTCATACACACCCACTTACATCAGCAGCATCCATAGCACAATACTATAAAGTGTGAAAGCACCTCACGCACATTTGTGTATTCCCATACACTCTGCACCAGTGGTGTATACAGACGGGGAACTTTTATTATGTAAATGTTAGGGGCTGCCATAGCTGTGATCCACCAGCATGTGTTGGAGACTGAAGGTGGTGTGAAGGATGATGCATACGACCACTGCAGGCACCAGAGGAGGAGGAGGAGAGTGTTCAGACCTAGGGTAACCTACCAGGGGCTACATGATCTGAAGACAGTAGAGCATTACAGGGTGGACAGGGACACCCTACAGCAACTTGTGGAGCTGTGCCGGCTATGCCTCAGAGCCAGAACAAACAGAGGGGAACCCATCCCAGTGGATATGAAGGTATGTGTAAGCCTGCTACAGGTACCTTTCAAAGACCAACTGGGGATATCATGGGTATCTCACAGGCATCAGAATCCAGGGTACTACACCAGTTCCTGGATGCCATGTTACCACATGCCAATGAGCACATATACTTCCCCTGAATGCAGGAGGAGTTGGCCATCTATATGCATCTCTTCCACAGTGTGGCAGAATACCCGGAGGTACTGGGTGCAATAGACTGCACGCACATACACCAAGTCACTACCCGGTGAGCAGGGTAGGAGCTACATAAACTGCAAGGGATACCCCCTCCATCAACTGCCAGGTCATGTGCAATGCCCAGGGCATTATCATGGATGTGTGTGCTGGCAGCCCTGGAAGCTATCATGACTCCCACATCTGGCATGCCTCACAGCTGTATCAGTTATTTGCCAGGGGGGACATCCCAAATGGCCACCTGGTGGGGGATGCTGGCTATGCACTGGAACCGTGGATGATGACTCCCATCTGAAATGCACACACACCCATGCATGAACGCCATAATGAGGCACACGCACAAACCAGAATCATCATAGAGCATGTGTTTGGGATGCTGAAATAATCAAGGTTCCGTTGCTTGGACATATCTGGTGAAGCCTTGCAGTACTCTCCAGGCACATGTGCCCACATCTTCATAGTGTGTGCCATGCTACATAATATGGTCCTGCAGAAACAGCTGCAGCAAGGACAGAATGGTGAAGGCCCTCACAGCCCACCACCATTGCCAAGGGCCTCACAGGCACAGAGGTACTCAGACCACGAACACCCTGAGCTAGCCCCAGTAGGCAGACTGAGACATGCCCAGTATGCCCATGCCTTGGCAAAGAGGTAACGTATAGCACACATACTGACAAGTGTAGGCATCTAGGGACTGACACCTTTCTCCACCTGCACACACAGTAAAAATGGATGGCACACGCACAAGGCTACCTGTAAATTGCCATGTATAGGCAGTCTACTGTGTGCATCCAACATAGGCAGCCCTCAACTATTGCACACACAACAGCCATTGGCACAAGGTAAGTCAACACTTGAACAGTAAATTAAGCTATCAGCATATGCAGATACTGTATGTATAGATTTCATAGGTAGGTACTTGGCCAACTGCCAGAGGCCATTCATAAGGCCGCCAAAATGTGTCAGCTTTTGCCACCTCATTGATTTATTAACCATCCCTCTATGGAGCACAGCCAATGGCAGGATCCCTGGGGTGCATCTGTTCCCCATCCACCCTTCAAGGTTTCTCTTGCAGAGTGTTAGTGAGGGGATCTGTATAATGTAGTTAGGGATGTTGTTCCAAAGTATGGGGAGTGTCTGTAACAGGAAGCTGTCCCTCCAGCATCTTCTGGTTATTGTTGTGGCAAGGTCAGCTCACTACAGTGTGTGGCTCACTGTGACATGGATTCCCATAGGTGGAGCATATCCATCAAGCCTGAGTTCGACATGGCTGTGTTGGCCAGTGGAGATCATCTCTGGGTAAACGAGATGCCACTGAGTAAAGCAGGGGTTTATTCAGTCCGGCTGCATAGGCCATATGTTGGAGGCCAGTATTCCCCTTGGTGAGGTACATTCGTGGACCCCCAGCAGTTGGATGAGGTACATCCCACATGGGTTATTATACCCTATGATGGGACTGATGAGTGATGAATAAAGGGGCATTATAACCCCAGTATCTCTAGATGGGAATCCTTTAGTAATCAGATGGCCTACATAGAAGGATGTCCTAACTACTGTGGAGATATGCTTGTCAAAGGGGAGATCACTATCTACCTTAGTCCCCAGATACCCCATTACCTCATTTGTATTAAAGTGGCTGCTGCTCATGTGTTAATATGTGGGTGCCAATTTCATAATGGAATGACCATGCAGTTACTGGCACTTGGCTGGAGGCCGTGTCGTTGGCACCCTGTGACGTTCTCTGTGAGGCCCCCTGAGGGATGTTCGTGTCAGCTGGACTTTCAGTCATGGCTCCCAGTTTGCAGTCATTGCCAAACATGGCCTGCTGTAGTCCACCCCTGTTTGCTGTACATCTGAGACGTACAAGCCAAACAGTAGGGCTCCCAGGACTGAGACCTGTGGGACACCAGTCGTAACTGTTCAAGAATTTGACACTGTTCAAGAATTTGACCTGGAGACCACTAGTCGTATCCATGTGGGTTCTGTGTGTAAGCCTGTTGGCAACCCAACCTGTAATGTATGGGTGAATGTGCAGGCTGGTGTATTTATCAATAATACCTGAGTGGGGCATGATGTCAAAAGCCTCGGTGAGGACCAGGTAGTATGTGTGAACCACCTCCCCCATCATCTAACGTCTTGGTGACTGTATGTAAGACGTCAAACAGGTTCAGTAGGCATGAACTGCACTCAACCAAGCTGACCTGGGTTGGGTCACGTATTCAAAGGTTACCAATGTCATAGGTTCATACTAGGTTATCTGCCCTGGGGCAATTATAAGCCTAGCTCGATTCTGTATGGCTTACGCCACCCCTTGATTTGAGTATACTGTGCCCTTTTTAAGGTTTAGTTTACTGTGCCTCTGTCTAATAGTGACACGGGAGTAATCCCTGGGACAAACCTACGATCCCCCATCCACTTACCGAGATTCTTCTTGAAGAGATTCAGTGAGGTGCTCTGCCTCACATGAACTGGAATTCTATTCCAGAGCGAAGGGAGCCTCTGGGTTATGAACCTGTCCCTCCAGTAAGTTCTATTTATTTCTGTGCTGAGGTTCAAGTCCCTCAGTGTGGCTCTAAGGGATTTAGGTTTACTGAGATGGAGCATGTCCATTAATTCTGGGTTTGACATAGCTTTGTATGTCAGTCATAGATCGCTTCAAGTAGGCGGTATGCAACTGAGTAGAGCTGGAGTTTTTAACCGAGCAGCATATGGCATCTGTTTGAGACCCTTGATCCTCTTGGTGAGATACTTTTGGGGTCTTTCTAATTGCTGCAGGTGTCGGGTAAGGTACATCCCAAAAGGGGCATTGTATTCTATGATGGGCCTGATAAGGGATGAATAAAGGGGCACGATTACCTCTCTTGATCTAGATGTGAAACCCTTCGTGATGAGGTGGGCTATGTAGAAGGTCTTTCTAACCACTTTGGCAATGTGGTTTTCAAAGGAGAGATTGCTATCAACTTGGGTCCCCAGGTCCCTAATACCTTTCTCTGTACTTAATGGGTTTCCACCTATGTGGTAATTTGTGGGCACATTGTTTTTGCCAAAGGGTATGACTATACATTTTTTGGCATTTAGCTTTAAACCATGGTGCTGGCACCAGTTATCCGTCTCTGTGAGACCTTTTTGAAGGATGTTTGTGTCAGCTGTAGAGTTGATTATGGCGCCCAGTTTGCAGTCGTCTGCGAATTTGGTGAGCCATAGTCCTCCCACATTTGCCTGTACCTCGGAAAAGTATATACTGAACAAGAGTGGTCCCAGGACAGAACCCTGTGGGATGCCACTTGTGACCGGTTTCGAGTCTGACATGGCTCCAGCAACTCTCACTCTGTGGGTTCTGTCTTTGAGCCAGTTTGTGACCCATCTTGTGACATAGGGGTTTATATTTAAGCTGGATAGCTTATCTATGATGCCCGAGTAGGGTATTGTGTCAAATGCCTTTGCAAGGTCCAGATAGGCTGTGTGGACTACCTTCCCTTCATCTATGGCTTTGGTGACTGTTTCGAAGAAGTCAACCAGGTTCAAAAGGCAGGATCTGCCCTTGACAAAGCTGAACTGGGTAGGATCTAGTGTCTGTAGGTCTGCAATGTCTTTGTTTATGAGCTCCATGATGATCCTCTCCATAGCCTTGCAGACTAAGCTAGTCAGGCTTATGGGGAGATAGTTTACAGGGTCCGTAGAGGCTCCACCTTTGTGGAGTGGGACCACTGTTGCTGTATGCCATTCTGTGGGCACATATCCTGTAGTGAGGCTGAGATTGTATAGCTGTTTTATTTGAGGGATTAGTTCCTCTTGTAGTTCATGTAGGACGCAACCTGGGACGCCATCTGGTCCCATGGAAGCAGTGTTTTTTGCTTTGGAGAGGGCAGCCTTCATCTGAGCATCTGAGATGTTTGGGAGGCAGCCCTCTGCCGGGATAGATACTTGCTCTTTTGGGGGAGAGGGGGTGGAGAAGTTTGCACTGAACCTGTCTGCCAGGATATTGGCGAGGTCTGTGGGTTCAGTGTATTTTTTGTTGTTTAGAATCAACTCAGAACAAGTCTGGGAGTTGCATCCCAGGTTTCTAACATAACTGAAAAAAGTCTTATGATTGTCTTTGGTGTCCTGTGCAATTTTTCTCTCGAAGCTGGCCTTGGAGGATTTTATGAGGGATCGTAATTTTTTTGCTAGTACTGATCAGAGATGCCTTCCCTATTAGGGATTTTTCTCTATCATGTAGTAGCTTCCTCCTTCTGTTGTACAGTTTATTTATGGCAGGGGTCCACCAGACTGGACGCCTGCCTTTGGATGATTGGGTCTTGGTTTTGTTTGGGATAGCATGATCCATACATTCCTGGAGATGTCCGTAGAATGCATTTATATAGGATTCTGCAGTTTGGACTGTAGTTTCCTCTGACCCTGGGGCCTTGAAGGATTCCACTTTGGTTTTGAGAAGTGAGAAGTTCGCTTTTGAGAAGTTTTTCACTGTGGTTTTCTGGGCTGGGGGTGGGGGTCGGGATGTGGACATCCAGTGAAATTAATTTATGGTCTGATCTTACCAATGAGGGATATACTTCTGGTGTGGAGCATAGCTTCCCCATGTTGGTAATGATCAGGTCTAGTATGTTGTCCCCTCTTGTGGGAGTGGTAACTAGTTGTTCCATAGCATTTGAGTTTATAATTTCCAGGAATCTTTGGGCTAAGGTGCTGGGGCTTGAGTAGTGCTCCCAGTCAATGTTTGGGTAGTTGAAGTCGCCCAATATAATGGTGTTCGGAGAGATCTTCATGTTTTCCAATGTTTTCAGGAAAGCCGAATGGGATTCCTGACTTTGAGAGGGTGGTCTGTAGGATACTATAAACTGAAAAGCAGTCTTGCCCACTGTTAGTTGCACATGGATGGTCTCCGATACTTCGTGCAATGCCACTAACCTGGAGGTGTGGATATCCTTGATAAATATGGAAACTCCCCCTCCTTTTGTGGTTCGGTCCGGGTTTTGGGGCCGAAAAGCATGATATGAGGTATAGCCTGGTAGTGCTGGGGTGCTCTCTGGAGTCTTGAACCAGGTTTCTGTCACTGCACAGATATCGATGCTCTCCATACTGAGGAGAGCTTCGAGTGCGTGCATCTTGAGGTTAATGAGTGCCATGAGGATGTGAACCATACCATTGCAGACAAGGTTAGTCAGGCTTATGGGGTGGTAGTTACCATGGTCAGTTGTGATTTCACCTTGATGGAGTAGAATAACCGTTGCCACATGCCATTGTATGGGCATGTAGCCTGTGGAGAGGCTGAGGCAGGAATGCTTAATTAGGTGGGGGGCAGGTTGTCTTGTACATTTTGCAAGATACAGTCTGGTTCAACATCTCCCTCCATTGACGCTGTGTTCTGCTGTTAGAGAGGGCCATTTCCACCTGTGTCTCTCTGATGGTTGGGATACTGTAACTTTCAGGTAGTGTTGTGGACTCTTGGGGGTGAAGTATGCACCGAATGTATCTGCAAGAATGTTGGCGATATCAGTAGGGACAGCATATTTTATGCTATATTTCAATGGCACAGTGCAAATCTGTGTGTCACCACATAGATCCTTGACATAGTCAAGGAAGGCTTTGTGGTTATCTTTCGAATCCTTGCGTATTCTCCTGCTGATGTTAGCCTTGGATGATGTCATAAGGGACCTACGTATCATACTAATAGTGGTCACAGATGTCTTCCCTTTGTGGGATTTGCTGTGGGTCTGGACACTGTCCTACTGCTGTAGTATAGCCTGTTTATTGCAGAGGTCCACCAGACTGGTGTCCTTGTCTAGGAGGAGTGAGTCTTGGTTTACCAGTGATGGCATGATCCATACATCCGTGCAGGTGCTTATAGACTGCATTTGTAAATCTGTCTGTATCTTGAGCAGTGTTTCCCCTTAGCGTGGGGGCTGTGAAACCCCCCACTCCTGTCACTAGTAATGTAAATTTATCTGTAGGAAGGTATACACTGTGGTATCCATGGGTGGGAGAGATGCTAGGGTGTGGAAACAGTGAATAGTTCATGGTCAGGTCTAACCAGTACCCGGTTAACCTCCACTGTGGTGCACCTGTTGCCCATGTTGGTGATGACCACATCTAGTAGTTTCCACCACACGTTAGGGAGGTTACCACCTGATACAGGGCATATGAGGTGATACATTCTAGGAAGTGCTGGTCCTGGAAGTGAGTACCGGAGTACGTTTCCCATGTAATGGTATGGTAGTTGACATCGACCAATGCCAGGGTGTGTGCTAGGACTGTCGTGTTCTCCACTGTCTCCAGGTAGCTGGAGTGGAGGTCCTGGGTCATGGAGGGTGATCTGTAGCAGGCCACATTCCACACTGCAGTTGTGGCTGATGTTAACTGCACATGGATGATCACAGAGGTATCATGCTGCCCCACTAACTTGGAGGTGTAGGTATCCATGATGAATATGGATACAGCCCGATCATGTCTGTCAGTCCATGTTCTGTGGCTGAAATGTGTGGTATGGGTTGTAGTTTGGTATTGCTGGTGTGCTCTCAGGAGCCTTAAGACAGATTTCAGTTAATGCACAGATGTTGATGTTGTCCATCCTGAGGAGTGCTGTGAGTGCATGCATGTTGTGATCACAACCCATGGTGTTGAGTAGCATAATCCTCATTGAATCTGCTATTGTGCTGTTTATGGAGCTGGTATTCACCTTTGAGACTCTCCTAAGTAAGATACCATGGGGGCACCAATAGCCTAGGCCAGTATTCCAAAGCGTAAGGCTAACACATAGGCCGGTATGGTATCACTGCATGCATGTCCCCCCCATCTGTGCTTGTTTTTCATCTCCCCTGTAGATATCCTACTGGTAAGCAATAGAAAGCCTTAAACTTATACAAGTCTTCTAGCTTCCAAGATAGGCTTTTGGAGTGACTAAGTATCAGTGTTCTGTATGTTCTTGCTGTACTCAACTGTTTCCTGACTACATGGTGAATTCTCACTGTATATTGTGATCTGAAGGTCTGTTTATTCACATATTATGACTGTGATGGCCTACACGTTAGAGGTTCACAAATAGTCTACTACCTATCTGCCCAAGGGCAATTAGAAGCATAGCAACAGTGTGTTGGCCTTCCCTGCACCACTGATGAAGTAACTGAGCCTCTGTCATGCATAGCCAATGAAGCAATTCCAGGCAGAGTTGCTGGAAGCTGTTGAAGACTGGGGTTGTGGAGGGTGATAGGGGCACTTAGTGATCTAAAGAGGGCATGCTAATGTGGCAATTCAACACCATTCAATTCCCCAAACAGGTCTTGCAGCTATCAAACTGGACAGGCTCCCCGACCCCCTGGCTGTATGGTTCTGGGACACATGATCCCAGGGGTGAATAGTCCGTTACCCATTCACACAACAAGGTTTCCCTTGAAGTGTGTCAGTGAGGGTCTATGCCTAATGTAGTTAGGAATGTACTGTATTGTCTCACAGTGCGTTTGTTATATGTTATTTCAAGAGTACGTGAAGCTCAGTGAGTTTGGGGGCTCCCGCCCTTTGCTTAGCCTAGCTTACACACAGAAATCATCTAAATAGGAAATAGGCAGAAGCAACGTTAATGTCAACAGTGTAATGGTTACAGCATCCACATAGTATCTGTGCATTCGAGGTTACAATCCCGATAATGGCAGGGATGTTTATCATGTGCAAAAGTATACCTTAACCACAGCTTGCATATATAGGTAGTAATCGTCTGTATAATAAACATTCGAATCACCTATATAAACCCATGTATGCAGGACAGTACAGTCAACAGAGAATGTAATGTTATGTCAGCACATAGTGAGATGGTACGTCACTGGCATGTATATATCCGGAGTAGTTAGCTGATGTGGCCATGTTTGTATGCACAGGTTATACATTACAAAGTTTGTTTAACCGCTGCTATAATGTCACACACAAACTTTTAAACATAATTACAACTGCTTAAATGAGCCTTATTCTGCAGTAAAAACATTCGTAAAGCATTGCAGGTGTTGAACCCTGGACCATGCACACTATAGTCATGAGATGTACCACTAAGCCATCCGAGGTGTACACATGTTTCATGGTCTTGAGACTACACCTTATACCATATGCATTTCACTGTAATGATCACAAATGGGACAGTGACTTTGTGCACATATGTATAGTACATTGTAATGTACTGTAGTTTGTGAACCAACACATTCCAGTCTACAGATGTATTACTGTTACAAACTAATACAAAAAATACACACACACACACATATATATATATATATATATATATATATATATATATATATATATTATACAGTTACATCTATACAGTTACATCAATAGCCATATATATAAACATCTATGAACACACTTTGTGACACAGAAGCACTCCAAAGGAATTGGAGTGTACACAAAACACATGCAGCTCTGGTATTATAACAATTAATATTAACATAATTCACCATAGAAGGGGTGGTTGTTGTGTATGTGAAGATTGGGGTGGGGGAAGAATAATGGGTAATGCAATCATGTATCAAGGAGGACCTGGGTCGGATGTCCAATAAGTGAACTGGAGGGGCATACATGGAGCATGGGGACAATATAAAAAGGACACAAAGCAAGAACCTTACTCATTCATAATACACCCTGTCATGTCACATTGCAACACCTACTTTCACAAACATATGAACATTAACATGCATCAGACATATGTACACAAACTGACTGTCACATTTTTTTTCAGTAGTGAGGAATGTCTATAGTACAATGTATATTCTAAACACCATACATTCATACATATCTCAGATGCCTTAGTGTTAAAGTCACTGACTGTGGTGTTCATGTTCCCGGGTTCAAGACCTGCAAGGGCTGTTAGGTTGTTTTGAGAGCCAGAATATGGGCTTTTGGATGCAGCTGGATTAAAGCTCTGTTTCCACATGTTTGCTCGATGGTAAGCAGCATTGAAACACGGAAAATGGAGAAGCTCTTCACACATTTGATCATTGCTTAACGTGGCACAGACCACAGGCAAACCTGCTCAAAACTGCGTAAATGTGCATTATTCACACTTTCCCTACCAGTGCCTACTCTGAGAGGTAAAATAATAACACCTTCCAGGAGTAGAACCTGCAACCATGTACTCCATCTTCAGAGTAACCTAACACTAAGCTACCTGGGATGTACCTATCCCAGTTGTATATGCAGACAGGTTAAAACACAAAAGGAAGGAATGTGTTGAAATAGGACAACCCACCATATATATATATATAAATATACACACACACACACACATATATATATATATATATATATATATATATATATATATAGACATACATACACACACACATACATGTCTGTAGACAGCATCCAAAGTGGTCATATCTGAGTATAAGATGGACCATAGCAATCGCACATTCCACCCCCCAAACAATATGAACATAACAGATGAAGAGTATATGCCAATACACTATTACAAATATGTTCAATGGACACAGTCACCAACACAACTGCAATGACTGCAAATATCCATGACAGAATTACACAGACAGCTTTAATTTTGGAAATCTTTATTACAGTCCGATGTCTTGCCAAAAGGATTCAAGAACTAACAGTACCTGCATGCTCTACAGGAAGCATGTAATATTGCCTTAATGAATCAGCCTGCAATTACCATAGTATTAATCCACTAAGGGATAGGTGTTCACATAGGGAATGAACACCCACACACATATAGCCGGTGTATGAAAGGGGTTTCTGCACACCTGCATGTGCTATGTACACCCACCAACATCTACCCCACAACCGAAATAATTACATCAATACATACTGTCATACCATAACCAATTATGGAACTACTGTACAACATCTGCTGAAACCTTAACATACCTGGATACAGACACACTAACATGGCCCTATGTGAAATAGTTGCCATTATATAATTGAACAGCTGCTGATGTAACAGGGTTTGTATGAACTAATCCCGTTTCAGAGGGTTGAAAGGTTTGTACACCAGGAAGTTTTACCGAGTACTGATTATTAGCACAGTATGATACACAGTAACACCAAACTAAATATGTCTGGTAGGCATACTGTAAACACCCTAACATTATATGCATAGCTATGCAGCCTTGAGATGGTCAAACCACCTGGCCAGACAGAAACATATGCAGAAGTATTAGGTACAGACAAACCCTGCACAAGTAGCAATGTTCAGAAATATGACAGCAGTACTCACATTTAGACCAACTCCTCTAGGCATAGCACACAATATATTACTGTTCGTCTCCATACAGCTGTTGCAATAGATTCCAAACAAAACTTCCACGCCGTCTTCCTCACAAGTAAGGCAAAGGGACAACACCCATGTGGAGTACTCTATTATACTCCACTGTAGCCTTGGTACTGGCTAAGGCAGTAGCACCGCAGCTGATGTGCATGCAATTAGCTACTTAGGAACACCAATTGATCCTCAGGATAGCACATGTTACTGATCTGTAACTATAAAAGGTTGCCTTGTCACACATTCAGACCATCTGTATCTACCTGTAGGACAGTACAAAACACTGAAAGATGAACCGAAAATGAGTATTACACCAGTTAATAACACCTCTGATTACTAAGATGGTATGTATAACATGTAGGATGCCTGTGTATGTAGTATCTGTACTGTAAGAATTACAGTGTAATCAATGAATATAGTGGAAATAGCTATCTTGTAGTGATGTACTGTTGAGCAGTAGTAATGCTTGTAGTATTCTATGTGTGTACTACTGTAGGTCACATGGCACACTCCACATACATCACAAGGGATGATATGGGCTTGGAACCCATCAATTCGCTTCCAGCCACTGTCAGTGTCAGGATTGGTCCAACAAGTATGTGCTATAACAGTGGATAGTATACATCGATATATTGTAACAGTCGACATATGTATGGGTGTATAAGTAAGATGAACATGTTAAAGGTGAACCGTGCAAATATGGCATGCATTGTGGGATATTGTGCCAATAACTGTGTAATGTACAGTATTCTAGGCAGATCTGTATTCTATTCTAAATAGCAGTTCTGTTATGTTATGCAAACAGTAGTTATGTCTGTTGGTAATTACAATACTCAGTGACAGGATACATAGCATTAGTATTCATCTGACAGGCTAGCAGCATGATAGCAAAGATAATTGGAAGAGCCAGGTAACTATCCATGCACATAACACATGTAATATCCACCTCTCTACTATCATTTGTAAGCAATAACAGCTGTGCATGTGTACATGTTATGCAAATGTGTAGTGACCCTTGTTACAGGGCTAGGCCAAATGGCTATGTGCACACCTACACAGAGTGGATATTGAGCATACAGACACACTGGTTGAACTACCAGGTTTGTGTAGCCCAACCTCTCATTGACAACCTAACAGGCACCTGCACATACTGAATGCAAGGATGTGCACAGCACTGGTAATGAAACAGGTTGCATATCATCATTAACTCCAGTGTAACATCTGCAGTAGGAGTGTAAGATGTAGGAGACAGCTGCCCATATGTAATAGCCGCATCATAGATGATGGCTCACTATCTGATTATATCCTGATCATGTTGATTGTGGCATCAGAGCCTATTGACACATGACTCTGTTTGGAGAGTGGGTGTCTGTGCCCAACAGAGCTCATGGTCCTGGTGGATATGTCAGGATATTCCCAGAGGAGGAAACAAACCTGTAGACACTTGCATCATCTGTAATCAACTAACAGGATGTGATGTGCTCCTCAGAGGAGGATTGCTGCTAAAGGTAGCTACAATGCTTCCGTAATAGCTAGTGTCGTCACGTCCATAACACAAATATTTACAAGTGAGCATCACTGTCTAAAACATCTTCATAGGCAATACGTAAACTAAATATGGTACTTGGTACTTGTAGTACTGACGGCTCATACAGGCATGTCCACTAGTCAGCTACTGGTGTTTCCTAATGTCAGCTTTGTGTATGTGGCCATCCTGGGGGAATGTAATCTCTATGCCATGTACACTGCCAGACCCACCTAACACCATGCCCCACACATTGTTTGGGATGCAGCTACAGGGGTAAGCTGAAAGGCAGCCCAGTCTACAGCCATGACTGGACTGGAGAGTCATGAGGTGTAGGTTAACACATTCAGCTCATCAACACAACCAACACATACCCTTACCAGAATACAGTAAGGACACCCACACACACTACCAGAAATCACATACATTCACAGACGCGTCTAAGTATCTGGCCAAACAAGTGACCCCCCAAGTAGGATGAGACAGACACCAAAATACACAAACTGTACGACATAGTTTGCATAATTGTGCCACACCTCTGAACACATGGCTAGAAACATGCCCAACAGTACTCATTTGTGAATGCAAACTCTAGCACTATGGTACACACTGACCTACCATACATACTGTTAGCTGTCTGTCTGCCATGATTAGCCACATACTCATACACTCAGACCACCTTTTGAATTATACACATGGCTCTAACATAGTCCATGTTGTTGTGCAGGACCTGTGATGCAGTAGCCTGGACTGCATGGAAACACATGTAGGAACTGTCAGGTCTTGTAGCCCATGCAGATATGTCCCGAGGCCTGGGTAGCATTCTGCCATTGGCCAGAATGATACTGCAGTACAGGGACAAAAGGATTGTATTCCACAATTGTCTAGTGTAGTGGTGCATGTCACAGGGTATCCAGTATCTGTCATCCTGGGATAACATGGCTGACAGACTATGATGCTTTGCCAGACAGGGCCTGCACCTGTCACCCCTGGGAATCTGGATACTGCCTAGGGCTCATGCTTCCCCTATAGTGCCTTCATCATGCACGGTTCAGGTGAGGGTCCACTGCTGTTACAGGGACAGCCAAGCAATAAACTGCGGGTCTCGCTACACAATGATACATGTCAGAAACACTATATAGACACACACATCAATCCCTAACATGGAGAACATATCTGTGCAGTGGCTGAGACATGTTTCAATGCTCTGGAGAGCACACCTGCATGATCATGTTATAACACATACCTCACCTCTTGCCCATTATCCTTTATTGGAACACATGGGCTGCAGGTGTGTCCGTATTCCTGAAGGATATGTACACCCCCACGCTAACTGCACTTCCATAACATCAGATGCATATGCTGAGCAACTACCTTTGTGCCAAAGTGGAATTCAAAATGCACCTTGAGACAGATCACCCACCAGGCCGTGGACTTCCCAACTGTCATAATGTGCTGTAATGGGGAAGATTAGGTCTGAGACAGAACCATAATAATGGCTACTCTCAACTATTCCAGTAAGAACTGGGAAGACTTCTCATGTACCAACACCTGCGCTCAATGCATGTTGGATTCCATCGACCCCACTGACCAGGATCACAGTAGTCACACACAGGGCTAACAGCATGCTACACAGTTTGTCTCCAATGCCAATAATATGTTTCCTAAGAGCAGACTGGTGAGTGCCATGGCACCCATGCAGATAGACAATGCATGTGCAAAGGCTGAATAGTACACAAATGAACCTTAAGCAGTCATATATGTGCAGTGACTGTGCCATTGAAACAGAACCATGATTCAACCCAATACATACAAGTAGGCAAACTGGTGCTACCATGCTTTAAACTGTACCACAGAAGGTAGTAACTGTTGCAAGACTGAACACACGAGAGTAGGTGATCCCTGGTCAGTCTCAGTAAGATGCAGATACACCATATAAAACCACGCAAAGCTACTGTGAAACTAATCAGCCACATATTATGAGGCCAAGCACAGAGCACTCTGTAGCTGTGTCATTAATCGTGATGGCAACAACAAGACCTGCCATGCTGCACAGCGCTATGGCATGGGAAGTACTGCACCTACAGAAATAGCACCCATTCATCCAGATAGGGTCTCGGAGAACCTAAACCCACTCCCACCTCCCCCCCACCCCCAACAGGTACACTTAGTAATATATCCATGTACACTACAGGGCCCCTGTACTAACGACTAGGCAGGTACAAGCTGCACTCTCTACAGCTATACATACAGCTTTCATGGGATCCGTCAACATCCCAGGGTGTATCCTACACAAATATAGAACATTCAGCTATCCACATACACACCATGTTCAATCATAGCTCCATGTCAGGCTGTGTACACACCGAATGGTGCACAGCAACAGTTATCACACCCCACAAAGGGGGAGACACAATTGATAATGGGACATAGTGCACATCTGCCCTGCTGAGTCTGGCCTGTATGGCCATGAACTGTGGTCAACGTAATCAATGTACTCGGTACAGATGTAGATGACAGTAGGGTTGATTCACACTGAATATCATGACCTTGCCAGGTCGTAGGACACCATCACCCATACTGTGTTCCAGCTACACTCAGTAAACTAGGTGTATATTCCTATGTCACAGGAGTGGTTGGCAACTGGACTGCTGGCAGAACCCATACTACAGAAGGTGTCTGATGAATACATGCACATCAAACCAGTGCCAGCCACAGTAATACAGGGATCATTCCTGGTATTCCCCCTCTTCGTTATCTATACCACAGAGACTAACACAGAAGGCATCAGCCTATTGATGTTTGCAAATAACTATGAACTAGGAGCAATAGTTGACTCATTGTGTGCTGCGTTCAACATACAGAAGGGCCTTACTGTTTCAGATGTGTGGTGTGTGATGTATGGCCACAGTCTGACAGCTAAGTATTGCATTGTCATCCCCTATGTAACAAACCCTGTATCCATTAACTACCACCTAGGCATCAGGCAACATAATGGCAACTGTGTGTATTGATATGCATCTGGACAGTACTTCCCTTTGATAGTTATGTCACCACAAAAGACAGGTAGTCATATGTGGCATCCCTAATCATAACAGGGTGCCATCCAGGAATACAGAGATAACTGCTCAGCCATACTCAACACCCATGTGACTCATAGTAGATCACATATTTCCTTTAAGGGTTATTGCCCATGTGTAGATGGCCTACACTGCCCTTCACAAACCCTAGCTGTACTATGTAGCATGCAGCCTACCCTGAATAAAGCTATGTCCAACCCAGAGGTGTTGGACATGCTACACTTAACACATCCTGATCCCAAATAAACACATATATCATGGACATCCACCTTTCTAGTACAAGGATCACAACATGCCTGACAGATCCCTGTCCCATACACTTAACATATTCTTGCCATAGTATACAACCCTGTCCAGCAAAGCTGCACATCGCCCCTCTCTGTGACATGGTGTGATGACCGCATGTCAAATGTATCAGTAACCATGTACATCAGTTCTGTGGCACTGCTTGAACTGGCCACTAAAACTTACCTGTCTGTTGCCTACAGCTAGGTAACATGTCTGCCTAGACTCATAAATGGCCCAGGGCATATAGCCTACTAGATCACTATGACCATACATGCTATAGTTGATATCCAACCCTGCAAATACCAACAGGCTAGTTACTGTCTCATGTGTTACACATGTGCAACACAGGCAATACATGGCAGGATGCTACATAGCTGTACAGTACCATGTAGATGTATATGGCAAAACACATACATGCTTGCAAGTCTGCAGGGTCACAGGCCATGTCCCTAACAGCTATGTATGACTATATATGTGGCATATACACAGCATTAAGGTCGACTGCATTAATGTGAACACATCCAGGGATGTGCAAATAGGTAAAGACACCACTACAGGCAGATAGACATGCCCACGTCAAAACAACATCCACATGGTGTATGAGCAATGTCATCACATGACACACACATATATGGTGATAACATCACATCACCAGTAGGTGTCAAATGTGTGTGACCTATACATGTGTTGGAGCTGGAGTATGCCCAGCCCACAGTATACACCCTTGCAGGGTATACCCTTGCTATGAATGTCACACAATGTCATGTGCTATCAGACATGTCCATGACATGTAGTGGGCTGACAGCAACACTGCTCAACTATCCTGCAAAACATGTCTCACATCCCATACATACCACCCTTTTGTCTGCATAACCCTGTCCTCAGTGGGGCATATGACATCTACGGGTGTATACCATATGGGATAACATTAACATGTGAAATAAGATGGCATCACAACCATTGGACTGAACATGTGTACACATGGCCATGGAGGATGGTCAGAGACATGAAGCAACACACACAGTAGAAGTGATGTACATGTGTGTACACCCTGTTGTACATTGGCTCGACACAGTACAACTATGGCCTTTGTGTAATGGTGATATTGCAGATGTGAAACACTAAACATCATGCAGGCCTGTGCATAGCTTGTGTAGGCATAACATGTAACCACCACATAACATGTCTTGAACATCTGGAGTGCATCACGACATGGAAGCATTCACCTATACAGTATCCAAATACATACATTTGTTGCACAACATACACATACATCTACATCAAGCCACAGATACAGTGCATTCACTTGCTGGTGTCAGACATCACTGTCATGCCTGCTCCTCATGTGTGTGAGGTACACAGATGGCATGTGGGACACAGAGTACATGTAAGTTAGCCATGTGTGGGCACAGTTGCCAGGTATCAGTAATATGGTTGCAGATGTGCAGGGGTGTCAGCCGTATACCCTTCTGTGACCTGTGTCACACTTTCCACATTGGGGTTTATTGTGTATACACCTAAGTGACGTGGGTCACATTCCACATTAGATATGTATTGTATGTGAACATAGTCATGGCTATGAACTGTGTCAGTAGCTCAAACTGTATAGCAATTGTGAAGCCACATGATGCACTGCAATGGCTATGCACATCAGCTCAATGTGCAGTATGTCCCTGCATATTTGTAGGGTGGACAGACAACATTGCATCAGCTGAAGGCCCATGTTAGTATAACACGTCCCTGCACTGGGACACCATTACCGTACTGTAGACTGGAAAGGACACAATTGTGTTACACATGTATGCATGTCATTCAAAACGTCAGCAGAAGACATGTCATACTACATGTGACTGGCAAGGTTATACGCCACACAGCAGGCTGGTGTACTGTAAACCTGTGCTGGTCTGTGGCACCATTGCAATGTACAGACAGCCATGTCAAACGTTGTGTACACCCACATGCACAATGTTTACACTCAGCTCAGGGGTAGACGGAATAATGTTGAACAGACATGCACTGTTTTGGGGGAGATATGCAAGCTAGGGCTCAGGCAAACATAGTATGCAGTCAACATACCCTACAGCTCATGTCCTCACACATAGGGCATACGCCACACAGCAGGCCGGTGTACTGTAAACCTGTGCTGGTCTGTGGCACCATTGCAAAGTAGGGGCAGCAATGTCAAACGTGTGTACAGCCACATGCACAATGTCTACACTCAGCTCAGGGGTAGGCGGAATAATGTTGAACAGACATGTACTGCTTTGGAGGAGATATGCAAGCTAGGGCTCAGGCAAACATAGTATGCAGTCGACATACCCTACAGCTCATGTCCTCACACATAGGGGTGGTGGCCAACACAGAGCATCAGTGGCAGATGTACAAAGGTCAGTGATGGTCTGTTAACATGTGGTGTATGTTGCACAAACCATGGCAGTGCAACAGTGAAAAGTGCATGCATTGTGTTGCAGGTATGGGGCATAGGCTACTGACACAAATGGTGCAATACAGGTATGTATGCTAACCACCACTATAATTATGTAAAGTGCATGCCATCTGCTATAACACATGCATGCTGTTGTGTGCAACTCAGGGATGTACAAGTACCACTATAATTGCCTAAGCTGAACTATAATTGTCTAAGTTGATTGCCATCTGCCATATCACCTGCCATATCACCTGCATGTAGGGTGTGTGTCAGTGTGTGTGTGTGTGTCTGCCTGTCTGTGTATGTGCGTCTGCCTGTCTGTGTGTGTGTGTGTGTCTGGTATAACTTGTAATGTACTGTTCTTGTCTTACCCTCCCAGGTGCTAATGTAGGTGCTGTGCCCTCCTGCGGTCTACCTGATATTAATGTCCCC
>NC_056739.1:1449534214-1449664588 GCF_019279795.1 Protopterus annectens | reverse complement strand
CCCCTATGTACCTTGTTCCCCATTGGCCCTGTGTACTGTTAATCACCATGGCAATCACAATACTATGGTAGCATGTGCAAAGGTCACTTGTCAGTCACCTCTATGGTAAAGTTGTGGAATATCTGGGTAATGTGGCAATGTCACAGCTGCCACATGTACACAGTCAACCCTCTCCCCTACACATGGACGTACAACACATGTATGAGATGCAACCACATAGCCAAACTGGGGACTAAGTGCTCTGAACCCAGTACTGGCATAACCTGTTAGGTGGCATGAAATACTACAGTGACTACAATACCAGTCTGATGTAGACCTACACTGACAGCAATACAAACATGTGAACACACTGGGCCATTTGTGGAGCCTAAGAATAGCATCCTGCCTGAGTGGCAGACACCTCTGCAGCTGGCACACAGGCATACGTTATGCCAGAGCACAGCACGCATAACACATAGCACACAAATCCTGTGTGCCAAACAGTCACAGCCTGTACGGCTAGACAACACACCTGCTACAGTTGTGTTAGGCACCTTTATTGTCCGGTACAGTGAGGTCATGCTCACCAGGTTGGACAAGGTGAAGGTCACAGTGATATGCCCGTGGGGCACTATGGTCCACCACATAACACAAGCATACATGTCAGTCAGAGACATGGACACATATGACTCAGCCATTGTCCATGCCACTATGGCTGACCTGTGATGTACCTCCCTGGACTACATGATAGGGAACATGGAAGGGCTCTTTGAGCATGTGGCACAGGCTGGTATGACCCTGACCTTGGTTGGCATCATACCCTCACCAGGAATACTGACATATTACTGAATGCTGGTGAATTACTGTAGCTACACCACCCTAGCTGAAAGGTTCCTAGCATGTAGTCACTGCATTGCTATGGAACAACTTGTTACCACTCCCACAACAGGTGAAAACATGCAGCACCTGTTCATCAACAACATGTCGACTATATGCCCCAGACCAGATGTGTATCCCTCGCTGCTAGGATGATACCATCTACATCTCACACTGTATATACACATACCACATGCAGCACCCGCACAGAAGACCACAGTCATAATGTTATCCAGTGCAAATACCATGTATTCACATGTGGCAGGCATCAGACATGGTAACTATTGAAGGTCACAGGTACATATGTGTATTTGGCACACACATACGTCATCTGTGTCCATTGCCATTATTGGTTTAATCGATGTCATGCATTATTGTGAACAACAACCCACACACATGGGCATTCTGTGTGACAAAAACACATGTGGCATGTGTGGAATTCAAAGCCATAACTAACTGTGCTATGATAGTAGTGAGAGACGCAGTAGCAGAGCATGCTATTTGCATTACTGGGAGATTTGTCCTCTTCCACTGTACTTGTAGGGTGCTGACATCATCTCTGTGTAGAGATTGGAATATGCAGCAGCTGGTGGGTTGTACTGGTTGGCAAAAGGGTCAGTTTTCTCACACATCCTACGTCCACCCCCCACACACTCTTACAGGATTCAAACCCCTACCTAACTATGTTATGACTCTGAAGACAGATGCATTAGTGGAGTGCGCTATTTGCATTACTGGGAGGTCTTCCTTCTCCTGCTGTACTTATAGGGTGCTGACATCATCAGTGTTTAGAAAGGGAAATGTGCATCCTGTAGTGTGTTCTCCTAGTTGCCAAAAGGGACATTTCTTTCATACAGAATTGCACACACACTAACCCCCCTCCACACACACTGGGCATTTGCAGGATTCAAACTCCTACATAACTATGCTATGACACTTGAGAAGGACGCATTAGCAGAGCACACTATTCACATTATTGGGAGGTTTCCCTTCTCCTGCTGTACTTATAGGGTGCTGACATCATCAGTGTTTAGAAAGGGGAATGTGCATCCTGTAGTGTGTTCTCCTAGTTGCCAAAAGGGACATTTTTTTCATACAGACTTGCACACACACACTAACCCCCCTCCACACATACTGGGTATTTGTAGGATTCAAACCCCTATTTAATTATGTCATGACACTCGTGATGGACGCATTAGCGGAGTGCACTATTTGCACTACGGGGAGGTTTTCCTTCTCCTGCTGTACTTATAGGGTGCTGACATCATCAGTGTTTAGAAAGAGGAATGTGCATCCTGTAGTGTGTTCTCCTAGTTGCCAAAAGGGACATTTCTTTCATACAGAATTGCACACATGCTAACCTCTCTCAACACACACTGAGTATTTGCAGGATTCAAACCCCTATGCATGTTATGACACACAAGACGGACGCATTAGCAGAGCGCGCTATTTGCATTATTGAGAGGTTTGCCTTCTCCTGCTATACTTATAGGGTTCTGACATCATCAGTGTTTAGAAAGGGGAATGTGCATCCTGTAGTGTGTTTTCCCAGTTGCCAAAAGGGACATTTCCCTCACACAGACTTGCACACACCAACCCCGCTCACCCACACACACTGAGCATTTGCAGGATTCAAACTCCTACCTAACTAGGTTATGACACTTGAGGGAGACACATTAGCAGAGCACACTATCCGCATTACTGGGCATCTGTTCTGCAGCTGCAGTATTTATAGGGTGCTGACATCATTATTTCTAGAGATTTGTACATCTAGTACTACCTGACAGGTGGGGGATAGCATATATATGCATTTGCAGCCACCTACTTCAGGGTCAGATATGCACATCGCACTGGCAGGTTATGTTCTATACCATGCTTCATGACCACAGGACCTGTAACACACAACACAACCAGTCCAGACCACCTCTCCCACATCCAGGACACACACTTTGCTTCCCTGGGAACAGTGCCAAGATATGCAGGTGTTCACATACACCATTCCAGTTGTTAACATCAGGTACAGGCATATTGTGTGTGGGAACTACTCAGGCCTCTACAACATTACCCTACAACCACTACAATTTGTGAGTCCATGTGCTATGGCAGAACCACTCACCACAGCCACAAGGGGGAATACATATTGTACCTTACCATCTGCAACATGGGTACTCACTGTTCCACACCAGAGGTAGACCACCATTGTTAATATCTGACCATACCCACCTTTCCCTGGACATCCATATCGCATCCCCACCTCCAGGCAAGGTTGTCACTGCAAACAAACTATATTTATCAAAAGCAGACTTTACACTTGTGAAGACTGGGGTGGAAGACTTCAAAGGACCCATGCTGGGGGAGTATACAAGCCACTCTGCATAATCCTTGACAATTGCATTCTATGAGCATGTGGAAGGTTTGCATTGATCATGCTGTCCCAAATATACCCATGACTGCTCCACAACAGGACACCTGTCAGGTGTACACCAGCCATATATGAGCTGTCCAACAGACAGAGTGAGCTAATACATTGCATAGCAGTAGCCCACAGAGGGAGGACATCTCTGAACAGTACTGGCATGACACTTCAATCCCTCATAATCATCACGACACAGTGTTGACAGTGAAATTGTCCACACAATGCAGATAAGGCTCCCCTCAGTCTGTTATTGACGCCCACTTACTGTTAGAGGTCCTCAGCAACCCTCTTCCAGCACACACCAACAACATGGATGTGGCTTAGCAAATTCAAACCCTGGGATCTCCACTGTGTCCCTGCTTGACAGAGGCACAGCACACTAGCCTCACATGGTGCCTTATGTGTCCTACTTTACAGTGGCACAGTAGCCTACTGTACTGGGGAGGCAGACACCAAGCACACTCTGGCTAAGCTGTCATTCCCTAGGGCAAACAGCCTAGTGTTGACCTCTACACCCATATGTTTAATTGTCAGATGCACATTATTTGTTGCTGATAGACTGTTTGCAGGTCTTTATTGCCATAGCATTCCCTGTTTGTATGAACAACTTGTGTATCTGTGGAAGATGTTTGAATATGGGAGGGATCCACTATATCAATGATGTTTCTGTAGTCATTTAACTGTGTGCACTGGGCAGATTGCTGTAATGTGGTTGGTTCCTGGAATAACACGTACAAATACCAGATATGTGTGGCCAACTGCTGAACTGAGATTTGGCCTAAGTGTGTGAGCATGCCCAGTTCAGCCTTCCCATGGCATGTTGTCTGACATATGTCTCATTTATCAAAGTGTGCGAGCATGCCCAGTGTGAGCTTTCCATATGTTGAACTCTGCAGCCCACCACATTTGTGGATGAGTGTGAACTTCAACAATATCTCCCGTTTATGGTTGTGTGTTGTGTGCCATGTTGTGTAGTTACTGTCCAACTGCTTTGTGTGTGAACACAACAGGGATTATACTGTGCCTGCAGGGTTTGCATGGGATACTTTGCATACAGTTGTCCACATACTTTCATACTGACCTAACACTGTAGTACCGTATAGTGTACTGGTTCAGTACTTTCACTGTGGTGGACAGTATCCTGGGCTTTAGTCCTATCACTGCTTTACATTTCTATAGTGAGCACAACAGCCTGGTTAGGGGCCAGTTGTGCACATCTGACCATGTTGCATTATGTTCAGATATGAACTACTTAAACCAGGCTTGTCCAACCTTGGTAGTGTATTCTACAACATAGGTGTACACTGGCAAACACTAGTGATGTGCCCTAGGCCATTTCTAATGCTAGTCGGAGAGTGTGTTTGTCCTTCGACACACATTGTAAGTGGAGTTTGCCATGACATATGTCATGGTTAGTATACTGTGCCTCCATCTACCTGTGACATAACAGTGATACCCAGGGAAACCTACCATCTCCCATCCACTCATCAAGATTCCTCTTGAGGAGAATCGATGAGTGACTCTATGGATAACCTGTACTGGGAGTTTACTCATGAGTGGGGGTGGCTTCTGTGTTATGGATCATGCAGTACAGCTTGTCCTATGTATGTCAGTGCTGGGGTTCAGGACTCTCATGTGCATAGCTCACTGCCATTCAGATTGTACAAGGTGCAGCATGTTCATTGATTCCAGCTTGGACATGGCTTTATACATCAGGCACAGCTTGCCTCTGGGTGGGCAGTATGGCAGTGTGTTTAGCTGCAGTTTGTTTAATCAGGCAACACATGGCATCTATTCAAGCTCTTTGATACTCCTGGTAAGGTACTTTTGGGGACTTTACAGTTGATGGAGGTGTCTGCTGAGGTAAATCCCACAGGGGCTATTGTAGTCAATTGTAACACTGATGAAGGATGACTGCAGAGCCACAATGACCTCCCCTTATCTAGATCTGACAACCTTCATGATTAGGTGGGTATATGGTATGTTTCAGTAAACACTACAGCCACATGTTTGTCCAATGCAGGATATCTATCACCTTGTGTCCCCAGGTTTCTCATTACATGTTAAGTACGTAATGGGTTAACACCTATGTGGTAATTGGTGGGCACTTACTGTATGTCCACGGGGGTTGACTATACACTTTTCTGCAATTAGCTTGCTGACATGGCTATGGCACCAGTTGTCTGTTTCTATGTGGCTCTTTTGTGGGATGCTTGTGTCAGCTGGAGGGTCAGATATGGTGGGCAGTTTCTAGTCCTCTGCAAACATGTTCAGACACAGTCCTTCCATGTTGGCCTGTACCTATGGGACATATATACAAAACGAGGGAGGTCCGAGGACCAAGCCTTGTGGGATGCCACTTATATCTGGCTTATAGTCTGACATGGCTGCAGCATGTCTGACCATGTCAGTTCTGTCCTTGGTCTGGTTTCAACCCCTCTACTGACATAGGGGTTTATATTTAAGCTGGTGAGCATATCTATAATGAACATGTAGGGTATTGTATGGAAGCCTTTGCAAGGTCCAGCTACGCTGTGTGGACCACATTGCCCTCATCAATGACCTTAATGACTGTTTCAAATGAGTCAAACATGTTTAGGGGCAGGATCTGCACTTAAGAAAGCCACACTGGGTAGGGTCCGGTGTCAGTAGGTCCCCAATATCTTTATGTCTGCAGTACATGCTGATCCTTTCCATAGCTGTGCAGACCAAGCTTCTCAGGATTCTGGGGTGGTAGTTTGCAGTATCCATTCAGGCAACACCTTTGTTGAGAAGGACCACTGTTGTTGTACACTGCTCTTTGGGTACATATCCTGTGGTAAGGCTGACATTGAGCAGTAGTGTGATTTGGCATTCCATTCTTCTTGGAGTCCATGTTGGACTCAGCCCAGGACACCATCTCATACCATTGCTGCTGTGTGATTTGCTTTGTAGATGCTGGCTGTTACTTCAGCATCTGCAATGTCAGGGGACCAGCAGTCTGCTGGGATAGATATTTTGCATTCTTGGGGGGGGGGGTTTGCACTGCACCTGTCAGGTTGTATGTTGGCAATATGTGTGTGTGTTTGGTATGTTGTTTGTAATATTTGTGTGATTCAGAGCATATCTGTGAATTCCCAACACAGTTCCTACCATCAGTTGAGGAAGCCTTGGGATTATCCTTAGTGTCCTGTACAATCTGTATCTTCATAGGTTCATACTAGGCTATCCACCCTAGGGCATTTGTAAGCCTAGCCAGAGTGTTTGTGGCTTTTGCCACCCCTTGCTATGTGAATATTATGGCCATTTATGATTTACTTTACTGGTGAGCGGGACAGCAGCGTGTCTCACTATGGAGTCACCTAATACAACTGTATCAGGCATGTTGTTTCTACTTCTGGCCTGTGACTGTTTGGCACACCAGCTTTGTGTACTATGTGTTGCATGTGCTATGTTTGGAGGTTGTTTGATTGGGTGTCTGCTTTGGAGGCCTCTGTTAGTGTGGTGTGTTTGTAATTCGGGCCTCCGGGAATGTTTTTCTGTGTTTATGTCTTTGGTTTGCAGTTGTGATAGCTCTATGTGGGACTGGGTTTGTGGTGTGTGTGGTTACCTTCTCCTCCTGACTAGTTTTAAAGTACTGAGTTGAGGGAGCTCAGCCTCCAGTTTGGATAAATGGTTGCATCTCTCGCATGTATTTGTATTTCTTGGGGGGAGTTGAGGGTTGTCTGTGTACTTGGGGCAGGTGTAACATTGCCTCAAGATTCACAGATTCAACTTGTTGTAGCTGGCCTTCGTGGATTGTATGTGTGGACATATTTTATTGCCATACTACTGATCAGTGATTACTTCCCTTTTTATGTTTGCTCTACATGTAGTAGCTTCTTCATTCTCTTGCATGGTTTGGTAATGGCTGGAGTCCACCATGCCAGATGCCTGCGTGTATGGCATTGTGTCTTGTTTTAATTTAGGATTGCGTAATCCAAGCATTCCTGGCAGTGTTCATGGAATGCCTGTATAACAGGTTCTGAGGTGTGGCCCATATTTTGCACCTGCACAGGGCCTTTAATGGATTCCACATCAGTTTGGAGGAGTGCAACTTTTGCTTTACACATGTTTTTCACTGTGGTTTTCTGGCCAGGGACTGTGGTCAGGTTGTGTATATCCAGTGTGATTACTCTATGGTCTGATCTTACCAGTGAGGGATACACTTCTCATCTTGCCATCCAGTACCCATGTTGCTGATTATCACATCCAGTATGCTTACCCTCTTGTGGGAGTGGTATGTTGTTCCTGGGCATTTTGGTTTATGGATTCTAGGAACTTTTGTCCTACAGTGTTGGAGCTAGTATAATGCTCCCAGTCTATGTCTGGGTATTTTCAGTCACCCAATATAATGTGGTTTGGAGGACTTGATATATTCATGTATTCCAACATAGGCCAGGTGCAGTTCCTGGTGTTGGGATGGTAGTCTGTAGCAGGCTATAAACTGGGAGGCAGTTTTAGCCACTGTTACTTGACCATGGCTAGTCCATGCTGCTTCTTGTTGTGGTACCAACATGGGGGTGTGGTTATCCTTGACAATTATTGCTAGTCACCCTCCTTTTGTAGCTTGTTCCATGTTTTGAGGCTGTACAGCACAGTATGAGGTGTAAACTGGTAGTGTTAGGGTGCTGTTGTGAGCCTTGACCCAGTTTTCTGTTACAGCACAGATATCAACATTCTCCATACTGTGTGAGTTTAGACTGCATGCATCTTGCTGTTTAGACTTCTGGCATTGGGTAGCATTACATCAAGGTTCTTATCCCTTGTGATACCTATGGAGGTGGGTTTGTGTTTTGAGCCTTACCTATTCAGGGCACGCTGTGGGTAACAACAGCCTTTGCCAGTATCCATACGGCCTGCACTGATAGGTGCACGCCAGTCCTAGCAGGTGGAGCATCATGTCATGCTCAGCATGTCATCCCAGGCTGGCACACATTGGATCCCCTTTAACTAACTGCAATACTTCAGCCAATTATTGCAAATGATCATCTCATTGTCATATTGTGGCATCATGCTTGGTGAGGGTAGGATGTTAGTCAGGGTCCTCAAGTGTGCATATACTACATGGTGTTACATTGCTTAACACATGGCATTCATGCCTCAGGTGGTGCTGCAGGGCTGCCTCTGTCTGATGCACATACTACACTCCCTGTACATGTTTGAGAGCAGGTTATGTCATTTTAGGCATCCCTGTTATTATATGAGTGACTCAGAGAGGGGTATCATTCCCAGGGTTCCTACTGAGCCAGTGTATGTGCTATGTGTTGCCTCTTTGCCAAGGCCAGGGCATACTGGGCACGCCTCCTTCTGCCTACTGGGGCAGGCTCAGGTTGTTCCTCCTCCGAGTCACGCTCTGCCTGTGATGGCCTTGGCAATGTTGGGGGGGCTGTTTGGCCCGGCCCTATGCTGGTCCTGCTGCAGCTGTTTTCACAAGATCATATTATGTAGCATAGCACATACCATGGCAATTTGGGTACATGTAGTTGGTGAGTACTGCAAGGCTCCACCAGATGTGTCCAGACACCGGAACCATGACTTGAGCAGCCCAAACACATGCTCTATTACATTACGTGTTTGTGTGTGTGCCTCATTATGGTGTTCCTGTTCAGGTGTGTGTGCTTTTCTGATGGGTGTCATCAGCCACGGCTCCAGTGCATAACCTGCATCCCCCACTAGGTGTCCATGTGGGATGTCCCCATTGGCAAATGTCTGGTACAGCTGCATCAAATGCCAGATATGGGAATCATGGTAGCTCCCAGGGCAGCCAGCACACACATTCATTATTATGCCCTGGGCATCACACACAACCTGGCAGTTCATGGAGGGGAAGCCCTTGTGGTTAATGTAGGCCCTACCTCGCTCACCGGCTGGTGCTTTGATGTGTATGTGCGTGCAGTCTATTGCACCCACTACCTCAGGGTATTCCGCTATTTGCTGGAAGAGACGCATATTGCTGGCCAATACCTCACGGGCATTGGGGAAATATACATGATCACCGACATGTGCTGACATGGAATCCAGGAACTGGTGCATTACCCTGGAGGCTGATGCCTGTGATATCCCCATCATATCACCAGTTGGTCTCTGGAAGGTACCTGTTGCTAGTATTCTTAGGCCAACACATACCTTGGTTTCCACTGGGATGGGTTCCCCTCTGTTGGTTCTGTGTGTGAGGCGTGGCCTGCACAGCTCGACAATTTGCTGCAGGAGGTCTCTGTCCACTCCATAGCGCTCTACTATCTCCAGCTCATGTAACCCGTGGTAGGTGACCCTGGGCCTGTACACTCTTCTCCGTCTCCTCACTGTGGGTAGTCTGGCACCATCTGCATTGTCACCACCCTAAGCAAGTCGCCTATGTCTCCTTATGACAGCTATGGCAGCCCCTAGCATTTCTGCTCTGAGTTCAGCTTTTTCAGTTTTCACTTCTAATAGCTTACTCCTGTCTTGCAGTGTCTCTTGAGAGAAACATCTTGCACTGTTGTTTGCAGAGTTTTAAGTGCTTGGCTGAGCTACTATTCTGCCTGTGTAATTGCCTGCTTCTAATTGTTTTCACCTGCTAGCTCCAGCAGCATTCCCTGCTAGCTTCCTACTAATTCTGTTGCTTCCTTTTTCCTTTCTGTTTCCTCAGGGGGGAGCAATGCGCATACCAGCAGAAACACGCTCACAGTGGCTTACATGCTTGCACACATGCTTACACGGTTCAGAATCTGCTTATTCGGGTTAAAACGCGTGCACACCAGTGCAAACAGTCTTAGAGGTCTGCCAACACGCTCCCACATGCTCAGTCTGCCTTACACGCACGCACACTGCCCTACTCGTGCCTCATGGTGTGCACACGTGCGCATGCACGCCCAGCAAGAAACTTTGGTGTAAGCAACAGTGTACACCTTCCATTTCTTGACTTTCCCATGCTTATCTTGTGGCACTCCTCTTTCCATGATATGTGTCTGACATCTGTCATGTAACACTGACCTCCAATGAACTGCATTTCTTTCTACCATTCCCCCCTGTGATGTCACCTATCTCCTACTCTATTCCTCCCCTTATGTATCTCTTACACTACTCAGAATGTGCTCATTTGCTATGTGACAGTGGAATTCAGTATCCTAACACTCATTTACATCAGATTGCCTACTAATGCTTAGTTACATCTCTTAGACTCAGCTTCCCCCCTTAGCAACCACTAAACGGTGGCCATGTTGTTTTTGGTCTGCTGGTCCCTGTATTGTAAATCCATGTATTGCATAAAACCCACATTTGCGGGTTTAGAACCTTCATTTTTATGTTTTATATAGCGCAGGCCGTTTGCGTGGGGCTGCGCTGCGTTTATTTATTTTTCATATTTGCATTGGGGTACCTTGCCAATGGTCACATATTTGGCCATTGGCATGCTGCCTGACACATATGCACCCTTTATTTGGAGCTGACATGGCTCCATTGTGATGTTTGCAGAAACGTACTCAGTTGTCAACTGAGTACATTTCTACAGCTAAAACGGCTCTTACATGGGCTGCTTTGGGCTTCGTGGATCGCTAATCTACCTGATTTGCATGCCTTTCAGCTGCAAGTGAGGTGATTAGCATATCTACGCCCACTCCGTGTAAGAGACATTTTAGCTGGTCTCTTACACGGACTTTAGGGCTGTTCCTGGATCGCGAAGGCTGCATGGAGTCTTACACTACTCTTAGACTCCATGCAAGCCTTTGTGAATCCATCTTAATATTTGTAAAACCAGAAATTTAAAAATATGTTCAGGTCTTATATTCATGTTTTGCATAGCAATCGCACTATTCTCCTTGCAGTTCCTAATATCTCTATAATGTTTGAGGATCCTGTCCTTCAGGTGTCTATTGGTTTTACCTATGTAGAAGTTGTAGCATACTACACAGTAGGTGAAGTAGACCACGTTTGATGTGGTACAATCAGCGTAGAGATTACTGCTATGACTGAATTTCTTCGAGGGATGTGTAAAAGTCCTGCCATTGTGTATGTGTTTACATGCTCCACAATTTCTACACATGTATGTGCCCAATCTATCTGATCTGCTGACAGTATTGGTTGCAGCATTACTATGACATAGTTCATTTCTCAATGTTCTATTGTTCCTAAAAGTGAAACTTGGCTTAGTACCAATTATACCCTGTAGGTTGTCAATCGTGGATAGAATACCCCAATTTTAGGTTACTACATCACATACTACACGTATGTTGCTTGCAAATGTGAGTGGCATCCTAAGTGTGTTGTCTGCATCTGTATGTATATGCCTTACCTCATCGTGATCATTGACTTGCCTGCTTGCTCGAGTTGTAGTGTGCGTATCATAATAGGGTCTACATCTGCCTGCCCTATTGCTCCAACCATCTAGAATGCACCTATCTATAATTCTAACATCATAGCCCCTGTTTAAAAACACAGATTTAAGTTGGTCCAGGGCTATTTGTAGTTTATCATCATTATTAAACAGTCTTATAATCCTGTATACTTGGCCTTTGATGATGTTGACCTTGGTGTGGTTCGGGTGCATACCGGTGTTATGTAGGAACATGTTTTTTCTGATATGTTTCCTAAACAAACCAGTGCTAATCTGGTTTAATTCATCTTTTCTTACTTTGACGTCAGGAAAGTCAATTTCAGTCATGGAATATTGAGAGGTAAATCTAAGAAATTGAGTGGTATTATTGAGGTAACTGAAAAATGCAATTAGCTGTACCTCTGTACCATTCCACAGCAAACAGATATCATCCACAAACTTGACATACCACTCGATATACCTGCCATATGTACTATTGGTTAACACATGTGTGCGTTCCCATTGAACCAAGGAAATGTTGGTGTAGCTATTCACACAAGCTGTGCCCATAGCCACAACAACTTTCTGTAAGTATTTCTGTTGTTGAAATAAGAAAACATTATTGGTCAGTACTATATCCAACAAAGCACAAATTAGGTCATATTTGTTTTTATTATAATCTACACTCTGAAGTAGTTCCCTTATGGTCTCCATTTCTCATTCATTCGGAATCACCTTGAATAATGATTCTATATCCATTGTTACCAAGAAACAACAGTGGTTGGTATCTATATTCATCCATTTCATCCTAAGAGTTTCAAGAAAGACCTTAAAATCTCTTAGCACAGTCTCACAATTAGATAGGAGTGTATGTAGATTCTTCTCAATAAAAATAGATAGAGGTTCAGTAAACCATCCTTTACCCGAGACTATGGCGTGCATGGGTGGAACTGACAAATGCTTGTGTATCTTAGGTAAGCCATAAATCTCAGGTATAGTGGGATTACTGACCAAAAAGTATTCAAACAGTTCCTCATTAATCACACTGGTATAGATTTATAGTGTTGTTGCTAGGATTATCAGGTTTTTATTATATATAATTATACACCATACAAGGTTACACACATTTCTTATTTATCTTTGCTATAATTCCTTTAGTGTATGGTTTTTTTATTTGCATATCTGTGCTAATATGTACTGATGGCATCCAGGAACTGATGGAGTACCCTGAATGCTGATGCCTGTGAGATCCCTATGATATCCCCAGTTGGCCTTTGGAAGGTACCTGTGGCTGGTATTCTTAGGCGTACACATACCTTGGTATCCACTGGAATGGGTTCCCCTCTGTTAGTTCTGTGTGTGAGGTGTGGCCTGCACAGCTCAACAATTTGTTGTAGGAAGTCCCTGTCCACCCTATAGAACTCCACTATCTCCAGCTCATGTAGCCTTTGGTAGGTTACCCTGGGTCTGTACACTCTTCTCCTTCTCCTCACTGTGGTTTAGTTGACATCATTCTCATCTGCACCACCCTCAGCCTCTTCCACATGTTGATGTATGACAGCTGCTGTAGCCCCTATCATTTTGTTGCTTTTGTTTGGTAGAATTTCTCTGCTTGTGTACACCGGTGGTGTAGAGTATGTGGGGAAAAAACAGAGGGTAAGGTGTTTTCGTAGTTTATAGTGGTGTGCTGGGCTGAGCTGGTCTGCTGCCTTTGTAAGTGGCTGATTCTGATACATTTCACAAGCCAGCTATACTAGTTCTCCTTGATTACCTTCCTACTGCTGTTTTCTCTTCCCATTGCCTTCCTGTTTAAGCCGGGGGGGGGGGGGCACGCCATGCAAACACAGTGCTCAGATGTGCACAGAGCTGCTATTTCTTGGTTTCATTTTTTTTTCTTTAAAACCCGGTGCGTGGTGCGAACACCCGCTTAGGCAATGTAAAGAGTGCTAGGCAGCCTCAGACACACACCCTTGCTTAGCTCTGATAAGCTAAGGGCAAACCTGAGCCACAGGGCTCCAATAAGCTTATAGTATGTCTGACACATCCCCCTATGGTGTCAGCTAACTCTTAGGCTTGCACCATGGTATTCCTGCACTTACATGGTTGGGTGATGGCTAGCATTGAGGGGAAATCTGGAATTCAGTATCATTCCCCTTACTTGCATAGGGTTGCCTGCTAATGCATAGTTACAAGTCCCACACTGATCCTTCCCACTTAGCAACCACTATTCACTGGCCATGTTGTCTTTTGCCTGCCATTGAGTATAATGGCAAATTAGTGATTTTGGATACAATGCTTAAACAGACAAAATCAGCTAAAAAAAATAAAAGTTTTTTTTTTATTTTGGCAACTGTTTTCCATGCCAATGGCCATATATTTGGCCATTGCCATGCTTTACACATACTACACATCCTTTATTTGGAGCTGTCATGGCTCCATTTTGTAATTTGCAGAAATGTACTCAGTTGCTAACCAAGTACGTTTCTGCACACTACACTAGTCCTGCACGGCCAGGTGACAGCTTCCTGGATTGCATATTCACCTCATTTGCATGGTTTTTCACCTGCAAATGCGGTAATTTGCATACAGGAGCTGTGTCTGTGCAGGAATAGTCCAGGAGTGTTTGTGCACGTTCCTGGAACTTATTCCTGGATCGCATGGCAGCCATATTGCCTCCAGCAGCTCCTGCACTATTCCTTCACATTGTGCAGAGCTTTCTGAATCCAGGGGTATGTATATTTTACAGAGCAGCAGTGTTCCTTCAAGACATTGCTATAGAAATTCTACAATAACGTATCAAAGAAGTTCAGATTCTACAAGGTACAAGTGTAAAGGACTTTATCTAGTGAACAGGAATTTATCAGAAAACTTCACAATTTGCACAGAAGAAGACAGACTTTCAAATTTCCAGTGTGATATCACAGAGCCAAGGGAATCCTTACAATAGGGAGTTTGAAGAAGCTGCAAGATCACTGTCCATTTTTTCAATGCCTCTTCAGCTTTCCTTATGTGAGGATTCATTTTTATCACAATAGATTTTCTAGTCAAATTAGATAGTAAATCTCAGAAAAAGTTAAATACATTGGTAAAAGAAAATTGTGTAGCTATGTCACACAGTACTTCTACAGTAAAGACACCAGTAATTGTGTGGTTTAAAGTTAAAAATTGGATAAAATAGTCTAAAAACTGTGTTTCAGAAATGTTCATTTAAATTTCAGTGTTATTAATTCAAGAATGTTATTAATTCACAAATGTTAAATCTTTCTAAACACAAATGGTTTAAAACACAGAAGCAAACTGTAATGAGTGAGGTAATGGACACACGTTTTCATGATCTGCAGTGTTTACAGAGGCAACAGAATATTCAGCTTTTAATGTCAGTGTAGTTTCAGACTTAAGTAGCATGCAAATTGCAACAAATTCTAGTTCGCCATCTTCAGAAATCAGAATTAATGCTACAGCATTTGCAATTCAAAAATCAGAGTTAAGTGACAACAGTATTGCACGTACCCATCAGCCTGTTGTAAACATAGCCAATGTACAGTTTACATACAGATTTCATAAACACAGCCAGTGCACATTTTACATGCAGATTTCAGTACAGGATACACAGCAGATGTTTTCAAGCCTCAAGTTAATGTTATTTCAAATGCAAATATTCAGAATGTAATAAATTCCACTTTTCTGTTTTCAGAAGCCAGTGCAGTTATTGGGGGATAAGAGAAATCAGAGTTCAGATTTTGATCAGTTTGATAAAATAAATACCAGCATAAATGATACACAGACTTCAGGGAAAAATAAAGAAGAACCCAATGTTGTTACTAGTTCTTCAGGGCAAAATAAAGAAGAAACATATACCATACCTCAAGTCAATGTTGTTAGTAGTTCTATAGAAGATGATTTTCAGAATATCTAGAAAGGGTGCGGCAGTCCAGCACCAAACCATATAATTTATCTTGGATCATTTAAGGTAGGGAGAAATGACAAACCATATATTGCATTGTTTACTGTTAAGGAATTATGGAATAAAAAAACTGATTAATACAGATACATCAATTACAGTAACAAATAGACCTCTACCAGAGGACACAAGTGTAGTTATAATTTTGTCAAGATTTGAAGGGTCAAAGGTTACAGCAGTGAGCAGTTCTGAGTGTAACAGTACTGTACTGGGTATGGACATGTTGTCAGAGTTAAATGTTGTTTTAGACATCAGTAACAATATTTTATGGAAAAATAAAAATGCTACAGAATATATGGTAGTACAAACAGAAGACTCTTGCAAGAAATTGTGTGCAGTAGATTGTGGAAATGACGTACAGAATTTAAAAAATCAGTAACTACAGAAATATATAGATTCATGGGCGAAAGACAAAGTAAATTATGGTTTAGTTGCCACAGTTAAAGTGCAGGCAGACAAGTTACCACATTTTCAAAAAAGGTATCTTTTTCTCAGAAAAGTGATGACAGCCCGGAAAAAGTAAAGAAATCAAGTCTATTCAATTCACTTTTATGGCCAATAATGAAAAAAGGTAACAGTTACAGGCTACTTACTACTAGATCTAAATTTGCTGCATGTATTTACCACTTTGGGAGCACATGTTGCACATGGCACACCAGAAATGACAGTCAAGTTAAGCTCACAGAATAAATGGTTTCGAATTTCAGATCTAACAAAAGAATTGTCAGCTATTGTTTTGTTTCAGCAGACATTGTCAAGACCTTTGAATGATGGTAATGCATAAGTAACATCACGAGAGACAGAAAGCCAGACAGAAGAGCATTTACAGATATTAAATAATTCACCAGATTCACCAAGCAGCCGTGCAGGAATAAGTTAGTCCTCCATGGCAGGATTCGTTACTGTTCAGCATGGCAGCGTGACATGCATATTTTTGAAGACATGCTGCCATGCTCTAAAACAGACACGGTTCCATGTATGAGTGCAGGGAGGTATATCTGAGAGCAGAGCTCTCACAATACACATGCCCCCTGCACTCCAGAATTGCCTTTCAGCAACTTAAAATGAGCGAGAATGCTTGTAACACTCCCAACCAGTCAGGATAACAAATCTGGTCAAAGGCATAAGGGACAACCATCCCTACCAAGCCAAACATTGTTAGGATAACACAGGTAGCACAAGCACATAGTGCACACCTCCCAAGCCATTAGATTAAGGAATGTGGACAAAGACAAAAGGGATAATTACCCACAATGCAGAAAATAGATAAAATAACAGGTTCAGCATTAGCAGGTATAATTTAAAGGATACAGATAAAATAACACAACAAAAACTTTTTTTCTTATAAATGAGATAAAGTTTAAGCATAGCTGTGTGGGTGTGCCTGTTTCATAGCGATGCTTAGGCCAGCTTAAACAGCACAAGAAGTTAAATAGCAATAGACAGCCAACTTAAGCACTGCTGTAATAGTATATTGGTTAGAATGTACACTTTGCAAGCAGGTATTCCCGGTTCGATCCCAAGAGTATCCAATTTGCATTTTACATGTGAAAGCAGTACATAAACATTTTTTTTTATAATTAACTACTAAATAACATATATTTGTTAACCAGAATGAAATGAAAGCACATTGGGGGATGTCAGGGGCAGTAAACAAATTTATAATATGTAATGAATTATGAATCAATCCCATACAGCAGATAGTCCATAAAATAAAAAATAAGCAATGCTAAGCATTGCACAGCTCTGCTTACCAGGTGTAAGCATTGTGTAAATATGACTGCTAACCAATGAGGAGCCCAGCTAAGTGGATTTGTCCATTGGTAAACAGTGCTGAACCTGCCCCTTTAAGCACTGCCAACCTCAGCTAAGCAGGTTTGCCCATAGCTTAACTTAGCTCAGCATATTCAAAACCTTCCAATCATGGCAAAGGGTAGGAAACTGGCCATATTTAAACCCCACAGGGAGGAATACAGTGCATAACTGGTTGCAGCTTTCCACTGTAGGCAGTACTGCAGGAGTTGAAGAGGGCATGTGCTTCCGTGCACAGTGCTGGAGCATACAGGAGTCCAAGGTCATGGTAGGACTCCTGGTAAAGAACCATGATGAGAGACTGCTGCAGGGCCAGTACCAGGGTTCCCAATATAAAGCGGAAGCCTGGGACCATCTCGCCCATGATCTCACCAGTGCTACTGGTATCCCTCAGACTGGTGAGCAGGTCCGGCACCACTATGCTGACCTGAAGCAGAGAAAGAGGGAGGTCTTGACCAGTGGGTCCAAGAAGCAAGGCAGTGGGGTGATGTCCCAGCAGTGTGTAAGTATTCATATAAATAACTGTTTACTAAAGTCTAGCCTATGTATGTGATGGATAGTTATGTCTAAATATTTCTCTATTTCCTTTACAGCTGCAGCTGAGTGTGCTGTGAATCAGGAAGCTCGTGCTAGTAGGTTGCAAAGGCTGAGTTGTGAGGCTGGTGAGTAACAATCCTGTTTGTAGTAGTCATACCAAATAAATATAAAGTAGTAGAAAGTCACCTGGCAGTATAAAAACTGTGTATGGGTTGTACTGAATAAACCAGATAATATGACAGTAATAGTCCCATATAGTTGATATGTCAATAAAACTGTAACTGCCTGCCAATAAAGTTCTAAATCCTTGACTGGTTTTGTTTACTCTGGTATTGTATGGCATTCAGTGTTGCAGTCTCTGAATAGTAATGTTGTGTCAACCACTGTTAACCACACTGTGCTACATAAAAAATATGTCTAGGAATGTCTGTATAAAACTGTTGTAAGTACAAGGTCTGATTGTATAGCCAAAAGAGACTTAAGACATAAAACACCAAATGAACAGACAGCAGTATCTAAACAGATCACTCTGATGAAACTGAGAAATTGTATTTTTAGCACAGGCAGCCATGGTAAGCATCATAGGAGTGGTAGTGGTAAGCTGTATGCATAATCATACCTTTCAACTGTACAGAGTTTTGCAGAATGTTCAGATAATTAGCTCATAATTTGGCCTGATCCTCTGTCTCACTGGTAAATCACTGGGATGATCCTAGAATTGTAGTCACTAAATAATGACATAAATTTGACTTCAGACCTCATATCTTGCAGAAAATGTTATATTAAAACAAATCTTGTTACTCTATCAACTCTCCAAGTTTATGAGCAATATTCAAAATGTGTCCCTATGTGTACCCCCATGTTGTGAAGCTTTGTCTAGAGTCTGTGCAGTAAGAGATTGTGAGGTATGTGCATAATATTAACTAGGGATCCAGGAATATGTGTAGAAATAGTAAAGTAGTGTTAACAAACATTCCTCCCACAGGTCTTGCAGATAAGAAAACTGTAACTGCCTGGCAATAAAGTTTTAAATATTGGACTGGTAGTATGTACTCTGGTATTGTACAGCCTGACATGAAGCATTCACCAACATCTGATATCAGAATACTACTGTTGTGTCAACTACTGTTCTCACACTGTGCTACATAAAAATATGTCTAGGAATGTCTGTACAAGACTGTTGTAATTACAAGGTCAGAGTGTACATCCAAGAGAAACTTACAAAGAAAACACTGAAGGAACAGACAGGGAAGTCTAAATGCCTCACTCTGATGAAACAGAAATCATTGTATGTTTAGCACACACAGACATGGTTCGAATCCTGGGAGTGGTAGTAAGCTGTATGCATAATCATACCTCTCAAGTGTAACAGATTTTCCCAGAATGTTCAGATATTTGGCGCATATTTTCATCCTGTTCCCCTTTTTCCTGGGAAATCAGTGGTATGATCTCAGGACTGTAGTCACCAAATAATGACATCAATTTGAGTGTCAGAATTCAAACCCTTCAGAAAATGTATATTAAAGCAAATCATGTTACTCTAGAACTGTCTAAAAGTTTATAACAGCAATATACAAAATATGTCCCTATTTGTACCCCCATGTTGTCAAGCTTTGTCCAGATGTTGTGTATTAAGAGATTGAGAGGTATGCGCATACTTACAACTAGAAATCTGGGAAAATGTGTAGAAATGCTCAGGTAGTGTTAACAAACATTCCCTCTACAGGTCTACCAGGTAAGAGACGTAGAAGTTAGCTATAAGATAGTTGAAGTATACACCATGTACAAATATACCACTTCCCAAACCAAGGCCATAGGGTATTGTAATAATACTTGCACAATAATGATTAGAGCAATGATCATTAAAGTTGTGAGTGCTGCAAGGATATATACGTTTCTAACTGAGATCCCCAACCCACCATATCTGCAACAATAATCTAAGCACACAAATCAATGGGTATGTTTACACCAAACCTACTGTTGGGGCATATGTCCTAATGTTCAGTAAATATTGAAATGTGTTTCTATTAATGTTCCATGTTGAAATACTATCATTGGTGACCTGTTGCTATCAATGTAACATGCACGCTGTTGTAATGGCCACTGTGGTTCCATATATGCATGTGTTCTGTTTGCTATGCAGCTGTTCTAAATTTGGTGTTGTGGGTTAATGGGAATATCTATGCATACTGTTATAACTAATCCTGGATTGTGTTGACTATTACTAACCCACCTATTTTCTAAAACTGCAACACCATAGCATGTTTGGGAAGGCTGGTCCCAGCAGACCCACCGTTCTCACCTCACCTGGCTGTGGCACCGGGTCCCAGCACATCTGGGACCCACCCAGGAACCTCCTCATTTGCTGGTCCTGCACCACCTTTGGGTGGAACCGCCTCAGGGGATGGTGCTCGTCCCCCCTGAGAACAGGCATGGACAGAATCCTGTCACCCAAAATCAGGTCTGGGGTCTGGTGTGTAGGGACATCCGTAGAGAACTGGGAGATCTGCTATGCCAGCTTGAGGGCCATGTTGTTCAATTAGAGGGTTAGCCTGCACCTCCTGCGCAGCCCCCAGCACAGCCACCTTCGGGGCTCTGAAGGTGCAGTGGTGACTGCCCATGGGTGGGGACCTCAGTCCCACTGTTTCCATTTGGGGGCTCACGGTCTTCTGATATCCAAACACCCCTCCCCATCCAAGGTATTTACCCCCACATGTGTCATATACCGCCCCTGTATGCTGTCTTGTCTGTCTTGTCTGTCTTCTGACTCAGCCTACCTCCTCAAATATACCTACTATCCTTCCCCAACATCCCACTCTCACCTTAAAAAAAAGGGCAATCCGTTTCCCTCTCAAAATGTTGTCCCATATATAGCTGTCCATTTCACACAGGTGTCCACTGGACACATGTAATTTGGTCTAACTCACTTCACAACACATTATTGTTGTCCTCACCACTCTCTCAGGGGTTGAGTACCCAAGTATACCTCCAAATTCAGTGTATATGCACAGCTGTTGCTGTAGAAGAAATGGACAGCTATGGACCTTCCCTGTACCCGTACTGCAAATCCCTAGCTACTTTCACTATTGTCTTTCCCTCTTTGTGCCCCCTTTCTCATCACTTTCCTATCACCCCTTTTTTCTTTTCTTTTAAAGAAATTAGCACAGGGTAAGCGGGAGTAAGCACTTTTAACCAGTAGTAAGTGGGATTAAGCCTGTTTGCGCGGCACTAAGCAATGCCTACACAGATTAAGCACTTTCCGGCTAACTGTCTGTAAGTGCATTTAACTGGAAGTTAGCATTGCTTGCCATTGTGCAAACCCACTTACAACTGCTTAAAAGTGCCTTAATCACTTTATATTCAACAGCCCTTGTTCTGCACAGCAACAAAATAATCAGCCTTTGCAAGTGTCAAACAGAGGACCCTACACATCATAGCCACAGCAAGTTACCACTAAGCCATCAGAGCTGTACATATGTGTGATGTTTACTCATACATATCATGCAGCACAGTCATTCAACAGTAGGGAAAATGTATATATATATATATATATATATATATATATATATATATATATGTGTGTGTGTGTGTGTGTGTGTGTGTGTGTGTCTGTGTCTGTGTGTGTGTGTGTGTGTGTGTGTGTGTGTGTGTGTGTGTGTGTGTGTGTGTGTGTGTGTACATACATGTCTATAATATATATATATATATATATATATATATATATATATAGTGCATTTGGACATCAGATCCACACTCTGAACCTCTCACTGCAAAACATCTGAACAAAGGCACTGTAAATGGGGGTGAAGGGGCCCAAAATAAGGATCACTTGTAATTATTGGCATCATCCCTTCCACCACAGCTGAACCGTTCTGCCTTGGAACAAAATAACCAGCACTTGCAAATCTTGAACCCAGGACCCTGTACAATATAGCTACAATAAGTTATCAGTAAGCCATTTCAGCTGAAAGATGTAGGGATGATTTCTCTAACATATCATGCAGAACAGTCTACTATAGGGAATGTACAATGTGGAAGCAATAACCATTCTAATGATACATACACACACACATATACACAGACACACACACACGCGCACACACACACATACACACACACACACACACACACACACACACACATATATATATATATATATATATATATATATATATATATATATATATATATAAAACTACTTCTAGAGGGTGCACAGCATATCAAGCAGCCATTATTCCTACAGTTGCCAACTTTTCAAATGGCCAGTGTCTGAAGACTCTTTCTTACAAATGCAAATTATTGCATGAGCCTTACACCCACACACAATGCAAAGGACATGACACCACACAGAGTTTGCATACATAGAAATGTTTATTTCTGTACTATGCCAGTTGTTTATGCCATTTCTTATAGCATGTGGGTGTTTGAAATGCATAATAACTGACTAATGCAACTCTCAAAGAAAACATGTGATACAGTAATCTGCAAAACATATACTTTGCTGTCTATGCTAAAGCCTTCAAATAGTACAACAGTAAAGAACACACTTGCCTGGAATATAAGAATCAATCAACACTTAATTGCAGATGTAGTTCAACAGCCTCCAATTACACTCTGCACTCAACCCCTGGGGGGGGGGGGGGACGTATCACTTGTCACAATGTAAATGTATCTGTTACACTACAATGCTTAACTTAAAATGTCACTGTCACACTGACAAACAGAACTGTGTGTAAGACAGTAAGCTCTATCCTACCCATGGTGAAACTTATGAAAATTTACAGCCATATACCCCAATGTTTCTTATTACTGATATCCCTCACATGTTGCAACAGCCTAGGTTAAAAACATTTCATACCCCTCACCCATAAACTGTGCTACAAGGTCATATACCAGTGTTCTCCATACACTGACCTCTAAACTGTATAGGGTAATACATGTTTCATCCAGCTGTAGGCCTCAGATATATGGATCCTACCCCACAATCTGTGTGGGAGTCCACAATATCACTGTAATGATAGCAGGAATGTTAGCACTAAATACAACATTACCTATTAGTCTCTTACTGCACAACATCTGGACAAAGCCTGTTATATAGGTGGAGGACAGAGGCTGAAACACAGGGCCATATTTGAAATATTGCTGTTATACACTGTGAAAGTTGCTGGTGTTACAGGATTGTTTGCACCATACCCTTACTCAAGAATATGAGGTCAGAAAAACAAATGGATGTTGCCATGTACTGATAGCAATCAACGGAGAGAATGCCACTGATATGTCAGGGCCAAGACCTGTGTGGGGAACAGACAAAATATAACAGCCAATCCTCTGGCCATCATGTGGATAGGCCCACAGTTGACAGCTATGCAGACAGACTGTATTCCATGCAAAACTAGCATGTACATACAAACCCTGTAAAACTAGTAGTATTCAATGCATATAACAATGATACTCACACACTGTCCCTAGGTCTGGAACTTTATACAAACATGTAGTTGGCCTGCGTTCACATGTCTTGTTGTAAGAGGTATTGCTACCTGCTGTCAGTAACACTGTTGCTCACACACAGGTAAATGAACAATGCCCACATGATGTAGTCATTTATAGTAGTGGGTTGCTATGACATTGGCTATTGGAAAAACTACACAGCTGTCTGCATGCAATTAACAAATGGGGAACACCAATTGGTGCAGAGGCCATCACCTGATGATGAGCATCACCTACAAAAGCCATGCTGCAACCTCTTCAAACCAGCTCAATCCCTGTAGTAGAGAGAAAGAGATAGAGAGATAACTAGAGAGAGAGAAGGACAGAGAAAAAAAAGAAAACAAGGAAAAACAAAAATAATACTAAAAACCAAAAATAATACTAAAAAAACAAAAACAAACAAAAAACAAACAAACAAGGAAGACATCCATCAAGTGGAACACAGAAAAGAGCATACTAATAAAACAGGTATGTGAAACATGTCAGCATGTAATTGAATGTAGTAGTTGGTCTGTAATAACGGGATAGATGATTTTGAAAGCTGTATATGTGCCACGATGTCCTGCTGAACAACTGCTATGGACATAGCATCTGGCCCTGTGGGTATTGGTCCACACCTGTCAACTGTGCAGATCTGCACAGAATGTCAAGATTTAAGCCATCATAGTGTTTATGTTCCTCCAAACATCTATATCAGTCTGGCAAATAGCTGAAGGTGGACATAATGAAGTCATGACAGACACATGAGTTTCATGCCCCACCACCATCAGACCAGTCATGGTAATGTGAAATGTATCATGTACAAACTTCATAGGTTTGTAATAGGCATATCTACAATCTGTTCCTATATATCCTCCCCTAATGTTAGGCTTTGTCCACATGTGATGCCCTACTTTGTTGCAAGGCAGAACAGTTCAGTTGTGGAGGAAGGGATAATGACAATAATTACAAGATATCCCTACTTTGGGTCCCTTCATCCACATTTAAATTGCCATTGGTCAGATGTTTTGCAGTGAGAGGTTCAGAGTGTGGATCTAATGTCCGAATGCACTCCATATATACCCGAGCTAATTTCTTTAAAAGAAAAGGAAAATGGGGTGATAGGAGAGTGGTGAAAAAGGGGGCACAAAGAGGGAAAGACAATAGGGAAAGTAGCTAGGAATGTGCAGGACAGGTGTAGAGAAGGTCCATAACTGTCCATTTCTTCTACAGCAACAACTGTGCATATATATTGAATTTGGAGGAATATTTGGACAATCAAACTCCTGAGAGAGGGGTGAGGGCAGCAATAGTGTGTTGTGAAGCCAATTAGACAAGATTTCTTTTTGGGAATAGATTGCCCTTTTCTTTTTTTAAGGTGAGAGTGGGTTGCTGGGGAAGGATAGTACGTATGTTTGTGGAGGTAGGTTGGGTTGGAAGACAGACAAGACAGCATACAGGGTGGTATATGACACATGTGGAGGGTAAACACCTTGGATGGGGAGGACTGTTTGGAAATCAGATGCCCATAAGCCCCCAAATGGAAACAGTGGGACTGAGGTCCCCACCCATGGGCAGTCACCACTGCACCTTCATGGCCCCAAAGGTGGCTTTGATGAGGACTGAGCAGGAGGGGCAGGCTGACCCTCTAATTGTGACACGCGGCCCTAAAGCTGGCATAGTGGATCTCCAAACTCCCTTCAGAGCTCACTACACACCAATCCCAGAACCTGTATTTGGGTGACAGGATCCTAACTGCGCCTATTCCAGGGGTGGGATGAGCCCCATCCCCTGAGGCAGTTCCACCTGAAGGTGGTGCAGGACCAGCAGACGAGGAGGTCCAGGGGTGGTTCCCAGACATGCTTTGGCCCAGTGCCATGGCAAGATGAGGTGGGAGAGGTGGGTCCACTGGGACCGGCCTTCCCAAATGTGCCATGGTGTTGCCGTTTTACAACATATGCGGGTTAGTAATAGTCAACACAATGCAGGATTAGCTATAACAGCATGCATAGATATTCCCATTAACCCAAAACACCAGATTTGGAACAGTTGCATAGCAAACAGAGCACATGCAGATATGGAACCACAGTGGCCATGAGAATAGCATGCAGGTTACATTGATAGCAACAGGCCACCTATTATAGTGTTTCAACATGGAACATGAATAGAAACACACTTCAATATTTGTTAAACAATAAGATATATGTCCCAACAGTAGGTGTGGTGTAAACATACCCATTGATTTGTGTGTTCAGATTATTATTGCCGCTATGGTGGGGGAGAGATGTCAGTTAGCAACTATTATATCCTTGCAGTATGAGGTCCTCTGACCTTTTTTATTGTTTATGTTTTCCAGGTACCATGTCCCGTGAACGTCTCCCTATGTATACTCTCCAGGAGAATGATATAATAATAAACTTCCTTGTACAATATCACAGAACCCTATTTGGACACACAGCCCATGATCTGCAGGAGAGGACCACCCTGTAGAATGAGCTTATCCACAGGGTAAACTATGTCAGCCTGCATAACCACAGTTATGAGCAGGTGCAACATCATTGTACTGATCTCATCTGCCACGGCCGTCAGCATGCTGCTGCAGTTGGGAGGGATGAGCTAGCCACAGGTGGGGGCATGCATTCCAAACCCCACTGACACATGCTGAGTAGCTCCTCACCAGCCTTGGGGCACCTGCCCACCAGCCAAGCCAGGGACCTAACAATAGCAATGTGGAGGTGAGTGCTACCCACATAATGGATAAGGATCATGCAGGTAAGGCCCCAGGGCACATTAGTAGACCACTGTTGCTTATCCATCTTCATCTGTAAAGTTTCTTCATGGATATGTCAGATAACATAGTCTGTTTCTGCAGTGTAGTAATGAACAGATGTGCATAATCTATAGTATTGTGTGTTTGTACTGTTCATGTACTGAAGTGCTGCTCCCACCCTGTACCAATGCCACAGGTATGGCTACTAACATTTCAGCTCTCACACAACTATGTAGGTCCCTCTGGTATACAACTGTGGCAGCAGCTTGTAGCTTTTGAGTATGGAGTTGTTTTGTTCAGGTTTGCCAGTTCACCAGCCATGTTATGGCCATGGTATTTGCCATGTACACATTTAACACACCTACCCATAATGCATGCTGTACATGTTCACTTATTGCTGCTATTAACTGCACTGCATCACAGTGGTCATCATGGTGGCATATCTGAAGGGTATGTAAGAGTCCTGCAGTATATCTAACAGCCAGTCAGCGCAAGATGTGTGGACAGAGACGAACATAATGGTGGGAAAATGGTCCACAGTAGGGACATGTCTGAAACATTGCCCTTATACAGTGGCTACAACAGTGTATACACAACTATTACAATGGCAACTGTTACAGATCTACACAACAGCATATCACAATGCCAAATTCCACACCTTTTACAATCTGTAATGTGATCCTAACATGAACAATGAATGTGTAATATGGTGGAATCCTATGTTAGGAAAACACATATGGAGAATACATACCTTAACAAACACTGGAAGCATAAGTGTGCACACACTCTAAATAACATATTGTGGAAGCAGCTTTTGAGGTACTGACAGCATTCACTCTACTTGAGTATGCACCTTCCATCAAGTACAGTGCTTCAATGTCACACCAAGTAATGGTCTGCTATCCAAGAAGTATGTCCATGAAATTTGCCCATTCACCTGCAACAGAGGCAGCTGTGGCTTGCACACATCTAAAAAAACAGAATGGATCCCATATCCGAAAGGTAACACTCAGGAGTGGGAGACATAGCCTTACCTCACCATTGCATATACCATTGCAAACAGTGCAGACAGTCATGTATGTGACTATGAAGTATGGGACAACATTAATGTAGAAAATAGATAGATGCCCATCCAAGACATATGATAACACATGTTGCAAACTGGTCAAGGAGGCTGCCCAGAAACATGCAGCAACACTGAGGGACTTTCAGGAATGTCTAGCAAGTACTGCCTGTGCATTACCTGTGTCGACAATCACCTGGACTCTGCATAAGTGTGGCCTATGTGTTAGAGTAATTAGATGGAAGAGTTTTTCCACAGGCCACATCATCCAGGTCTCTTTATGAGTAGCATATGCATAACATCAAGTCTCCCAAAGGAATGTGTTGCAATGTGTAATGGAGTACTGAGACCAAGGCTGAAACCTACAGACAGTATTAATAAAGATACATGTGGTGCACAAGCAACACCTTACTCCACCTCAGGTCCACCATCCCCACCTGTACCTTGCTGGTGCCAGTCTACACTTTTAGGTTTGTTGTTCATTAGCAGGAACTAGGCTGGTAGAAGTGCCATTCTGAATTTGCAACACTGTCAATCATCTGCAATAAGGCTGAGGATGGGGAGGGGTGTCATCCTGAAACACAACAGTGAACTGAAGCATACATCCAAAGCTTGCTAAGAATGGCTGTATCTGTACACAGTCAAGATCATGAATTGTGCCAGACATAATCCTTACTCCACAGCAATAGTTAAGTCACTGTGTGACCTCGAAGGGCTGTGCACATGAGCTGACCTTGCAATATGACAGAGTTGGGGGACATTTGTGGGGCAGAGTGACCAAATAATGGAAGGGAAGATGGGCCATGCTAGTATACCCCTTCCAGGAATAGTGACTGATGTAGTTCACTTAACAGGTGGTGCAACAACCCATTGTGTTAAGGGTGTGCACACTTATGCAACCCACATATTATATACATCTCAATCAGCATCTGCACAACTAACACATTTGTTTGATACTGCATTTGGTTGCACAGGTCATGTTTCACATATCAGGTGTGTGTAATGTTAATACATGCAGTATTGTAGCCCCATTGCATATCATGGAAGAGTCTGGCATGTCAGTAAGGGTGTGTACACTCCTCATAGCCACAGTAAGCTTTGAAGGTTGTGAGTGTAATTGAATTTTTTTGCTCATACATGCACTGCTGATGAGATCTGCAAATCAGAGGTCAGGCATTCACTATTGACATCTGTTCTCGTATCATGCCAGGTATGTGTCAAACACATAACGGCTGTGAGCAACAGAGCAAACATAACTGCCACACATATACACATTCAGCAATGGTGTGTACACGCATGAGGTATGGTGCACAGTACATGTCAGGGTGCTGAACAGGTGCACAGCAATACTATGTACATGGGTGCAGTGTGTTTCAGGGGAAGGGGCATCACCTACTAACACAACTCATGCATCACAGAGCTGTATAATGTTGGTAGCAAGGATTGAGTATAGCTGCAGTGCATGCTGTTGAGTGCCATATGTCTTGCATGTTGACTGTTGGGTAATGAGAGGTCTGTGTAATATCCTTGTGTCACCTCAACTGTATGTGTGTGTGTGTGTGTGTGTGCGTGTGTGCGTGTGTGTGTGTGTGTGTGTGTGTGTGTGTGTTTGTGTGTGAGTGTGTAGAGGTAAGCAATGATGTACAGGTCTTAAATTGCATTTTTGTTTTCCCCTCACAGGTGGTGAGGTGGGTCAAACTGATGTTAATGTCCATACAGACTCTGACAATGATGATAGGTATGGTGAGGCACAGGCAGGGTTGTCAGGGGCTGAAGCTGTGTCATCAGTTGATATCCTACTTTTATCCACCCCATCCCTGCACACAGTCACAGTGCCTATACATATCCCATCACCAGTGGCCAAAGATGAGGGACAGTTGACGATTGGTGGCATGGGACAGGACCGTGTGGTGACTATGGCAAGTGTGTCTGTACACAGCAGCCATAGCTGGATGACCGGCGAGGTACCACACAGGCAGATGTACAGGAGAGCTCGTAGGAGGGCTGCTGGCCATCATGCCCCATGGTAGAAGTGCCACAGCAGGTGTCACCAGACGCATGTTTTGGTCCATCATGGAGGCACAGGCACGTATGGAACATTATACCAGACAGAGTCTGAGGCTCCAGAGGGCTACTCATTCTGCTGTACTTGACAACAGCTATGACCTTGCAGGTGCCCACCATTATTTTGCAGAGGTCCTGGACAGACAGTTGGGTGAGATGGTGGGAATCCTCAACCATGCAGTGTCTTTTTTGGAGCATGTGGTGGGAGCAGGGCATCATCTGCATGGACGTTGGTCAGCAACACCAACAGGTGGAGGTCTACGTGGACATATAACAACTCCCAGCCACTCCCGTAGTGGCAGAACCAGCCCTAGCACTGCAGGGGGTGTGCTGTCCACACCACAATGCAGCAAGCCATGTACACATGGCCCTAGCTGGTCCCAACAGGGACGCGGATCCAGCGGACAATTGTCATCATCAGGGAAGAGTACCATATCTGGGCTTCCACCTGGTAGTGCCCATGGAAGCCCTGGCAGGCACAGTTCCCATGTCCATGGCCAGAGACAGCGAACTGTACACCCTGCCATGTATGGTCTGCACCTGTCCTACAAACCCCTGTATAGGACAGCCACATGGCAGAACTGTGTGCATACATGCACACACACATCACCAACACAGCTAGGACACCTCCATACCTACACACACTACATCTGCACAGCCCAATTGTTAAAGAATCCCCTAACACACACACACATCAAATGGCTCAGCCTAGGCCTCTGACAAACCCACCACACACCCTGTGCATAAGATGATACCTGTGCTACATCTCTGTCATCCATACCATCGATGCAGGGACATGCTAACATGGTTCTGATGCACAGGGTGAATGTACTAAGGTTTAGAAATGTAATGCTGTTTAACATGTTCTCAACTGGAATGTTTAATGCTTACATGTCAGGGTGTGTAGCTGTCCAGCCATGATGCATTATACCTGTTACTAACACTGACTGATTGTGGTCTCCATAATGTATTCTGTTTGTGTTGTAGGTGTTTATGTGTCAGCAGGATGTTGGTCTGCTGTCCGTACCTACAAGGGTTTGGCACTGTGGTGACACATTGACTGCGTCATATCCTGGGTACAGCTGAACATAAGTAACAGGTCTGTATAACAGCTACTGCATGTGCCAAATGGCTGATAGGTCTGAGGGGTGTATACAGGTGAGTGCATGGTGGCTGATGTCAACAGCTCTTCTACAGTGGACAATAGTTAGTGTACTGGGTGGCACGCACCAAATGTTTGTGAATAACACACACACACACACACACACACACACACACACACACACACACACACACACACACACACACACACGCTTTGGTGTTGATGAAATACACAGAGAATACTGTACACATAGATGTACTTAATGTTGCAGTGAACTCATTTTGGCCTATGTAATTCCACCAAGACCAAATAGCCAAAACATCATGTCAGTACATAATCAGTCAGCCATTTTATTGTCATTGAAGATGGTACTGGCAGGCTATATGTCCTCTCCCCAATGTAGTGCAATCCTGGATTTGGTAACCAAAGGTGTGCTGGTGTGGGTGGCACAGCCTTCCACTTTGGAGGGTGTGGGATGGCATACAGCCACACATAGGGTGATTAAGAAATACTTAACCTGTTAACATATACTGTACAGTATAACAGCAGACTAAGCAGGGGGATATGCACAACAATAACCCCAAATGTGTGTGGCTGTGCCCACAACAACCACACTCAACTATATATACCAACTCCAGTATCACTGTACAGCTGTACAGTGGGGAAGAGGGAATTTACACATCCACTACTAGTTTTGATGGAATGAATTTCCACAAGATGATTCCTTTGAAATGTTACCTTTTGCCAGTTTGATCTCAGACAAATGATCTCCTGGGACATATACTTTCTGCAGACTGAAGTAGATCCCTTCACATACACACACAACACTTACTTTGCAGCACTGAGAGTAGAACCCCTACCTACATACTTATTGCTAGTAATGTGTTTGGCCTTAATTGCACACACCACAGAGCTTTTAGGATGAGGTGTGTCCCATGTTTCCTGTTAAGAGAAGAACATCACCAGGCCTTGTATAGTATGGTAATGGGGGATTTACTGGGTGTTACTGAATAATATATAGTATGACATACTGTCATATACACATTGACAAACACATACAGTCATAGACACATTTGACAGACCTGGGTTTAGCAATGCTAACTACCTTGTCAGTGAGTCTATACTGTTAGGGTTTTTTTGCGCACGGCACATGCATCACTGGGCTGGATAGTGTAATCATTTATCTGTATGGTTGATGGTGACAGTGGTCCTCATACAGTGGACCTTGGGACATGTATTGGGGGTACCATGGTGTAAAGACAGTATACCCAACACCCACATCCCACATTGGATATCATACTCACTGAAACCAATGATAATGCTCTGACATGCCCACAATCACACATTGATCAGGACTACAATACAAACCCTTGTCTGTCTAATCAGTGCTACTACAGGGATATGCATTTATTGCACATACCACAGGGATAGTAAGGTGAGGGTTTGTCATGATTGTCCTAATGTCAGCAACATCACCATCCCTTATAATGTATGGCAAGGTTTATTGTATTTGGAGTATGTGGCCTCAGAATGCTGTCTCATACAAATATGCAAAGTCACACACAATTGCACACACATACACAAATGAGCATACCCACATTTGTTGAGACTCAGAAGGTAACACACACCTATCTACCCATTTGTATAACAGTGTTATGCTGGTACTGCAAGCTCCAGGTAGCCCATAGGGTGAAGAGTGTAACAAGGTACATTTAATGTGAATTACATCAGCAGCCATTTCTAAGTATAGCAATGGGGGGGGTGTAGTGGGTGAGAAGGCCTTCAGAGGATTTTTCAGCTACAAGTCTACAAACACACAGACACTGTTATATTCAATAATACACACTCACATTTCTCAGTACTGAGGTCCATAGTTTTAGGTGTTCCTAGATGTGTACCAGCCTAATGCCATGGAGAGATGACAAGAGTAGGGCATGTGAGTACACTGTTACCATGACACCTGACATTTGTCAGCAGGCCATCTATCAACTGATGCCACATGAGTGATCCCCAGGGTGACAGTTAAATTTGACATCCACTCTTCTGTTTTTCTCTTGAAGAGGGCCAGTGAGGTGCTGCAATTGACATGTATGCAGCATATATTGCATAATATGGCCAGTGTCTGGGTTAGGGACCTGTACCCAAACATGTTCTGTCAACTGTGGTAGTCTGCTTGAGGTATCCATGGCATGTGGTGCATACAGAGTGGGGTTTCCTAGCTGGGGCATTCATAAGACAGCTGGGCAAATATGTAAGTGTCAGTTAATCTGAGTTGCCTGTAAGCAACCAAGATGAATACCTGACATATGCACATCTGTACAGAGGACAGACAGAAAGTACCTAGCCAACAGGTTATGCATTAGGATGAATATTCTGACAGAGAGATGTCTGAAACTAATAGGTATGCCATTACTACATAACAGCAGTCCTAAAAACATAGTAGTCTACAGTTAATATCAACATATCAGATCAATATCCAATACGAAATGCATAAAACATACAGGTCAAACACCAAGAACACGATAGTCAGTACACAGAGTCCAGCTTTGCATGCAGTGGTCTATGGTTCCAGTACTACAATCTGTGATCTACACTTACTTGGAAAAGCACTGTTAAAAGTGGTAATGTAATGATACAATACATGCATGTGTGACTGCATATAACCTGGGATACTACCCAAGTAGGAAACCCATACAAAGAAAAGATTGTGCGACTACCCATGTATACTCAGGCATTCCATATAGTATACTCACACCACTTGCTACTGTAATGACAGCCCATAGAAGCATGTTATGCACATGGAATTAAATATACTAATTAAAGATGTCATTACCCTGCTATTTTATCAGACGTGAATGTAATCAATGGTTCTCAGGGCTGAGCTATGCTTAGCCGGTATACGCATTACTTAAATATAAATGCTAAGCAGATTTGTGCACTGGTAAGCAAAGCCTACACGGTGTAAGCACCTATATGTTTAACTGTACGTTAGCAGTGCTTACTGTCAGGCAAACCCACACAAACCCTCACAAACCCGCTTAAAGCTGCTCAAAACTGTATTAACCACTCTGTATCCAACAGTCCTTGCTCTGCCTAGCAACAAAATAAACAACCTTTGCAAGTTTTGAACCCAGGAACCTGCACACTATAGTCACAGCAGTTAATCACTAAGCCGTGAATATGTCTGTGGTTTTTCAAATATATCATTCAGTACACATACTGAATAGTGGTGAACAACTGCTCTGACTACTACAATTGTTTAGTACTTGCAAGTGAAAAGGGTGTTGAATCAGTCATGTTCTTATATGTAAATATACACATCTCAAATTAATATGGTGGGATACATTTGAGAAGGTATACACAACACTCAACTGTGGCTATTTTGTTTAGAGATAATTTAAGCTATAAGAGTATATTGCATGTATATAGTGATACTGTACCAAGTCACTCCAAATAAGTCTTGGTTGTTTGGTTGCACTTACCATTTGGATAATAATATTGCACAGTATAATTGGACACCCTTTCATAAGGGCCTTTGAGTATCTGATAAATATTAGCTGGGTGGTGGCAGTGATTTCTACAATATAGTCTGGGTAAAAGGGGCACAGCTGGAGAATCTGTGCCAGCCTTTTCCAGGAGTGTCTGTGTGGTAGTACAAACTCTTATCTCAAAGTGTGTATGTGTCAGCTACTTGGGCAGGGACACAAAGCACTGGTTGGACACAGAGGGTGCTAGAGGTTTTAGCTTGCCCACTACGCTGAGATTTGGACCCTATAGCTGTGCCAGTGAGGAGACTTATTGGGGTCCTGCAGAGAAAGGGAGAAACCAGCCCCAGACTGATTGTGATCTCTGTGTGCTCTTAAGGGAAATTATACTTTACTGTGTGTGTATTTATTATCTTTTCCCTATATGGATGCCCCCTCACTGGTGTTAGTGGTGAGGATTGATGCTCTTTGATTGCTGGGCCAGTACACGGCCATCACAGGGGAAATAGAGGAAGTGGTCACATTTTGACATGAGTTGGTGTTGTTGCAGCTAATCCATGTCCAGACGACCTCATAGGTACTTCAGTGACAGGTAGGCCTTGGATGGTATGTGCTGGAAGATCTTTAAGCAGGAGCAGGGTTTTTTTTGTTACAGTCTTGGGGGGGATTTGAATGGTAGGTGGCGGGTGATGGCTGGGTAGGGAGCTGTGTTTGAATGGGGGTGTAGGGTGAAAGGGATGGGTGTCTTACTGTGTGAGCAAGTGGTTTGTGAGTGGTGCGTGGCTTACCTGGTGTTGTGGTTTCATTTACCTTGGTTCCAAGGTGGCCTTGTGGTGTGATGGTGGGGCTGGGGATGACTTTATGGTTTCAGTCATTGCCCAGTTCATTGGTGGCTTGGGGTTGCGATGGTGTGTTTCCCTGTCATTCCATGGCCATGTGGTGTTTCGTGCCTTGTGCTTACTGGCCCAGTCATTTCCCTGGTGGTCGTGGTCAGCTATCAGTCATTGTTTCAGAAGGGTTTTGGTAAGTGTTGGTGGTTGTAGTGGTCATTGATGCTGAGTTTAGGTGCCCTGGTAGGTCCATGCGGCTGTTTCTGTTGCTTTGCAGCTGTTTCTGTTGCTTTGCCTGATTCCCAGGCCCAGGGAACATTGTCGCGTGACTGAAGCCTTCTACCATGCGCGTTTGAGGGCAGCAGCCATTGGTGAGATAGTAGAAAAGCTTGTGGTTGCTGTTGAGCTCTTACATGGGGGGGAACAGGGACCTCAGTGCAAGGGTGTGCTGGGGAGTTAATTAGTGTGATAAATTTAAAAAAGAAAGAAAAAAAAGAAATAAATGGCACACAAAAAAAATGTGTTCATTCATTCATTGTGAGTGTTTCTCTGTATGGGTATGTCTGTGCCTCTGCAGGTGTGTGTGTGTGTGTGTGTGTGTGTGTGTGTGTGTGTGTGTGTGTGTGTGTGTGTGTGTGTGTGTGGCTTCGGTGTGTGCACAAGTGTAGGTATGTGTGTAGGTGTTTCCATGAGATTACTGGCTTGGGTTGAGCTACTAAGGGTGTCCCTTATTGGTGAGCACCCATGGTATTGAGAAGAGCCAGGGCTGGGGGGGGGGATGAAGTAGGAAAAAAAAAAGAAAAAACATACACACACACACATATATATATATATATATATATATATATATATATATATATGGGTCACCTTTAGATGCCCGACAGCAGCGTTCGCCCGACGGAATCTGACGGGACGAAAACGACAACGCAGATGACCGACAAGGTGAGAACCACGGACTCGGTAAGTGTGCGATCGAGTGAGGGATTTAGTGTTAGGGAGCACAGGTAAGTGTGCGATAGTGAGGACTGTGGGTTTAGGGGTGGGTTAAGTGAGTTAGGGTTTGGGTGCAGGTAGGGTGTGTGTGATAGTGAGGGACTGTGGGTTTAGGGGTGGGTTAAGTGAGTTAGGGTTAGGGTGCAGGTAGGGTGAGTAGTGTCGGATCTTGGGGTTACGGGTGGGTAAGTGAGTTAGGGTTAGGGTGCAGGTAGGGTGTGCGGTAGTGTCGGACCTTAGGGTTAGGGTTTGGGTTAGGATAGTGCATATGTTATGTAGTGTACTGTGTTGTTTACGTAGTGTGTTGCTATAATGGTTTTGGTGTTTTTCTTTTGGTGTCGGTTATTAGTGTGTCGATTTTGAGGATATAAAGGTGATCCATATATATATATATATATATATATATATATATATATATATATATATATATAGGTTTACTATTGAAATATTGACGTAGTATTGTACGCCTATGTACTATTTGAACTACAGATGTTTGAATAGTTCATATGTGTGCAAGCTATGCAATCGAATGGTATATTTGCGAATTTACTGTGCATTCACAAATATAACGTTCGATTATGTACAGGGATCGCGGTACTGTGCGGTTAGGGAAATACATCCCTTTCCTCACTGTAGTGCAATCTCGGAGTTGGAATATTAAGTTTGCGGGGTGGGGGGGGGCTCTCACCCTACAGATAGCAACCTGTTTCTGCAGGATATATATAGACAGGCTGACAAAATGGAGTCACAATGGGTGACAGATAGGGGGATGCTGTAAATATTGCTGTCTGTGCTGCTTGTGTTATATGGTTGGTGTTAGCAGAGATATTCAGACATGTGTGCTGTTTTACACTGTGATGTATTATGTCATCGACTACTGACAGATATAAATTATTTGCTCATAGTTATGTACTGGGAAATACATGATGAATGAAGCTGATTCCAGTATTGTGGTCCACAGCCTACACATTCTTGCACACTCCTGCCATTCTGGTTGGATGGCTACAGACACTTACTGAGGGGTCTGTGTAAATGGTCCAGCACCTTGGTAGTATGGTGGCTGAGGATCCCCTTGTTGTACATATATCAACTTAACAGAATCTCCATATGCTGCTGATGCCATACCTCTCAGCTGTACAGATTCATACGGGTTACCCAGAGGTAGGGCTCATGTATCTGGACATTTCCCCTTCACATTGTGGTTTACAAGCATGTTTGTAGCCACCCATTACTGGGTTTGCACGTAGGGCTAGTATGCACACACATCAGAGCATTTCAGACTTCACGCACTCCATGATGTCCATGCACCCCCCAATCTGTTATTCTATCCTCGTCCTAACATTATGCGAGCAATATCTGGGATGTATCCCTATAGTTGGCCCTTCATCCTAGTGGCATTTATGGATTGACCCCAGTCCATGCAGTAGGACGTGGGGGGCATGCTACTGGGATTTGTCAATATGGCCTTGCATTTGTGTTCTGTTGACTGTGTTAGTTTGTTATTTGGGACCCCATGAGATACCATACATTGGCAATACAGGTGAGGCACAGGCCTTTGACAGAGGACTGTAGGCCATTTGGTAGTGATGCAGGTCATCTGTGGCAGGCCAGTGCATTCTGTCACTCCTACATTCCCAGGCTGCGAGTCAGTGGACTCCCTTGGGGTGACAGGGTAAGTGTGCAAGGTGTTAATGTAAATAGTTCCTGTACATACTGACCCATTGCTCTTAACACCTGCAGGGTGCTGATTACAGCTAGGGACACACCTGCATAGGACACATCTTCAGCATGCTGCATTCTGTGGGTATTGCCATACAGAAGTGGGGTCATACTGTATTCATTCCCAACAGCAAGGATATGACCTGTCATAAACCTGTGACTGATGGTGGGGTGAGCTGAGTGCATGTGTGATATGGAAGGTACTTGCAGCTGACTCACAGACTACCTGGGACATTCCCCTTATGCTGCCTTGTGCAGAGGCATAGGCAGTCTCTCATTACTTCATAACTATGCCTTTTATGGTCTGCCAGTGATTGTCCAGACTACATCAGTATTCCATACTACACAGACAACTAATGTGCTGCTAACCTGTATGTACAATTCCAAAGTTGTGTGCATTTGACAGTAACATTTTATACACTCTGTCTAGGGTACTTCCACCTGTGTACTGTGTGTATGTATGCGCCCACATTCATGGCATGTCCATCTTTCAGACAGTGATAGATATTGACATCTGGACAGTGAGTATAGATGACTGCAGACATGGGTATTGCTGAGAGGCATTGTGGTTGGTACTGCAGTTGTCAGAACATGGCCTTGTCATCTACAGTACTGCCTATAGGCTACCAAGACACAACCCTCCATGCCTACATGCTGACCACTTCCACACAATATTGAACATAAGACAACCTAACACATGGACCCCTGCATATTGTACACATGCAACAATCTTTCCTGTAGATTGGGCCAACTCAGGTAATCTGTGCTCCACTGTCATTACACTTCACACTTACATGTTACTGCATTTCTACATTGGATTGGGGGGGCACACCTGTCAACTTTATACATTTGCTATGACTGTACTGGTATTTCAGGACCCTGTTGACTTACATTTCATTTTGTATTCTGACCTATCATGCAAACTGGAGGCATATCAGTAGTGCACAGATCTTAGGTTTTATTGACCTACATTTCAGTTTCAGACTTCTTACCTCTCAGAACTGACATACAATTTCCAGACCTGTTGTAGTCTGTCTTTGTAGGTCTGGAGGGGTGCTGTTAACCATTGCCATCAATTGGAGGCCTTAGGCCAGCCTTTCTTTATAGTCATCTACACCTATCCTGCTGGCTGAGGCTGGTGGTGGGTATGTGAGCCACACTGAAAAACATGTGTGTGTGTCCTATGGGCACACATTTGGGCCACCACATGTACTGCAGTGGGATTTGTCACCTTGTCTAGTACTGCATAGTATGTTGACAGCCGTATTTGTTATGGATTTCATGCTGCCCATATAGGTGTACACTATCTGCTGCCATCACATTCAGCCACCTGATTCCCTTGCATGCTCACATCCATACCATAAATACAACTATCAGAACATACTACTCCATTTAGCCATTGATAGGAAGAGTGACGTACCTTGGGGCTGTGGCAGTATTGAGAATGGTGCTGGAGGGCTGACTATGTTGGATGCATATAGTACACTCCCTATACATGATAAAGCACAGGTAGTGTCATGTCGGCATCCTTTTTACTGTATGTATGAGTCAGTGAGGGGTATCATTCTCTGGGTCCCTACCATGTCAGTGTATGTGCTATGCGTTGTCTCTTTGCCAAGGCCTGGGCATACTGGGCATGTCTATTTCTGCCTACAGGTGCAGGCTCAGGTAATTCCTCCTCTGAGTCCCTCTCTGCCTGTGCTAGCCTTGGCAATGGTGGGGGGCTGTGTGGCCCTGGCACGTGCTGTTCCTGCTGCAGCTGTTTCTGCAGGATCATATTGTGTAGCATGGCACATACTATGAATATTTGTGTACATGTAGCTGGAGAGTACTGCAAGGCTCCACCGAACATGTCCAGGTAGTGAAACCGTGATTTGAGCATCCCAAACACACACTCTGTTATGATTCTGGTTTGTGCATGTGCCTCATTATGGAGTACTTGTTCAGGTGTGTGTGCATTTCTGAGGGGTGTCATCAGCCATGGCTCCAGTGCATAAGCAGCATCCCCCACTAGGTGGCCATATGGGATGTCCCCACTGGCAAATGACTGGTACAGCTGTGTCATATGCCAGATGTGGGAGTCGTGATAGCTTCCAGGGCTACCAGCACACATATTCAAGATAATGCCCTGGGCATCGCGCACTACCTGGCAGTTGATGGAGGGGAAGCCCTTGTGGTTTATGTAGACCCTATCACACTTGCCGGTTGGTGCTTTGATGTGTATGTGCATGCAGTCTATGGCACCCACTACCTCAGGGTATTCTGCTATTTGGTGGAAGAGGTGCATATTGCTGGTCAACGCCTCATGGGTGTTGAGGAAATATATGTGCTCACTGGCATGTACTGACATGGCATCCAGGAACTGGTGGAGTACCCTGGATGCTGATGCCTGTGAAATCCCCATGATATCCCCAGTTGGCCTTTGGAAGGTACCTCTGGCTAGTATTCTTAAGGCTACACATACCTTGGTATCCACTGGGATGGGTTCCCCCTCTGTTGGTTCTGTGTGTGAGGTGTGGCTGGCACAGCTCAACAATTTGTTGTAGAATGTCCCTGTCCACCCTATAGTGCTCCACTATCTTCAGCTCATGTAGCCCCTGGTAGGTTACCCTGGGTCTCTACACTCTACTCCTCCTCCTCACTGTGGGTTGGTCATCAGCATTCACATCCTCACCACCCTCAGTCTCTTGCACATATTGATGTATGAGAGCGACAGCAGCCCCTAACATTTTGTTAGTTTTGTCAGGTAAAATTTCCCTGTCTGTGTACACCAGTGGTGTAGAGTTTGTGGAAATAAACAGACTGGAAGGTGCTTGCATAGTTTATAGTGGTGTGCTAGGCTGTTCTATGTGTAGTTGTCTAATTCTGATACATTTCACCTGCCAGCTATGCTAGTTCTCCTTGATTGCCTTCTTACTGCCTTTTCCTCTTCCCACTTCCTCCCTATTTAAGCCCCGAGGCACACCGCACATACCCATTGCTCAAATGTAAACAGTTTGGCTATTTCCTCTGGTTTTTTTTTTTTTTTTAAGGCCTGCTGCACACTGTGCACACCCGTTTAGCTAATGTAAGCTCTTTTAAGCAGAAATGGCCCTGCCTGGACATGAACAAGCTTTGCTTAGTAAGGGTAAACATGGGCCACAGAGCTCCATTGAGCTTACAGCAAGCATGACACACCCCCATATGAAGTCATTTAGCTCTTAGACTTGCATTGTTGTATTGCTGCACCTATACGGTTGGGTGCCAGCTAACACTGAGAGGAAATTTGTGATTCAGTATCAGTCCCCTCATTTGCATAAAACAGAATGCTAATTCATAGTTACCACACTCACACTCAGCCTTCCCCCTTAGCAATCACTACTCCCTGGTATTGTTGTCTTATGCATGCCATTGACTATCATGGCAAAAATACTGATTTGGGTTTATTTTCAACTTTTTTCTTATTTTCAGGCCGATCCTGTTTGCGCACCACTGCCCTATGCTTTAACGGCTGAAATCGGCCAAAAAATAAATAAAAGCTATTTTTTATAATTTTGCAACTATTTATCATGCCAATGGCCATATATTTAGCTATTGGCATGCCTACTCCATTGAATACATGCTTTCTTTGGAGCTGTCATGCCTCTGTTTTGTAATTTGCCAAAATGTATTCGGTTAGTAAACAAATACATTTCTGTAGGTTACATTATTCCTGCACGGACACCTGCCTGCTTCCTGGATCGCTAATTCACCTCATTTGCATGGTTTTCACCTGCAAATGGGGTAATTAGCATAAAGCAGTGGTGTCCATGCAGAAATAGTGTAGAAGCGCTTGTGCACATCCCGGGAGCTCGCTCCTGGATCGCTCATCGGCCATATTGCGTGCAGCAGCTCTTGCACTATTCCTCCACACCGTGCAGAGCTTCCTGAATCCCGGGGAATGTTTTGATAGCTTTACAGAGTGTAGAATTTAAAGTCAATGTTACATTTTTAAAAGTGAAAGTACAGTCAAAAGTTTAGATCCCATGCAGGAAAAGAGTGCAGCATAAATATTGTGTTATTTAAGCCACATGTTCAACTCTCATGTCATTAAAGAATGCAATATAATTTTACGGTATGAGGAAACTTCAAATACTTGTAAAGGACAGACAAGTAAAGCACCAGAACCAGATCAGCTTAATTCTAGTAGTAAATGTGTATAAATAAATGGTTCAAGATTTATACATTTTATGCATAAATTGCAGTTTACTGGAGCACACCAGAGGCAGAGACTTAACGTAACTAAGTTATCAGATTATAGGTCAACTCAGTGAAATAAATTAAAGACTACTGCATGCTGTTAAACAGTATTGTAAACATTAGTTCAATATTATTAGCGACTTTTTTTAATACACTAACAGCTTTTACTATTTATCCAAAGATCTGAACTACAAAAGAAAATTGTAGATGTTAATGACAAACTATTACAGCTTTCAGAAGTACAGAAAAAGTTAAATGTCATCAGCTGAAAGAAAAGATACATGTAACATAGTGGGTAGAGAATAGTACACTGAAGCACACTAAGAAATTCTTTTGTGTAAATTACAGCCTGAGGGTCAACAATTCAACAGTCAAAATTAATTTTATAAATGTGCAGAAATGCAAAAAATGCTGAGGAATTAGTACAGTGTCAGATTACTACTTTAGTTTAATTTGAGCTCATGACAGGGAAAAAATGCCACTGAAGTTTCTGCTTGATTCAGTAATAAAGGTAAAGCCTTTCCATTTCATTATTACATATTATTAGTTTAGTTATAAATGGGCAAACACAGTGGTGCAGTGGTTAGCATTGCTGCCTCACAGCCAGAGGTTCTCTGGTTCGATCCTTGGCTGGGGTGCCTTCTGTGCAAAGTCTGCATGTCCTCCCTGTGGTTGTGTGGGCTTCCTCCTGCATCCCAAAGACATGCTGTAGGTGGATTGAACACTCTAAATTGGCCCTAAGTGTGAGTGTGTGCCTTCTGTGGAAAGTTGGGTGCTAGGCTGACAACTTAACACTGTAAAACTCCACTATCAATCATGAGTGGACAGATGATCCACTGTGGCAACCCCTCAGTGGGAAAAGCCAGAAGAAGAGTACTGGTTACAGATATACAAAAATGTATTTATAAGTAACATAGGTTGGTTTCATACAGAGAAATGATAAAGTCAGGGCAACAAGCAACAATATCAATTTATAATTGTTAAAGATGCAAATATTATTTTAAAGACGTGGTTTTTTGTTTGTTTTTTTTTTTTTTTGCATTTCAGATAGAGCTACAGAAAAACATGCTGTCAGTTTGGGATTTTTGGATAATTTCCAGTTTGGCATTCCAGAATGCATGGTTTTCAATACAGTCAGGAAGAATCATTACATTTGCCACCCAGACTTGCACCAGAGAAGGGTGGGGAATTGGAAAGTCTAATTGTATGAGAAACATCCAGGAAAAGATGAACTATAGGGCGATCCTTCCAATATCACAGCAGTAACATTGAACAATATAGAGTAAGGCTTATTTTGCTTGCCTTAATTGTCTCTTTTGCAAGTTTTGGGTTGGCGCATACATGTTTTAAGATCAACGAAAGGAACAGAAGACCTCCAAAGCTAAAAGTGAAGATTATTGTTTTTTCTAATGGCTCATTAAATGTATTTCAGTTACCTAAAGAAAGTATTATTTAGAGTTAAAATGTATATGCAAAAGTTGTGCTTTCATGCAGATGATGGTTAAAGCAAGTATGCAGAAGTGTATTCAGACAAGTATTTCAAGCTAAAATTTCAGTTCAAGTTATGATTTAAGACAAATGTATAATGATACCAGATTTCAGTTTATGCTTTAATCTGTGTTCAGATGATACTTGCAGAAGACATATTCCTTTGGTGTTAGTTTAGTTAGTTTCTAGAATATAACATTTATACACAGCTATTTCAAATGTTCAGTATAAATATGTATCACTTTAGTGTAAATTTCAGACAAGTTTCAGAATGACATTCATACTCCATTATTTTAAATGCTCAGTACAATACATTTAAGTCAGATATCAGAATAAAATATTCATAATCAGTTATACATTTTTTAGCAGCACTATTAGACATTTTACAGCAAATAGTGCAGATATAATTAGAACATACTTTGCAGAATTACATTATTCAGTCAATAATTTTAAGGGTAAAGTGACAGAATTATTTGTACCAGGCTTATCAAGATAAGTTATCTAAAGAATAAGCTGTAATAGTTATTTACTATACTCAATGCATGATAGGTCAGGCTTAATTTATTACAGAATACAGTACACATTATGTAATGATTATTGTACATTAGATAGAAAGTTAAAAATACACTGACAGGGTATGCAAAGGTACATATCTGAAATGCAGAAAGCACAGGTTTTAGTAAATGTACTTTTACAATTATAGCATATAGATATTTACAGGATAATTAAGATAAATTAAAAAGTCAGGCGTATATCACAGTACGAAAAGATTGTAAAGGTAAATGTATAAGACTATTATTTAACACTTTAACAAATCTAGCTAAAGATTTACAGAAACACGCTAATACAGTATATGGTAATTATGTGTCAAGATACATATATTCTAGGTATAAAAAGAGAGTGTATAGAAATCAATATGGATCTTGTTACTAAACTGTTTAGTGCCAGTTATAAGACATGTTAAAGACTTCCCCAGTTATAACTAAATCATAAAGGTAAGAGACTTCAAAAGATTTTCAGATAACTAACAGATCGTGAAGGCTCACATAACACCATCTTGTCAAAATTAAAATTGCAAGTTTATTTACCACCTAAAAAGAAATTATTTTATAGCTGTTATATTAGTTTTAGTGATCCTTGCAGAATCCTTTGCAGACTATATTAAAGGATTTATAAAGTAATTACAGAAGCAAATCAAATTTCAGTGATTTCAGAGACAGCTGTTTCAGAATAAATCCTACAGAGATGCAATGAGTAGAACAGACCTTGCATAGCCCTGAAAGTGTAAGGTCAGCCTGTTCTTTATTGTTTATTTCATATTTTGAAGTAACTACAGAAACAGATCCCTATTCAGGTATCTCAGGAAGAAGTGTAAGATCAGGTTTCATTTAAATGTAGTTTGTTAGACAAGGGTGGAATTTATAAAGCCTACATGTTTTTTTTTTCTGTGTAGGCTTTGCACCGTGCAGCTAACATGGATGCAAACATTTTTAGATTCATTAAGCGCTGCTGAGTGGTGCACACGAGCGTACCAACACAGAAACTTCCGTGGCATCAAATCACCACATAAGCAGGTGAATCTCAAGCAAATGAAGCAGGTAGAGTGATCCAGCAAGCAGATAGACAGCTCCGTAGACCCTGTGTCAGTGTCCATAGTGTACACAGAAAAATTCCATGCACAGGACTGTAGACAGAAAAAAGGAACTGTAAAAATGTAGGTAGATAGACAGAAATGGCATAGCACACAGATATGAGCAAAGCTATCCTCTGTGTGTTCCAAAAGTTACAGTAAATATATTAAAATACATTTTTTTAATAATCTTAGCATGTTTGTGCAGCATGCCGCAGTATGCAAACATTCCTTATATAAAAAAAACTGGAAAAATCAAATATTAATATCATGAGACAGAAATGTGTTATAGGACCCTGCATGCAGTATTTACAATGGTGCACTGGTGCTATTGCTAACATGGAAGGGTTTGGAAGCATGTAATATCCAGGATGTGAGCATGGATCTCTATGTAAATTAGGTGGAGATACTGAATAGCATAATGGGGTAACCATGTCCACATATGCCACTCCATGTAGGCAGAGAACCGTGTTTTTGTCCACAGAAGAGGTAGCTGACATTAAGGGAGGGTATGCCCAATAACTTCTAAGCTGACTGGAGCTTAACTGCGCCTGTTTACACAATGCTGATACATGAAAGTCTGGGGGGGTGCACTGATGTCTAAGCTTTGTTTACCTGCAGGGTGTGTCTTTCCCCATGTTTGCATGGTATGCCACTCTGCCAAGTGTGGAAGTTTACAACTGAACCACAAGGCGTTACTACCTACTGCTTAACGCCAAATGCGTAGACTGTGATATTCCAACCTGACAATTTGATCCAATACACGAAATTGTAGACTTAGTTAAAAATCATTTATTGCACACAAATGATTCACCTACATACAAGGTAGGCTTCATCAGAATAAAGAACATTTCATTTACAAGACTTAAGTAGTTAAAATTGGCGCCAAAAAAACTCAAATCCTTAAAGAGGTATACAATTGCTGTTAGATGTGTACTAATATATACTCTCATACTAACTAAATGTAAACATGTTATAATAAAACAGTTTGTGCAAAAGCATAGTTATAATTTAAAAAATATGAATAATACATCATAAAATAATTTCATTGACAGTATTCTATAATACTTTTGGTAGATATACTGTCATTCAAACCAGGTGAGTCGTGGCATCAGTTAAAATCTGCCAATATGTTTCCCTAAATGACAGTATGTTTTAAATTACACCTTTGGGTCTGATGTCACTGACTCCACTATAGCAAATTTAAATGAATGTTCAGGTCCCTTATTAATAATGTGCCTATTATCATCACATTTTCTAATACTGTAGTGATGTGCATAAATTCTCTTTTAAATTTCTGCTCCGTTTTACCTATATAGTAAGACGGGCACTTTGTGCACTTTGCTAAATAAATTATAAAACTGCTGTTGCAGTTACCTTTTTAAAAGATTTTGCTACTGTTATAATTCGCTAACTTTATGAATGGCTCTTCTAGAATCAAGGACACTGCTTACAACATCCACATCTACTGGTGTGTTGAATATCTGCTCTGTTCCTATTCCTCTCAGTGTTGTGTCTCTCTAATATACACTTGAGGTTAGCCATTTTGTACACAAAATTGGTTTTGCCTAGAATGACTTCCATCTCCTGATCTGTCAACATAGTATACCAGCTTGTACAGAATATTTTTACTTTATTATGATGTGTGTTGTATTCTATAATACAGGCTCTCCATACTCTGTGTTGTTGGTTAGTTTCCACCTTCTCAGGATCTTTTTCCATATACTTATAACCAGTAACGGAAAATGTTTGTACCCATCTCTCTAACAAATCTGTACATATTTTCTTCTTCATAATAATGCTGTATCCTCTGTCAGCAAATAAGGACATAATGTATTCAATCTCTTTCTTAACTTCCTCTATAGTAGTGGTCATTCTAAAGCCTGATACACTGGCCTTTAAAAATATTAATTTTAGTTCTGTCAGGATGATAGCTGCCAAAATCCAAGTAAATTTGTAAAGTCTCTTTCCTATGTATGCTGGAATGGAATGACTCTCCTCTTTAGTGACAAGTGTCCAAATAGGGCACACCATAGTCGTTGAATTGAGTAAGAGAATTTCAAATAATTACTCATATTGATGAAACTGAAAAATTCACTAAACTCATCCTGGGTACCCTCCCATAATATATATATGTCATCCAGAATCGCGAGTAGTATTTGATATGGGCCATATATTTGCTTTTGAACACCACTTCTTCCTCCCAGTCCAGCATAACCATATTAGCGAATATAGCTGCCCCTATCGCTACTCCTCTTGTTTGTTTAAATATTTCCCCCTCATAGTATATAAAATTATTGTCCAAAACTATGGACATTAAGTCATATACTAAATGGATTTTCTCTCTGGTGAGATTACTATGCTTGTAAATGCTCTTATAAAAAGCCTCCAAACCCTCTACTTTAGGAATACACATAAACAAGTCCACCACATCTATAGATGCAAAAATCAACTGATTGGAAGTTAAAGTCACTGGATACTTTTTTAAAAACTCCCATGAGTCCTTTACCATATGATCTACATTACTATATACGTGTTTCAATAAGGTATCAATCAAAACACCGCTAGGGAAGGTTTTTGTCCTACTGCCTGAAATAATGGGCCTGAAGGGAGGGTCTAGTAAGCTCTTATGAATCTTAGGTATTCCTACCATTACCGCTAGAGTGGGGTAAGCTACCTTTAAGAATTCATAAGTGTCCTGAGTAAGTCTGTTATCTATTAAAAATTCTTCAATATGACAATCTATCTGGTGAATTCTTTATTACATAAAGATCCAAGGACGAATGGCAAGGAAACACCTGCTTTACCGGGACAACGCAATCGTGTAATTGTTAGCGAACCCGGTAATTATGCTACTCTCGGACACGAACACAGTCCGGAAGTAGAAAATTCAGTCGACAACTCTTTACATACAGAAGTTTTACTTACATCTTCACCGGGGATCCCTAACGGACAGGTGCCAGGTGTTTTGATTGATACCTTATTGAAACACGTATATAGTAATGTAGATCATATGGTAAAGGACTCATGGGAGTTTTTAAAAAAGTATCCAGTGACTTTAACTTCCAATCAGTTGATTTTTGCATCTATAGATGTGGTGGACTTGTTTATGTGTATTCCTAAAGTAGAGGGTTTGGAGGCCTTTTATAGGAGCATTTACAAGCATAGTAACCTCACCAGAGAGAAAATCCATTTAGTATATGACTTAATGTCCATAGTCTTGGACAATAATTTTATATACTATGAGGGGGAAATATTTAAACAAACAAGAGGAGTAGCGATGGGGGCAGCTTGTGCCCCCATATTCGCTAATATGGTTATGCTGGACTGGGAGGAAGAAGTGGTGTTCAAAAGCAAATATATGGCCCATATCAAATACTACTCGCGATTCCTGGATGACATATATATATTATGGGAGGGTACCCAGGATGAGTTTAGTGAATTTTTCAGTTTCATCAATATGAGTAGCAATTATTTGAAATTTACGACCAAATTCAATGACTATGGTGTGCCCTATTTGGACACACTTGTCACTAAAAGAGGAGAGTCATTCCATTCCAGCATACATAGGAAAGAGACTTTTACAAATTCTTACTTGGATTTTGGCAGCTATCATCCTGACAGAACCAAAATTAATATTTTTAAAGGCCAGTGTATCAGGGCTTTAAGAATGACCACCACTGTAGAGGAAGTTAAGAAAGAGATTGAATATATTATGTCTTTATTTGCTGACAGAGGATACAGCATTATTATGATGAAGAAAATATGTACAGATTTGTTAGAGAGATGGGGTACAAACATTTTCCCGTTACTGGGTTATAAGTATATGGAAAAAGATCCTGAGAAGGTGGAAAAACTAACCAACAACACAGAGTATGGGAGAGCCTGTATTATAGAATACAACACACATCATAATAAAGTAAAAAATATTCTGTACAAGCACTGGTATACTATGTTGACAGATCAGGAGATGGAAGTCATTCTAGGCAAAAAACCAATTTTTGTGTACAAAATGGCCCCTAACCTCAAGTGTATATTAGAGAGACACAACACTGAGAGGAATAGGAACAGAGCAGATATTCAACACACGAGTAGATGTGGATGTTGTAAGCAGTGTCCTTTGATTCTAGAAGAGCCATTCATAAAGTTAGCGAATTATAACAGTAGCAAAATCTTTTTTAAAAAAGGTAACTGCAACAGCAGTTTTATAATTTATTTAGCAAAGTGCACAAAGTGCCCGTCTTACTATATAGGTAAAACGGAGCAGAAATTTAAAAAGAGAATTTATGCACATCACTACAGTATTAGAAAATGTGATGATAAAAACGCCCTTGCTAGGCACATTATTAATAAGGGACCTGAACATTCATTTAAATTTGCTATAGTGGAGTCAGTGACATCAGACCCAAAGGGGTGTAATTTAAAAAACATACTGTCATTTAGGGAAACATATTGGCAGATTTTAACTGATGCCACGACTCCACCTGGTTTGAATGACAGTATATCTACCAAAAGTATTATAGAATACTGTCAATGAAATTATTTTATGATGTATTATTCATATTTTTTAAATTATAACTATGCTTTTGCACAAACTGTTTTATTATAACATGTTTACATTTAGTTAGTATGAGAGTATATATTAGTACACATCTAACAGCAATTGTATACCTCTTTAAGGATTTGAGTTTTTTTGGCGCCAATTTTAACTACTTAAGTCTTGTAAATGAAATGTTCTTTATTCTGATGAAGCCTACCTTGTATGTAGGTGAAAGCGCTTAATCATTTGTGTGCAATAAATGATTTTTAACTAAGTCTACAATTTCGTGTATTGGATCAAATTGTCAGGTTGGAATATCACAGTCTACGCATTTGGCGTTAAGCAGTAGGTAGTAACGCCTTGTGGTTCAGTTGTATCAGTGTCGTTTGGCTGCTATTGTGTTTTAAGTGTGGAAGTTTGGGGTGTGTGCACTGACTGCTAAGCAGTGTTTACCTATGGGTGCATATTTGCATGCTGCACTGTAGTGCTCAGAGTATCTAAAAGGTCAATGATGTATCCTTGCTTAATTTAAACTAGGGCCATTAAATGATGTCAGTGATGTATTAGGCAGGTGCACTGCATCAGAGGTAGCCAATCACACAGGCAGCACCTACAGTAGAGCACTATAAAGCATGCATACACCCTACCATCTGATTTTTTGCCCATATTCTGCACATTTGCAGTACAGACTTGTACAGTTTTAACTGACAGAATGCTAGGGGCTGCTGCAGGCCTGCTACATTTGTATGTGTTAGATACTGAAGTCAATGCTGCCACTGCTGCTGACAATAGGCCTAAGCAGAGATGGAGGAGAGTGTTCAGGCCCAGGGTAACTCTCCTAAAGCTACGTGAGGTGGAGATTGTAGAGCACTACAGGGTGGACAGGGACATACTACAAGAACTCACTGCTGCCCTCAACTCAGGCCCAGAGCCAATAGAGGGGAACCCATCTCAGTGGAAACAAAGGTATGTATAGCCCTTAGGATAATAGCCACAGGTACCTTCAGAAGACCAACTGGGGACATGATGGGACATCACAGGCATCAGCATCCAGGGTACTCCACCAGTTCCTGGATACCATGCTACCACATGCCAGTGAGAACATTTCTTTCCCCCTCACCCCTGAGGTGATGGCCAGCAATATGCAACACTTCTACCATATAGCACACTACCCTGAGGTACTGGGTGCCATAGATTGCACTCATGTACACATCAAGGCACCACCCAGTGAGGAGGGTAGAATCTACATCAACCGCAAGGGGTACCACTCCATCAACAACCAGGTCATGTGCAATGCCCAGTGCATTATTATGAATGTGTGTGCTGGCAGACCTGGCAGTTATCATGACTCCTATATCTGGCAAGCATCACAGCTGTATTAAATGTTTGCTAGGCGGACATCCCACATGACCATTTGCTGGAGGATGCTGGCTATGCAGTGGAACCATGGATGATGACACCCATCAGAAATGCATACACACTCACAGAAGAATGCCATAATGAGGCACACGCACAAACTAGGAACATTATAGAGCATCTATTTGGGTCACAGAAGTCATGGTTCTGGTGCCTTGATATATCTGGTGGAGTCCTGCAGTATTCTCCAGACACATGTACACATATGCTCACAGTATGTGCCATGCTACACGATATGACGCGGCAGATGCAGCTGCAGCAGGATCAGCATAGGGAAGGGATACACAGCCCCCCACCAGTGCCTTGGTCACCACAGCCACACTCACAGGAGCACTCAGAGAAAGAGCTCCCTGATGATGTCCCTGTAGCCAGATGTAGGCATGTCCTGTATGCCCTGGTATTGGCTAACAACAAAGCATAGCACATACACTAGCAACCTAGAGCCCCAGGGACTGACACCTTATTCCCACTCACATACATGTAATAAAATAGCTGATGCCAGACAACCCACACAACCTGTACCTATCCATTTATTGGCTGTGCACCACTTGCATCACACAGAGTCAACCCTGAATTACAGTTCTGTTAACTGCTGCATTCTCAAGGTAAGTCTCTAACCTACACACTAATTGTAAGGATTACTATAATAAGGTATCATATGTATGGATCTGCTTCTGTTATATAAGAAAACAAAGTGGGCTATTTGGTCAGAGTTAACATCCACATGGGACAACTGTTACCCACTCCAATACTATGTGTTCATTAATTTTCACTAGGTTTTATGGCTGGAATAGTTACAACATCAGGCAAGGGAGATGTTAAACAGTGGGCACACATGACATTTGGACTACTGTCTACCCAAGCTGATCATGTGCTGTTGTTATCCCACCCCCAACACATTGGTGTACCCATATTACCACTTTAACAGAATATCAGCTATGGTATAGCAGTTGACAAGGTAATCTCAGGGCTGTAACATAGATAGTGCCCACACATTGTATGCCTCTCTTCATGCAGGAGAACAATGCACATATGTATAGTGTTGAGTGTGTGATGGATGGCCCCTCTATGTCTAGAGACCAGTGTGGCTCAGTGACTATGAAAGCTAACACGGGTGATGGTGTTGATGGTTCTAATCTGGAATTACTCACATCTTTTGCATGTGACGTAGTAGTATGTTGATGTTTTCACAGAATGTCATACCTCCAGTGCAAGAAATCTGGACAAAGCCAGAAATATTGGTGGGGCAAAGGCCCAAACCTAGGGACACAGTTTAAATATTGGTCACATAAACGTTGATAGACATAAAGGTGTTGCAGTAGTACAAATATTCTGATGGATATAAAGTCTGACACACAATTGTCTGTCTGTAGTTATTAGAATGTATTGATGTCAACATTCAATAAAGCACCAAAAATCCACAAATGTATGAGGGACAGGACAGATATATGAAGCAAAACTCTGGACATTCTGTGAAAAATCAGGACAGTTGAGAGGTATGCAGACTGTCAGCCTGTTGGTGGTGTAACATTACCAACCCCAGCCACATATGTAGTACAGCAGACAGCTGGGGAATGCTGTGGACATTTAGAGTGAAGTGTGCAGTACTGCAGAAACAGGGGTGGATGTTAATATCTGTACCATTCAAAATCCTGGATTGGAATACAGGTAAGTGTGGCCTGGAGTCACATTATAAGGCTATAACTCATACCCCAGTCACATATTTAGTACAGCAGACAGCTGGGGAATGCTGTGGACATTTAGAGTGAAGTGTGCAGTACTGCAGAACTAGGGGTGGATGTTAATGTCTGTACCATTCAAAATCCTGGACAGGAATATAGGTAAGTCTGGCCTGGAGTCACATTATAAGGCTATAACTCATACCACACTTTTCAGCCATGTAACCTGGACCGAAACACCAAAGGCGGAGGTGTGTCCATATTCATTAAGGATATCCACACTTCCAGGCTAGTTGCTCAGCATAATGAATCCGAGGTTATCCAAGTGCAACCAACTCTGGGCAAAACTGCAATCCAAATTGTAGCTTGCTACAGATCCCCCACCATGCCCCAGGATTCCCACTCCTCTTTTGTTGATGTACTGGAAAATATTAGGGTTCAACCAAACACCCTAATAATGGGCAACTTCAACTACCCCACCATTAACTGGGAAAACTACTCATGTACCAACTCCTTAGCTCAACGTTTTCTGGAATTCATAAACTCCAATGCCCTGGATCAACATATCCACACCTCCACCAAGGACAACAATATCTTAGACCTAGTCATTACCAACATGAGTGACCAGAGTTCCACACCTGAAGTCAACTCCTCGTTTGTCCAATCCGACCATAAGCTAATCACCCTTGATAGCCACATCTCTCCTCCACCCCCCATTAAGGAAACCACAGTAAAAAATTTCTCCAAAGCCAACTTCATGCTTCTTAAGACAGAAGTGGTGAATTCATGACACCCATGCAGATGGACAATACAGTTACGACTGCTGAATCCTACACAAATGCACTCTATAAGCACTTAAACAAGTGCATGGATCGTGCTATCCCAAACAGAACCAAGACGCTATCCTCCATAAAAAGGAAGTCAATCTGGTGGTCCCCTGCCATAAACAAAGTGTACAACAGAAGGAAGAAATTGTTGCAAAAGACAGTAAAATCCCATGAGTGGAGGAGCTCCCTGGTCAGCCTCAGTAAGAAGCTGAGATCCCTTATAAGATCCTCCAAAGCTAGCTACAAAAACAAAATCACCACTAATTCTAAGGACAACCACAAAGCATTCTATAGCTATGTCAAGAATCTCAATGGCAACACCCAGATCTGCTCTGAGTTACAGCACAATGGCACAAAAATTACAGAACCAACAGATATTGCCAAAATCCTGGCAGATAGGTTCACTGCTAACTTTATCCCCCACCCCCTAAAGGGCCCATATCTATACAGAAAGGATGCAGAGTCTCTGTAATAACATCTATGCAGGTAAAAGCTGCACACTCTAAAGCCAAAAATGCAGCATCCATGGGACCGGACAACATCCCAGGCTGCATTTTACATGAACTTCAGAATGAACTGGCTCCCCACTTAAGCACCATGTTCAATAATAGCCTCGTATCAGGCTTTGTGCCCACTGATCGGCGCACAGCAACAGTTATCCCACTCCACAAAGGGGGAGCCACCACTGATCCCAGGAACTATTGACCTATTAGCCTGATGAGCCTGGTCTGCAAGGCCATGGAACATATCATCATGGAGCTCATAAACAAAGACATTGGTAATCTCCAAACTCTGGATCCCACCCAGTTCGGGTTTGTGAAAGGCAGATAATACCTCCTGAACCTGATCAACTTCTTTGAGGCAGTCACCAAAGCCGTAGATGAGGGTAAGGTGGTTCACACAGCCTATCTTGACCTCACCAAGGCTTTCAACACCATCCCTCATTCTGCCATTATAGCTAAACTCACTAAACTAGGTATAAATCTTTACATCACAAGATGGGTTGCCAACTGGCTCACTGACAGAACCCACACTGTAAAAGCTGCAGACTCCAAATATGACCTCAAATCAGTGACAAGTGGAGTACCACAGGGTTCCGTCCTGGGACCTCTCCTGTTTGGTATCTACTTCTCTGAAGTACAGGCTAACATAGAAGGTTTCTGGGTAACGAAGTTCGCAGATGACTGCAAACTAAGAGCCATAGTCAAGTCTCCAAATGATGTGGACATCCTACAGAAGGGCCTTGCTGAGACAGATGCCTGGTGTCAGAGCCATGGCCTCAAGCTCACTGCCAAAAAGTGCAGTGTCATCCCCTTTGGTAAAAACTCTGTACCCATGAACTATCACATAGGCAGCAATCTACTTAACACTGAATGCGTGATAAGAGACCTTGGGACCCAGGTGGACAGTAGTCTCTCCTTTGATAGTCACATCGCCGCAGTAGTCAGGAAGTCCTTCTAAGTGGCACACCTCATCATAAAAGGGTTCTCATCCAGGAAAAAAGAGGTCATTGTTCCCCTCTACTCGGCACTCATTAGACCCATTATAGAGTACAACGCCCCTTTTGGAATGTACCTCACAAGACATCTGCAGCAGCTGGAAAGGCCACAGAAGTACCTCACAAAGTGGATTACTGGCCTCAAACAGATGCCCTACACTGACCGCCTCAAAAAACTCCAGCTTTACTCCGTAGCATATAGCCTACTTTGAGGTGATCACTGCCTAACATATAAAGCTAAGTCAAACCCAGAGCTGTTGGACATGCTACACATAAAGAAATCCCGATCCCTCTAAGCTACACACTCTAGGGACCTAAACCTTGTCACCACAATAAACAAGACATGCTGGAGGGATAGGTTCCTGTCCCAGAGACTTCCCATACTCTGGAACAGGCTACCCATCTATGTCAAGCAAAGTTCTTCATTAGCTGGATGGGAAATAGGAAATGCACCCCGGGGATCACTTCTGTGTCTCTGCTCGACAGTGGCACAGCAAAATAACTTTCTTAGGTGGCATAAGCCAGGGATCCTTGTTGGCTAGGCTTATGTAGGCCCTTGGGTCGATAGCCTAGTACCTACCTATGAACCTATGTTCCATAACAAATCAGTATCAAGCTTATCAGATGCAGGACCACAGCCTTGTAAAACTCAGGAAAGACCTGTAAAAAGGTGAGGGTGAGGTAATTTCAGTACCACTGCATGTTGCAGCACAACAAGGTAATACCTGCATATGTATCACATGCACAGTAGCTACTGTGCTACCTGATGTATTGCTGATATTCTGAGTATCAGTGTACAACTGAGCTAACCCCCCACCCACAGCACATAGACCTGACACCCACGTAAAGGCATGTACAACCTGGCAGAATGAGTGCTACAGTATAACAATGGTGTTTACAGTAAGATTACCTGAACAGTACTCTGCTGTGGACACTGTGGCACCCTCCTCCACAATGTATGGTGTGATGGATGCCTGGGACCTGTCTTGAGTCCCTAGGTTCACCAGAAATTCTTCAGTGGCTGTGAGTGATTATTCCATTGTAGGCCCACCACCAGTGATGGCACAATCCCTGGCTGCATCAGCTGCCCTTTATTGTGCAACATTCACCATGTCCATTACTCAGTGTCAAACCTGCTCATATGTCCTGTCCTGGTGGCCAGTCTCATTCACATCCCAGAGAAGGCCTGCCCACACTGCAGCATGCTATTCCCTGTTATGCCTCCCCCTTGATAGGAGGATGGGATGATGATGCAGTAGTCCTTGAAGTATTATTTCATTCTCCAAATCTGATAAGGGGGCATGCCTTCTGTGATACATTAGTAATGAAACACACCAAAAGGGAAATACATTACAGGATCAAATACATGGATGTCCACTATGTACAGATACAGCAAGAACAAAATGGCTGGCAATATCCACTGCTTGCTCACACATGTCATACCCCACAGTGTGACAACATACTACGTGTGTGAATACAACTGAGATAGTATCATTACTGAGGTAGTTTCCTGTGTGCCATGAGAGATTCTGCTATATGATCATGCACCCAACACTCCAGTCCACTGTGGTGTATTCCCTAAGGCCAACCATCCAATTTCTGACCACTATATTGAGACAGTCCAACAACAGCAGCGTGCCACAATGACAAAAGACAATGCAACCCTGATATATTGCATGTCTCTTGTATGTGTAACACAACAGGGTATCAGTGACATGTCACTACCACAGGTCTAAGACAGGCTTACTGCTGTACTCCCTGTTCTCCCTACCTCTGTCCTCCCATCTGCATTCTGTTATACACAAAAACAGTTACATACCTGGTGGAGTGCAGTACTCTGTTGAAATGTGCTATTAGTAGTGTTTCACAAAAGTGTGCTATGTGTGAGGAAAGTCTCATACTGAATGTTTGCCCATAGCCAGCTGCTTGCATTTTAACATGGTGCTCATTAGCAGGTAATTGCCTCTAAGCCAATCTGTGACTCTGATATGCTAATTGCAGACAAAACAGCTGAGTTGCACTATCATTAGTCAATGACATGCAACCACTGTGCAAAATATATAATGTTCATGTAGAGCAGGTCCCCTTTCTTAGCTGTAGAGATGGATATTACTGAGGTGAGAAGACTACATCATCACAGAAGGCAGGTCTGTAGCAGAAACCTGTACACAGAGCTGTGTGTATCACAGGCTGCGGCTGCTGCTGCAGATAATAGACATAGGCAGTGAGTGTGAACACTTTGGAGGACAACAAGCTGTAGGTGTATCTGTGTCAGCTGTATCAACCTTGCTGTAGAGGCAGATCCAGGATGAGAGAACCATTTACACTCCAATAACGGCATGTGTTTAAGGTATGTATGTTAGGCAACTGTGTCAAAAACAGAGTACTAGGGGGCATATAGTGATGCTATACGGATATGTGATGTGTGTCCCTACCTGCAGGCCTGTGACTTCCAGCAGTGAAAAGCAATTATTTACTTTGCAATGCTTTATGTGGATAATGAGTGCATGAGTCATTCATTAATTGCTGTCTTCACAATAATGTAATTGAAATGCAACAAAACACTGGTTTTGAACCCAGGACTGTGTATGGCAAAATGTACTGTGTGCAAGTCATTTGACAGAATGAACTACTGAGTCATTGCTACAGCAGGTGTATTTGCAAGATATATGTGCACACATACAGGCTGTGGCATACATTTACTACATCCATCAGTATGTGCATGACTTTATATGGATGTATTTCTGCACCAGTCTCAAATTAATATGTATTTTGCCATGAATGCCTTAGCAAGTGACTTTCTACATGTTGCTGATAAAAGGGCACATTTACCTGATATCACAAACCTCAGTTACATCCATTATCATGTGTTTGCCTGTCTAGTGGTGTACTATAGCACACAACAGAAGGAGGAAACTGATGTGGAATAAGGTGAAGTCCCAAGACTGGAAAAACTCCCTTATCAGCCTCAACAAAAAGTTGAGTTCCCTCATCAAATCCTCTAAAGCTAGCTATGAAAACAGAATTGCAGCAGATAGTAAAGACAACCACAAGGTCTTCTATAGTTATGTAAAGAATCTCCACGGCAATACCCAGATTTGCTCTGAGCTATTGCACAATGGCACCTCCTATACCAAACCAACAGATATTGTCAATATACTGGCCAACAGATTCAGTGCCAACGTTACCCCTCTATCCCCCGCCAAAGGACCAATCACAATACCAGTAGATTGCCAGGCACCCAGTATTACTGCTGCACAGGTTAAAACAGCACTGTCCAAGGCCAAGAATACAACTTCTATGGGACCTGATAATATCTCTGGCTGTGTTCTACATGAACTATAGAGTGAACTGGCACCTCACCTATGTGCCCTGTTCAATCACAGCTTCACCTCAGGCTTTGTCCCTACCAAATGGTTCATTGCTACAGTCATCCCTCTCCACAAAGGAGGAACAACTACAGACATGGGAACTATTGCCCCATTAGCTTGATGAGTCTGATATGCAAAGCTATGGAACGCAATCATTATGGACCTAATAAACAAGGATATAGGGAATCTCCAAACTCTGGCTCCTACACAGTTTGGTTTTGTGAAGGGTAAATCATGCCTGCTCTACCTGGTCGACTTCTATGAGTCAGTCACCAGAACTGTGGATGAAGGCAAGGTGATTCATACAGACTACCTTGATATGGCCATGGCCTTTGATACCATTTCCCACTCAGGAATCATAGAAAAACTCACTAAGCTAAGCATCAACCCTTATATCACTAGGTGAGTTGCAAAATGGCTCACAGATAGAACCCATAGTGTGAAAGTAGCTGACTCCAAGTCAGACTGCCGACCAGTCACGAATAGAGTCCCACAGGGATTGGTCCTGGGTCCTCTCCTGTTTGGTATCTACTTCTCCGAAGTCCAGGCCAACACAAAGAGACTCTGGCTGACAAAGTTTGCAGACGATTGCAAGTTGGGTACCATAATTAACTCCCCAAGTGATGTTGACATCCTACAGAAAGGCCTCACTGACAACAATGACTAGTGTCAGAACCACGGCCTTAAGCTCAATGCCAAAAAATGTGTCATCATCCCCTATGGGAAAAACCTGGTTCCCATGAATTACCACACTAAAGGTAGTCCACTGAACACAGAAGGTGTTATAAGTGATCTGGCAACACAGGTTGACAGCAACCTCTCTTTTGACCACCACATTGTCACTGTGGTCAGAAAGTCCTTCTATGTGGCACATCTCATTACTAAGGGTCTTGCATCCAGGAAGAAAGAGGTCATTGTCTCCCTCTACTCTTCCCTCATTAGGCCAATCATCTAGTACAATGCCCCATTTGGCATGTATCTCACTAGACACCTGCAACAACTGGAGAGGCCACAAAAGTACTTCACAAAGAGGATCCTAGGCCTTAAACACTTGTCCTATATGGACAGACTAAAAAAACTCCAACCATTCTCGGTCTCATATCACCTACTTAAAGGCGATCTCTACTTGACTTACAAAGCCATGTCTAACCTAGCTCAGTTAGAAATGCTACATCAAAAGAAATCACAATCCCTCCACACTACATGATCAGGAGACCTCAACCTCATTACCACAATAAGCAGAGCAAGCTGGAGGGACAGGTTCATAACCCAGAGACCACCCATGCTATGGAATAGACTTCCCATACATGTCAAGCGGAACACCTCACTGGCCCCCTTAAAAAGAAATCTTGATGAGTGGATGGGAAATAGAAAATTCACCCTGGGGATCACTCCAGTGACTCTACTCGACAGAGGCACTGGGAACTAAGGTCGGGTGGCTCGATGCCAGGGTAATCCTATGGGCTAGGCTTGCAAAGGCTCCAGGGCCATTAGCCTAGTACACACATATGAGCCTATGAACCTATGAGTCCAAGGTACACTCCCATTTATTCCATTACTTTTTATTCCAGTTTGTGCTCTGCTGAAACATGCCTAATTACTATAACTGGCAATTACTATGTTTTGTTTAAACCATCTGTTTTAACTAAGAGTTGTGTGGTGTGGTGGGTTAATGAAGTATGCTGCAGGTGTGATGGGCTCAGGTTCAAAACACTGCAGCAGTATTTATTTTGTACATATGTCTTACAATGTTGGAAACATATATAGTCATTATAGCTTTATTTCTGAGCTTAGTAAAGCTGCACAACATGGAGCATCACACAGCTCCACGCTAAAAAAATATAAACCGAAGAAAAAAGGAGAGATAATAAAGTGGTAAAATGGGGCAAGCAGAGGGAAGAACATAGTGAAAGGCAGGGAGGGTGTAGGAAAGAACCATAGCTATCCATTTCTTGTACAGCAGCAACTGTATACTTTGACAGAATTTGTAGATGAATTTGGAGTCTCAAACCCCAGAGAGAGGGGAGCGGGCAACATAACTGCATTGTCAAGCCAATTGGACCAAATTACATGTGCCCAGTGGACACGTGTGAAATGGAGAGCTATGTATGGGGTCATATTTTTTTGGGGGGGACAGGTGCACATTTTTTTTAAGGAGAGAGTGGAATGTTGGGGAAGGGACATAGGTACATGTGGGGGAGGTATGTTGGGTAGGTGGGGTTGCATTTGCAAATCCACAAAAAACAGCAACCAAGGAGAACAGTCCACTCTTGTTTATTAAGCACTTTTCATCCTTCTTAATAGTAAGAACTTCTTCAGGGTATCTGAAGAAGTTCTTACTATTAAGAAGGACGAAAAGTGCTTAATAGATGAGAGTGGACTGTTCTCCTTGGTTGCTGTTTTTTGTGGATTTACTTGCAGTTTGTTCTACAATTTCTTCATTTTTCAAGGATGCATTTGCAAACAGACAAGACAGTAGACAGTGGTGGTGTGTGACACATGAGGGGAGTGAACACCTTGGAGAGGGAGGGTGTTGTGGAATCTGAGTCCCACGTGCACCCAGATGGCAGCAGTATGACTCACATCCCCACCCATGAGACTCTTGCCACTGCTCCCTCACTGCCCTGAGGGTGGCTGTGCTGGAGGCTGGGCACCAGGGCATGGCTGCCTCACCAGAGTGGCCAGCATGCCCTCAATCTAGTGCAGGCAGAGGTCATAGCCATGGTGGACTATCCTGCGCACCAAGACCATCAGGTCTACATGGGTGACATCACCGCCTCTGCTCTCAGAGGGGGTTGGACCCCATCTCCTGAGGCGGTACTACCAGATGCCACAGGTAGTGGAGGAGCAGCAGAGGGGGCACCACCGCTCTGGGCCCCAGTGCCACAGCCGGTTGATGCAATGTAGGGGGATCAGCCAGAACCAGCCTACCTTGACATGCTGTGGTAAATGAAGCTTAGCACTGCATTGTGGTTAGTAATAACCAAACCAATGTTAGTATTAACAGAATTGAGTGTCATATTTATTCATCCAAATTCATATTAATGTATAACATGTGCAACACAACATTAAGTATCATAACAGTCAGTACGGTAACAGCATGCCAGAAACAAGTAAACCATATGGCCAACAAAACAATTAGTTTAACAAATATGTTAATATTGCATCATAATAAAACATAACAATAATCAACCACATTTTCCAGTATATAGTTAGTTTAACAAAATATATTATTATTAAATCATAAAAGAAATCAGTAATGAAATACATTTCCAAAATTTAGTTAGTTTAACAAAATATGTTAATATTAAATCATAATAATAAATAACAGTAGTAAATAAATGAAGATGAGGGGTGGGGAGGGAGAGAGAGAGAACAGTCCCCTTACTGGCATTGCAGATTATATCCCTCAATACACTGAAATATATACTCTACAGGTGTGTAGTGTCAGGTTTGAGTACAGTGACTACAATTCTCCTATAACTGATGTAGCACATACATACCTCTCAAGCTGTTAGCATGGGTCAGTATGAGCCAAGCAGTGGACTTACATAACTACCCAGCTGTTCTATAAAAGGATTTGGTAATACATTGCATTCCAGGTAATAATTTATCTGCTAATCATGTGACAGACAGATTAGGAAATTTTAATTACATTATGAGAAATCGTGACACTTGAGAGGCATGTTTGTATACAGTAAGTAAACTAGACAGCCCTCATGCCTTAGCTGGAAGGGACAGGAGTAGAACTCAATAGCTGTGACTGCTGGGAACATCTGTAAATAATGTAATAAATGATTGCAGCAACTTAGTACAGACATGCAAAGGATACAACCATACTGGGATTACACAGCTTCATTTATGACTCAGCAATGCTGATGAACACAATCTTGGTATTGACGTTAATGTTCTGTGAAATCTAAAAATATTATCTGCTCATAATATGGGCCATTTCACACATATATGTGTTGTGTTCCTGGTGAGAGAGAAAATGTGAGCATTACATGACTGATACTGAAAATTTAGTGCTACACATCACTGGATTTGAACCCAGGACTGTGTGTGACAAAATGCACTGCATACAAAGCATTTAACTGACTGAGCTACTGAGTCTCTGCTGACTATTGAGTGACCGATACTTGTCTGGAGATCACCTGGAACTATACTATGAATTCAGCAATACAAGTTGCAGGACATTCCTCTGGCATTCTAGTACTATTACAGTGTTATAGTAGACTGCAGTGACAGTAGAAAGCACATATATGGAATACAACCATATTGCATATATGAAAAAAGCTGTAGTTTAGAATCAACAATGCTACTGAACACTTTTTATTGTTATTGGTTTGAAATATCTGTGAATATCAGCCCATGAACTGGGCTACTTCACCCATGTACCTTTATTACCTGATGTCTCATGAAGAGACAGCATTATGTGACCAATATTGGCCTGGAGACAGCCTTGGACAGTACTATGATTTGAGCAGTACAGTTTGCAGACCATTAGATTTGATTTTCTGGCTACAGCTATTACAGTGTTAGACTTGACTCCAGCAACCTTACCATAGACAATCAATGCATACAGCTCTACTGCAATGGTTTTGACAACACAATCCTGCTGAACGATATTTTGCTTACTGTTACTGGTATTGCTAATGCTTTATTGAAATACAGTTCTTATTGTTCATTTTATGCAGTATAGTTTTACATGTCCATTTATTGCAGTACAGTTTTTCTTGTGTATACTTTATTGCAGTAAATGCTTTACTCTTTCTTGCTTATTGCTCTGCAGATGGCATACTAAATCCGTACTTACCATGCTCACAGCACAAACTGGTCAGATGCCCAGCATGGGCCTCGACATTGCAAGCCCTCTCAGCTGCAGCTGTTGGGAGAGAAGCACACCATTATGCATACCAGTTTTGCAGACATTCAGCTTGCATTCCCAGCTCGAGCTTCCTGGACCCAGGTGTCCAGGGTTTCCCTCTTCTTTGTTTTCAAGTCATCAAAATGGTGATGCTGCACACCTGTGTGGGGTATACTAGTAACACTGGTGAGTTCCTTGGCCAAATGGTCCCAGGCCTCCACCTTACACTCTGAGCCCTGGAATCTGCCCTGCATCAGCCAGGGTTCATGTTTTTAATAAGGAGCCTGATCATGACCCTGGACTCCTGAATGCCCCACCACTGCTCCCGAAAGCACACACCTTTGCCAACACTGTCACCCATAACAACAGTAGATTGAACTAAAAATGACTGTTGCAGAATTCCCACCTATTGGACTTAATATAGGCTGTTATCCCACCCTTACACATCATTCAGCAACATTCAAAAAAGCACCACATCACTTAGCAGTGCACAAACCAGCTAAGCAAAGCCAAGCAGCATGAAAACTCAGAGAAACGTGGTGTTAGCAAGGCTTAGCACCATGCAAACATTGGCAGCCATTAGCAGCAGAGTGCAGCAGTACCAAAATTTACAATACTGTAATAAAATTAAAGAAAAATAGTACATTCATATTCTGCATGTTATGGACTCAAACCCAGGACCTACTACACATAAGACTGCAACTCTACCCATGGAGCTAGATAGATGTTATAAAAGCCACTATACCTTTACATATACTACTAGACTACCCATTAGCATTGCTGAGCACCGCTCCTTGCAAACATGCTTAAAAATACCTATAAATAAGTAATTCTTTACATCTGGTTTCCAATTTTAGATGTCTGGCAGGTCTGTGCCATGTATGTATGAGCTCTGCTCAGCTCTGCTGTGCTCTGCACTGTGCCACGCAAACGTAAATGAAAAAAATAAAAATAAAAATAAATGTAATTATGATAATTAATCACATCCGGCTTCTATTTTTAGATGTCTGCTGGGTGTCAGCTGTCTATATGTGAGCACAGCTTGGCACTGCTGTGCTTCGTGTCATGCCTCACAAACATGCAGTAAAAAAAAAAAAAAAAAAAAATATATATATATATATATATATATATATATATATATATATATATATATATATATATAAACATATTAAAAAATAACACATCATAATAAATGACTTATTAGTTTACACACTTCACAATATTACAACAGTGGTGGGGAGCATTATAGGGAGCCTCACACTCATTTGCAGTCACAGGTAACCGCTACACCTCTCCCTGCACTGATTTAATATCTATGTTCTTCTGCTCTCCCTCAGCAGCACGCCATCATTAATATGCATGGCGCACTGCAGATGGGGACCATGGCTGGGTACATGGATACATTCCGTGTAGGTTCTACACTGTGCCTATATGGATTTTATTAAATCCTGGGGATAAATACAGTATTCTCTTTGTATAAGTCTTGAAAAGCAGCCATATTAAAGCAGGCCTATATATTTTACATTTTACATGCAGTTGCAGTGAATGCAGTTTGAATAGAAAAGAATGTTTCAGCACAGGATAAAAAAAAGTGACCTTCAGTCAAAAATACTGATAACAATAAAATGTGCTAACAGAATAAGTGATACATTAAGTACAAACAGATCTTGTTTAGATGGTATGAGGCTTGGGAACCAAGGTTAAAGAAGCATATAGAATGTATAGGAAATGCAGAAAGTCAAGCAGTGCCGTCCACAGAAGTTTGGTACAGACACTCGAGTGACTGCAGAAGTTAGGTCCAATAGCCAACATTCCAGAATATTAATTATATTATTCAGGAGGAAAGGAATAATTCTGAGTACAATGAGTGCAGAAGGTATGGAAATTATATTTCAATCTATTTCAGTTTATCAGCACTGTTACTTGAGACAGTAAGGCTGGTATTAGTAGTCACTTACACAAATGAGATAGGGGTATTCATGAAGCTTACAAATGAGTGTAGCAAAGGTGATATTCACAGAGGCCAATTACACTTATGCAAAAGGCCTTAAAATAATGAGATTCAAATGAGAAATGTTGCAAACCACAGTATGCTAATGAGGTGATTTTGCAATTCATAGCCCAACATCTGCACGGTATGCACATCCCTTGTTAAATGCCATACTTCACCTTTGATATTGGAGTTGCAGCCTGAGAACTTGCTCCTACCCACACCTTCAGCAGTCTGACCATGTACACACAAACACTTCACTGACACACAGATTATTTCCCCAAGTGATCCCTTCAGTAACATTTCCTAGTAAGCACATGCAAAAAATGAAACATTCAATATCCAGGTATGCAGAAGAATCAACTGATCTTCTCTCGCTTCTCCGTATTCTCCCTGAAAGCTGCTGCTTACTGATGTAAGTTCAGGACTATTTACACACTTAGTATGCAAATGAGCTAATTATAGAGTCTTCTCTATGAATTGAACTCATGCACATAAGTGTAAAGCCCCTTAACAGAGTAGTAGCTGTTCCCCTATCGTTTATGCATTGAGCATATCACGCTTTTGCATTAGGGAGCATGTTTACAGCAACTCCTTTGCATCTTCATGTGCATTCTCACAGTCTGGGATTTGCATAGCTATATAGTGCCACTCTTCCCAGATAACCACTATGAAAATGTTAAGACCCAGACTGTGAATACTGCCCTAAGATATGATTCGGATATTCCTGATATCTACTGGTAACTGCATGCTGTTACTACAGAATAAACCACCTTCAGCCGATTTCATATGCAGACTATTATTCTGAAATGTACAAGAAGAATTGACACATAAAAGAGGGAATGGTACCTGCTCAATACAGTTCTGGGTAATTAAAATGTAAAGATATTCATTCCAGCTTCATTATGGTATCTTACAGTTTCATTACCATTCCTTCAACTCTTACAATTTGTCTTAGCATGTTATGCCAACTAAATGTAGATATGTCCTGAAATAAAATATGCTAGTTCTTCTAGTCTAAAAAGAAGACATACACTCACCCCTTACAAAGAACTAATATAATATAACATTGTACACTGTCTTAGTAATATGCTTGTGCAACCTGCATTTCTTATCTACTTATAAAAGACAATAGTTCAATCACTCTTTGAGGCTTCCAAGTGAACATTTCAGATAATTATACGTGAAGTCTTAGGTACACACAGCACCTAGAGCTGCTGTTCTATACTTAACGATTTGCATGCATCTCACCAGTGACTATGACTCACCCATTTCCCTTGTTTGTATAAGATGTATGATGGTGGCATCTTGGCGACTTTTCAGTGGGAAAAAATTATTATTATTATGGAAAACTATATGCAGATTTTACTTCAGATGTGAAGCTAATTCATTACTGAAATATTCTTAACATGCATTGCATTACTAAACCTGAAAAGAAATGATGTACCCACCCCTTAGGGGAAACTAAGTATAATGCGACTTCTCTGACTGTCACAGTGAAATATCTCAGCATGCCTATGTATAATAAGCAATGTCTCAGTCACAGGCAGGTTTTAGCATAAGCTTCAGCAAATTACACTTGTATATTCAGTTATATTTTGTGCTTGAGATTGCCATACCACATTTAAAAACGTAACCACACCTCAGTGCTGAGGTTGGCTGGATTATATGGCCTTGTTACAGCTTGGACTCTTGGATTTTTGGTGTTGGTTGTCTCTTTTCAGTGACAGAAATGGGCACTTTATAGGGACATATATTCAATGTGTACTTTTGATGCAATGCTATCTTAATAGTTTTGTTTTGGACATGTATTACATTGTATGTGCACTGCATCCAGCACAGCAGGAATTGCACTACACTTTACAGCCAGTGAGAAGCGTTAAGGTATACAGAAATACACCTGTCCACCACTGGATGATTGCTGTCATCCTTCACTCTAACCTTCCATGTCCATTGTCCATTTATGCTGGAGGAGGAGTAAAGAACACATGAAGTTATGGCGCAAGGCACTTGATGGTCACAGTGATATGGTGACAAAAATATGAAACAGAAATTTTCAGCCTCATCCATTTTTATGGCCCTACACATTTGTTGGTGCTACCTAACAGTATAGGGTCAAATCAAAAACATTTTGATATTTTCTCTATTTTTTTCTGGAAATCAGATATGGATACTCACTTATGACTTGTACTTAGGCTGTGCTTTTATTTCTAAAGAGAGCAGAAAAAGAACATCTTGATTTTTTGAGTGCCAGTTCAACATTCTTAGTTATATTTTTCTATCTGAGCAGTTCAGATCCTAAAAACATCAGTTTTAAAAATAAATAACTATTTTAGTTCTAATGTCAAGAAACATAGTTGGCTTGATATCAAAAGACTTGTTCTCAGTGTAAGTGACTTATTCCAGTGCATACAATAAAGTAGTCACTTATACCCAGAGCAGATCTTTTGGAATATGGCACAATATATTTATTATTCTGATGAATTCTGTGTTTGCCTCATGAGAAATAAATATGGAGAAGTCTGTTGAAAACCAAATGTAATAAATATTTGTACACTGTTGGATTATAAAGAAAGAAACTTGTAATAGATATATTGTGCAAATATAATGAAATTATAATTAAAAAAAGATGAACATGGCTGTTTCTTCATTTCAGTGTATAGCAAGCAGAAGATATGAAAAGGTGACAGACAGGAGATGAGCAGAATGCAAGAGGGGCTTCTCGGAGTTAAGGTCCAGGAGCGGATTACTAATGTTAATGACAGGCATGGAATATTGGAATGTGCCCAAGGATTGGGGAGCAGTCTACTAATGTTGATGACAAGCATGGAATATAGGAATGTGCCCAAGAATGGGCCAGGAAGAGTAAGTCATCTGGCTGAAGGAAGTCAGAAGAGGAGAGGGGGAGAGAGCAGGAAGATAACATTCATGACCTGGAATATGTGTGTGCATGTTTGGTTGGGGGAGTCAAACCCAATTAAGAGGGAAAGAATTATAGACATTTTTTGCAGGGATAAAGCAGATGTGACATTACAACAGACAAAGCTGAAGGTAAAGGACAGAAGAAAGTGGAGACCAGATCTTTCGGCTAGGTAGAGACAGATAATGTCAAAGGTGGAGGAAAACAGGGATAGTCATTCTATTCAAAACAGACATGCGTGTAATAACAAAAAAAGAAAGAAAGTAAAGTGGGGAATGGAGACAGATAATGTGGTAGGTTAGATGAATGGGAAACATGAGTAAACTAGAAATATTTTTACATCTAACATAGAGGAACAGAATAATTTCAGAGGTTCTTCATGGAATGGGAGAGTGCAGAAGGAAGGGACAGATATAAAATGATTAGGAGAGGTACTTGATGAAAATAATTCTAAGACGGGATCAAAAGGAATGGAACACAATAAATCAGAAAGTGTTTGTCTCAGTGGCAGGGAAAGGAAGTTGGATTGATATACTGAAGGAGATGAACAAATAGATTAGACAATTCACTTTCATAAAGTCTGGTTGGTCCCATAAATGCAGACTGAACTGATTCCTAATAAGAAGCACCGTAGAAGAAAGTGTTATCAAATCGAGTACAGAAATTCATACAATGCCAGACCATGCTCCGTTAATAATAAAGAGCATAGCAAAACAGGAAAAGGTTGCCTAGTAATGGAAATGGAAAGAGTTTAGTGGGATGGTGAAGGACCACAAAATGTGCTTAGAATGGTAATATAAATAATAGTTTTAAAAGAAAACACTGTCAGAAAGTTCATAAGCAAAAAACACACAAGAAATCACCACAGAACGCCAAATTTAATGAAGCTTTCGGGCTCTCAACCCTGATGCTGATGAAGGGTTGAGAGCCCGAAAGCTTCATTAAATTTGGCGTTCTGTGGTGATTTCTTGTGTGTTTTTTGAATATAAATAATAGCACAGGAAACTAAGAAACAATAAGAAGTATTGGGGTACGATAGTGCAGTCAAATCAAGGCTGTGGTAGGAGCATGGATCATACAGGAAAGTGGAATATCTGAGAGAAGAGAGGAGATAGTCATTGGGGATGTAGAACAGGAACTGAGTTGGATTTTAGCTAGAGCGGGGGGGGGGGCAAGTAGTTGAGAGAAAGAGAGAAGAGAAAGAAAAGAAATATATAAGTAAAAGATGGGAGGGTAGTAGGAAATGATGACGTAATAAAGTTACATACTTTTCTGTTCCATGGAGACATTTACAAATTTATATTAGACACAAGAAGAAAATACAGATTCAAGTTGTGGAAGGTTAAAGGTGAAAGAAGTAAAGTTGTTGGAGGGCATAGCTTACACAGAATGAAGTGAGAATGGCAATCAATGGCTTAAGTGGGGAAAACAATATAACTAGATGGATTTCCATAGGGTCATAAGCTGTTAGGGAAAGAAGAAAAAGAACATTTGGCATAGATTTTAAATACACGCGGGAAGAAGGAATGACTAATTATCTCAGAACAGGAAGCTAGTGTTACACTCCATCCCAAGGTAAACAAACCAGTGAGCAATCTCAATCAATGTAAATGTTAAGATTCTGGCTAAAATCTTAGCAATCAGAATAGAGAAACTGACAACTAAGCTAATACAGGAAGGTCAAGCAGGATTTGTGCAAGGGTGAGCATCAACAGGGAACTGGTAAAAGGATCTGTGATTGCTAGAGCACCATGAGGCCAATTAACTATAGAAAATAGGCATCCATCCTCTGACTCATCTGAACTGTGTGTTATGGAAAGTATAAGAGAAGTATAAGTAATAGAACGACTATAGGGGTAGGTAAAGGAGACAGAGATCTCAGTAGGCATGTCCCACACTATTTCATCACATATTTAGCTTGAGCAAGGATACTCTAACACTGACAGTCAGAATAAGCCTAGGAAATAAGGAATCAAAAGAAAGAAGAAAAGCATGTTTTATCCTTTGCAGATTAATAAATTCTGTTCATAGGATCATAGGAGATTACTAGGCTATTGACCCAGAGGTCATTTTAAGCCTAGCCATTTCATCCTAATGTAATATCATGAAAATGCTAGCCAATACCAAAGACTGCATTCAGTGATGACTGCTCATGTCCAGAAGGGTTGTGGGTGCTATCCCCGGTAAGAATTTACTGTGCCCCATCCACTTGTCCACGTTCCTCTTGTCATAGAGTTGCTCTGTTTCACATAAATTGGTAGCCTGTTCCAAGGACACAGAAGGTTGTACACATCAATGTAATGTGTAATATGTAATAACTATTATGTAATTTTTTCAAATGTCTGTGGAGCTTTTACTCCGCAATGTTGTCTAATTTCTGTGGAGATTTTCTTCCCGGGCCTCTGCTGATAATGAGATATGTGCAACTGGACTTTCTTGGTAAGCAAATGTTAAATAAATAAATAAATAAAATTGTCCTTACATTGGTCATTGATCCACCCAAGCATATGCAGTGTGCTTCATAGTAATTTATGTATGTTCATGGGCTGGTATGGGTTCATTGCACAGTTTTGGTCTGGCGTACATTGTGTAAAACTGTGTGACTCAGAGGCAATTATCCTTAGTTGCCTCATTAGCATAATTGCTGCACTACAGGCCCTGATATTGTGTCATAAAAACAGCAATCTCCATTGCTTTGCTCGTCATGCAAGGTCATGACTTACCAGCATGCTACTAGATTGACTGTAGGATTTCTGTGGAATACAAAGCGAGTTGTAGCACTTGTGCTAAGAACATACAAGCCAATTATACTGACTGTGATGTTCTGCAAATGTGCACAAATACTCTGTTCAGAGTGGGGCTGCTTTTAATAACAGTAAGCTGTAACCAATTACAATGGGAAAAATTCAAATGTTGTACCTAACATACTCAAGACTGGCTTATTGTGGGTGTCATCGTGTTCATAGGTTCATAGGTAGGTACTAGGCTATTGGCCCTAGGGCCTATATAAGCCGAGCCAAAAAGGTACCCTGGCTTTCGCCACCCAAGAAAATTATTTTCCTGTGTCCCTGTCGAGCAGAGCCACAGAGGTAGTCCACGGGGTGAATTTCCTATTTCCCATCCAGTCATCAAAATTTTTCTTGAAGAGTGCTAATGAGGAGCTTTGTTTGATATAGATAGGTAGTTTGTTCCAGAGTATGGGAAATCTCTGGGACAGGAATCAGTCCCTCCAGCATGTTCTGTTTATTGTGATGACAAGGTTTAGGTCCCTAGAGCATGTAGCTCAGAGAGATTGGGATTTCTTTAAGTGGAGCATGTCCAACAGCTCTGGGTTTGACATAGCTTTGTATGTTAGGCAGAAATCACCTCTGAGTAGGTGATATGCGACAGAGTAAATCTGGAGTTTTTTGAGACAGTCTGTGTAGGGCATCTGTTTGAGGCCAGTAATCCCCTTTGTGAAGTATTTCTGCAGACTTTCCAGCTGTTGTAGATGTCTTGTGAGATACATACCAAAAGGGGCATTGTACTCTATAATGGGTCTAATGAGTGACGAGTAGAGGGGAACAATGATCTCTTTTTTTCCTGGATGAGAAACCTTTTGTGATGAGGTATGCCACGTGAAGGATTTCCTGACTACTGTGGCGATGTGATTATCAAAGAAGTGACTACTATCCACCTGTGTCCCAAGGTCTCATCACACTTTTGGTGTTAAGTAGACTACCACCTATGTGATAGCTCATGGGTACAGAGTTTTTACCAAAGGGGATGGCAATGTACTTTTTGGCATTGAGCTTGTGGCCATGGCTTTGACACCAGGCATCTGTCTCAGTGAAGCCCTTTTGTAGGATGTCCACATCGTTAGGTTATGGTGCCTAGTTTGCAGTCATCTGCGAACTTCATTAGGCAAAGACTTTCTGTGTTAGCCTGTACTTCAGAAAAGTAGAACCAAACAGGAGAGGACCCAGGACTGAACCCTGTGGTACTCCACTTGTCACTGGTCTTAAGTTGGATTTGGAGTCTGCTACTTTCACAGTGTGGGTTCTGTCAGTGAGCCAGTTGGCAACCCATCTTATGACATAGGGATTTATACCTAGTTTAGTGACTTTATCTATAATTCCAGAGTAGGGGATGGTGTCAAAAGCTTTGGCGAGATCTAGGTAGGCTGTGTGAACCACCTTACCCCCATCTACGGCTTTGGTCACTGCTTCAAATAAGTCTATCAGGTTTAGGAGACATGATCTGCCTTTTACAAACCCAAACTGGGTGGGGTCTAGAGTCTGGAGATTACCAATGTCATTGTTTATAAGTTCCATGATGATACGTTCCATGGCCTTGCAGACCAGGCTCGTTAGGCTAATGGGGTGGTAGTGTAGGAACAAAGCCTGAGGTGAGGCTATGATTGAACATGTTGCTTAGGTGGGGTGCAAGTTCATTTTGTAGTTCATGTAAAACGCAGCCTGGGATGTTGTCAGGTCCCATGGATGCTGTGTTCTTGGTTTTGGAGAATGTGTTTTTTTACCTGTGCAGCCATAATTACAGAACTTTGCATTCTTCCAGTATAGAGATGGGCCCTTTAGGGGGTGAGGGGGGGGATAAAGTTAGCACTCAACCTATCTGCCATGATGTTGGCAATATCAGTTGGTTCTCTATATTTAGTGCCATTATGCTGTAACTCAGAGGAGATCTGAGTGTTGTCATTGAGATTCTTGACATAGCTATAGAATGCTTTATGGTTGTCTTTAGAATCAGTGGCAATTTTGTTTTCATAACTAACTTTGGAGGATTTTATGAGGGATCTCAGCTTCTTACTGAGGCTGACCAAGGAGTTCCTCCAATCATGGGATTTTACTCTTTTTTGCAACACTTTCTTTCTTCTGTTGCAGAGTTTGTTTATGGCAGGGGACCATCAGATTGGCTTCCTTTTTTTGAAGGATAGCATCTTGGTTCTGTTAGGGATAGCATGATCCATGCACTCGTGTAAGTGCTTATAAAGTTCATTTGTGTAGAATTCAGCAGTCATACCTTTATTGTCCATCTGCATGGGTGTCGTGACGTTTGCCAGTTCTATCTTAAGAAGCGTGAAGTTGGCTTTGCAGACATTTTTACGGTGGTTTCCCTAATGGGGGTTGGGGGCGGGATGTGGATGTCTAGGCTGATTAGCTTTTGGTCAGATTTGACCAATGAGGAATTGACCTCTGGTGTTGAACACCAGTCTCCCATGTTGGTAATGACCAGGTCTAGGATATTGCTGACCCTGGTGGGGTTGTGGATAAGTTGACCCAAGGCCTTGGAATTTATGAATTCCAGAAAACATTGAGCAAAAGAGTTGGTACATGAGTAGTTTTGCCAGTTAATGGTGGGGTAGTTGAAATCGCCCATTATTAGGGTGTTGGGTTGTACACTAATATTTTCCAGTGTATCAAGAAATGAGGAGTGGGAATCTTGGGGCATGGTGTGGGATCTGTAGCAAGTTACAATTTGGATTGCGGTCTTGCCCAGAGTTAGTTGCACTTGGATAATCTCGGATGCATTATGATGGGCAGCTAGCCTGGAGGTGTGGATATCCTTAATGAATATGGACACACCTCTGCCTTTAGTGTTTCAGTCCAGGTTAAGTGGCTGAAAGGTGTGGTATGAATTATAGTCTGGTAATGCAGGGGTTCTCTCTGGAGCCTTGAACTAGGTCTCTGTCACTGCACAGATGTTGATGTTCTCCATTTTAAGTAGTGCCTCGAGTGAATGCATTTTGAAGTTTAGACTTCTAGCATTGAGTAGCATTACCCTCAGATTTTGCTTGCTTGTACTTGTTACAGTGGCAAAATTGTCATTTGAACCTTGCCTAAAAAAGGCACTATAGGGGTGGCAAGAGCCTTAGCCAGTATCCAGAATCCCAAGGGCGACAGGTGCAGGCCATCTGTGGCAAAGGATCGTGGTCTGTCGAGCATGTCATCCCAGGCAGACAGATGCTGGATCCCCTTAGAATGACATCAGAAGCTTAGCCAATTGTTGAAGTCAATCATTTTGTCCTTGTACTGTGGTATCATTCTGGGTGAAGGCAGGATGCTACTCAGGGCTAGGGTCATACCTGCCTGGGCTACAAAATTGGAGAGCTCCTCAATGTCCCTTTTCATGTAATCCAGGGAGGTACATCTCAGGTCGTTCACACCAACATGGACAATAGCAGAGTCATATTTGTACTTGTTGTGGAGTGACCTGAGTGCATACGTTATGTGGCGGATCCTGGCACCCGACAAGCAGCTGACAATAACTCTCTCCTTGTTTAGCTTGGTGAGTGGAACATCAGTGTGCCTGACTATAGAGTCACCTATTACTTGAGTGTTGGATATGTTGTTATGCCTTATGGGCTCTAGTTGAGTGGCACACTGAGCTTGTGGGCTATGTGTCATTTGGGTTGTGTTGGGGGATGGAGGTTGCTTGCATTTCTGCTTTGGAGGTCGCTGTTGCTTGAGCAGATTTTTATTGAGAGCTTCTGTGAATGTAGGTGTGTGTTTTGTGTTGCTATGTGTGTGTTTTGGTGGTGTAGGTTTTGAGGGACTATGTGATGAGTGTGGTGTGGTGCAAGTGTTTACCTTCTCCTCTTGACTGTCTAGTCCAGTGTTTGGTGAAGACAGCTTTGCTTCCAGTTTGGCTATATAAGTGAATCTCTCACAGGTTGTAGTGTTGGGTGGTAGGAGGAGAGGGTTGTCTGTGTACATGAGGTAATTGCTGCATTGCCACAAGCTGCCCAGATTCATCAGGTAGATAGGAGAAAACACTGGGAGCTGACCCTTAGACATGCCTGGATAGGTGCTTATTTATTAAGTACTAAAAATTGTTTTCCTCTAGACAAGTGAGGAAAGTTGAGTGCTGTAGTATTTTGTAGCTTATTTAGTGCTTATGAGTTCTGAACAAGTGCTGAGCTCAAAGAAACAGATTTGAGTGCTAAAACTAAAAAAAAAAATGGCTAGTGCTAAGGGAAATTTTGAAGAGCAGACTTTATGGCTCCAGGAATAGTTTACCCCTAGCTAAGTAGCGATGCATAAAGTGTATATATATATATATATATATATATATATATATATATATATATATATATATATATATGTGTGTGTGTGTGTGTGTGTGTGTGTGTATGCGTTTATATATATATATATATATATATATATATATATATATATATATATTATATATATATATATAAAACAGTAACAAATGAGCAAACTGATTTAAACAAATTAAACAATTAATCAATAAAAAGCTAAAAACTGAGCCCCATCCCAGCAGTCTTCCATCAGACAAGTTCTAACTGCACACTCCTGCCACTAGGATGCAGGGGAACCTTCTCCAAAAAAAGATGGTCTGGATTAGTGCTCACGTTATACAAACAAAGCTAGATTCAGCAGATCTATATATAGTCTATGCTACAGCAAACAAGGTGTACCAATTTCAGAAAGAAACAGTTAAAATAAGCAGGCACAATAAGCCTTTAACCAGAAACACCCAGCTCAGAAGGGCAGAATCTACCGTCTCCTCCCACAAGAGTGCAGACCACACCTTTTTAATGTAAAATAACTGGCCTGAAGCCCAAGTGCTTAAACCAGAACTAATACACTTTTAGAATAATAGACACTAAGCCTTCACTCAGCAACTCCCAACTTAAAAGGATGTAAGCTACCTGTCCTGCCACAACAGTGCAGACCACAAACCTTCTTAATGTAAAACAACTGGTCTGAAGCCCAAGTGCTTCAGCCAAAGGCTTAGAATAAAAGTTACAATTTAATCAGGCTACTAACAAGCAGTAATAAATGCAACAGAATAAATGCAATAAAGTAGGAAGAAACACAAATACAGTAAAAGCAGATGAATAGTGCAATTTTTTATATAACAATAGAAAATGAACAAACTGATTTAAATTAATTACCCAATTAACCAGTAAAAAAGCTCACAACTGAGCCTTGTTCCAGCAGTTTTCAACCAGACAAGTTATAACTGCACACTCCTATCACTGGGGTGCAGGGGAACCTTTGCCAAAGAAGATGGCCTGGGTTAGTGCTCAGGTTATACAAACAAAGCTAGATTCAGCATGCCTGAATCTAGTCTATGCTACTGCAAACAACGTGCATTAATTTCAGAAAGAAACAGTTCAAATAAGCAGGCACGATAATCATTTAACCAGCAAGCAATTCCCAGCTCAGAAGGTCAGAATCTAGCCTCTCCTCCCACAAGAGTGCAGACCACAAAACTTCTTAATGTAAAATTAATAGGAAATGTAGAGGATGCTGGAAAGTTTTTACTGGATCACATATAACAATTCAGAGGGAAACAGATCAAGAGGTGATGTTTTACAAAGACACTGTGGATTACTATAGGTATTAATAAAGATAGAGAGATCCTAGGAGGCATGAATACAAACTACCTTGGGCCCGATAGTGGAATATTATCCACATAATGCCTGAAGAAATCTACAGAAAAACTGAAACAAAAGATAGTACAGAATTTATGAAAGTGAAGAAACAGCATATGCAGCATATCAAGGAGGATGTATATATTCAGAACGATGAGTAGTCAAAAGATAGGGTAAAACTCAGAGGCACATAATGGTAGCAGGAAAGGGTAAGTGCATAAATGAACTACAACACTGTGTAATGCATGTATATGGAAGGGATACAAGACAAGAATCACAGGGAAGTCAGACAGAGAGTAGAAAGATAGGGCATAGAGAGATTTACACTGGCTTTCAACACTAAACCCTGAGGTGAAAAATAATAAAAAGCAAGGTCAAGGGAAAAGATAGGATCTCCAAGGCCAGAGCAAGCCAAGGCAATAGAAGAAAGTCTAAAAGAAATGAAAAGAATGGTAGGTACTGAGTACAGCATGGGAGTGGACAGGGACCTCTGGAAAGGGGAGTAATGGATAGAAGGGAACTGGGCAAGAGAAGCTAGGAGGAAGGGGTGAAAGGGTTCTACGGGGGGGATTGAGAGGATTAATGTGCATGAAGAGAAACAGAGTGGCTGAAGAAGAGGGCAAAGAAGGAGGTCTTAGTGAAATTAGCATTGAATCCGGAATGAGAAGAACAATTAAGTGCAGAAACAAACAAGAGGGAAGATCAGAGGATGAAGAAGCGGGAGAAGAAGATCAGTAGGATAGTAAAAATTCTATACGATTTAGATAAAGCTGTGGAGGTAGTAGAAACTGAAAAACTAAAGCAAAAATGTAAGCAGACAAAGGGATAGTATATGGTCAGAGAGGGCTGATGGGAAAAATCAGCATGAATAATAGGTTTTTCATTTGTTGCAGCAACTAGGTTGCTGTCTTTAGGGATCTTGATGAGTTAAAATGCCATATAAGGAAATTCCATCTTTCTTATCTAATTAAATCTTCACAGTTGGAACCAAATACATTTGTACATACATCACATTCGAAGAATACTTAAAATCCTTCTTTGCATAGTACACTAAGTACTTTTCAGTGACTCCATGAGACTGAAATCAAACATGTAGTAGCAAAACCTGTTAAAAAGCATTTTTATAACTTAAATAGACATGAGAGGAAGGCCCACCATGAACGTAGAACTGTGTGAGATGGCTGCTTCATGAGAGGTAAAGTGTGTGTGTGTGTGTGTGTGTGTGTGTGTGTGTGTGTGTGTGTGTGTGTGTGTGTGTGTGTGTGTGTGTGTGTGTGTGTGTGTGTGTGTCTGGGAGGGGAGCATTCCTGTGATTGACAATGTTGAATACACTGCTGCTATGCTAAAGATGTTAAATAATTCAATCTTTTATGAGTCTGTGCCAAAACATCAAGTGTTTGATGTATATAAAGCCAATACTAATAGCATGTTATGTTACCTTTTATTTTCTGGTCATTTTTCAGTTGTGAAAAATCTGAGTTTGCTTTATTTGTTTGGTATCCTGAAATTAAACAAACCCCCAGATTTACTAATCTGCCGTGCAGGACTAAACTAGTCCTGCATGTAAGCGGCAGTTTAAGAGGAGGATGGCAGCACACCATGCATATTAATGAAGGCGCACTGCCTGAGCTCCAAATCCTACACAGAGTGTGGATGAGTGCAGGGGGCATGTCTGAGAGCAGATCTCTCAGAATAAACATGCCCCTGCAAAGTAGAACAGAAGAAAGTGTAAATAAATGAGTGAGACCGCTCATAGATGTCCGCATATCCCCACCAACAGTCCCCATGTGTTCAACAGCAACAGTACACCGAAATAAAAAAAAGAAACCCTTGTATTTTTTTTATTAAAAACTCTGAGTACAGCTAACCATAGGTGTGCAAGTTTGCCCATTGCTTAGCTATGGTTAAAGCAGCAGAAAAGGCTTAAGAGGATGTTTGTTTGTGTTCTTCATTTTTTTCCGGTTAGGGGTCGCCACAGTGGAACTCCGGTCCGCTAATGATTGGCAGTAGATTTTTACGTATTGGCTTGCTGGGCCTAATGCACAACCTACAATGAAGGAACACCCATTCACGGATGTCGCTACACAGAAGACGCTCTAACTGAGAATCGAACGGGCAACGTCTAACTGTGAGGCGACAACGCTACCGCAGCACCATCACCAAGAGGATAAGAAGGACTATATATGTAAATGAAGCAACACAGCAATAATGTACTGGTTAGAGCATCTGCCTAATGAACAGGCATTCCCGGTTTGAGTCCCACTGCAGCACATATCATGTGGAATGTGTATATGAACATATTTTCACATCTTTATGCTGTATAACCTACATAATAACATTTAAATGTGAACTGGAGTACTGCATGAAATGCACATGTGAAGTGTCAGTGTCAAAATGAATTTAGACAGTAGTAAGCAGGTTTAAGCACAAATAAGCAGTAGTAAGGATGTTTAAGTGCGTTTGTGTGGGGGTAAGCATTGCCTACACAGATGAAGCAAAGTAGAAGCAAACTGAGTATAATAAACTGTAACTGGTGGTCAGCAGTGCTTACCGTTGCACAATCCTGCACAAACCCACTTACAACTGCTTAAAAGTGCCTTAATCACTCTGTAGCCAACATCCCTTGTTCTGCTCAGCAACAAAATAAACTGTTTCTTCAAGTCTTGAACCCAGGACCCTACATTCAACACACAAAGTGATTTACCACTAAACCACGGCAGACATGCATAACCTGAAGTTTTCACAAACATATCCTGCAGCACAATCAGTCAACAGTACAGGAAATGTATTATTATCACACCACATAACCTGGTAATGAAAGAAGTCTGGACAAAGTATGCCACACTGTGGGTATAAATAGGAATATATGTCAACTAATGCTCTGTTACACTGAAAATGTTGCTAGTTACACAGTTATATGTATTAGAACACATATGCAGAAGGATATGAAGTCTGAAACACAAAAATGTTGCCACTAGTTACTGAATTCAATGCTGCGATCATCCATGACAACTGCCAAGTGAAGGAGGAACAGGTCAAAATATGAACCGAACATGCATGTACATATGGGCAGATATATCTGGAAATGTAGACAGATAGACAGCTATGTGTGTGTGTGTGTGTGTGTGTGTGTGTGTGTGTGTATGTATATATATATATATATATATATATATATATATATGTATATATATGTGTGTGTGTGTGTGTGTGTATATATATATATATATATTAATGTATGATTCACAAATAATCATATAACAGCAATTGTATATAGATACATACATATGTTCATATGTATGTATATATATATATATATATATATATATATATATATATATATATACAGATTTATATATCTATAGATATATATATACAGATTTATATATCTATATATATATATATAGATATAGCCATATGAGATATATATAGGTACAAACACACAAAAGGTAACCATACATATGTAGAAGTAGTGTGGAAGTACTGGGTGCAAAGTATATCCCTCAGCCACAAGCCCTTCAGCTGAAACCTGTGAAATGTGTAGTGTGGCAACCATTCCCACAAATGAGAATACTTACATTAAGCATATAGCCACCCACAATTCAAAGGACATGACACAACACACAGGTATGCATACATAGATAACCTTTATTCCTGTACTATACGATAATGTATGCCAGTACTGACACCACATATGGTTTGAAATATGTAATCAGTCATGAATGCAAGGCCCACACAAAACAGTAGATGCAAACAATGTGTATATATACCATACTATGCTGTCTAGGCCAAGGCCTTCAATTAGTACAACAGTAGAAACAGGATTCGCCTTCAGGATACGTAACAATCAACAATTACAGATGTATTTCAGCAGCCTCCAAATACACCCTGTAGTCAATCCCTAGGGGGAAAAGTAGCACTTGTGTTAATGTCACAGTATCTTGTACATATCATTGCTTAATCTAACACCATACTATCGCACTGAATGACCCTCTTCTTAACAGGTATATCATTGGAAAAGTGCCATAGTCTAGGTTAATGGCATAGAACCCCCACCCCCAAATAAAAGGCTGTACAAGGGCAAGGAACACTGTGTACCACACACTTACCTCAGGAATGTACAAGGGCACAAATGTGTTCTCCAGCTTTTGCCCCCATATATATGGACATGGCCCAACAGTTGGTGTGGGAGTTCATGACATGATTGGGATGATAGCAGTAATGCTAATGGTAAATAATGATAGGCCATTACCTAACAACCCTTCCTGTATCACAGCAGGACAAAAACTGGAATATATGTGGAGGACTGAGGCAGGAGCATAGGGCCATATTTGCATTATTGCTGTTACACACCCTGGAAATTGCTGGTGTTACAGGATTCGTTGTAGCATACCCTTATGCAGGGATACGACATTGAAATGCATATGGATGTAGCTATGTACTGATAGCACTCAACAGACAGAATGCCACAGATATATTTAGGACAATACCTGTGTGATACACAGACAAAACCTACAGCTAATCCTCCTGGTATCATATGGATAGGCCCACAGTTGAGAGCTATGCAGACAGACAAAATTCCATGAAAATGTACCATGTACACAGAAACCCTGTAAGAACTGCTAGATACTTTGCACACAACAACACTACTCACGCTGTCTGTAGGTCTGGAACCTTACCCAAATGTGGATTTGGCCTGTGTCTGCAGGTTTTGCTGTGAGAGGTATTGCTACTTGCTGTCTGTAACACTGATGTCCACACACAGGAAGGATGTTTTCCATACTGTAAAGGTGAAGGGACAACGCCCACAGAAGGCAGAAATTTATAGTACAGGGTTGCCATGACAGTGGTTATCCGAAGTACTACACAGCAGGCTGCATGCAATTAGTAACTGGTGGACACTGACTGGTGCAGAGGCCACCACCTGATCATGTGCAATACCAACCAAAGCATGCTGCAATCTATTCAAACCAGCTCAATCACTGAGAGAGAGAGAGACCAGCTCAATCACTGAGAGAGAAAGTAAGAGACTGAGAGAGGGAGAGAGAGAGGGGGGGGAGGGGGAGAGGGGGAGGGAGGGAGAGGGGGAGAGAGAGGGGTTGTGTTACAGTGGAAACAACATGACAGGTATATTAAACAGATATGCATTTACTGGCGTGTAGTATATGGCATAGACTAACAGGATGTATACTGTGAATGGATGTATATGTGCCATCAGTACATGTTCCTGTAATGATGTTGTGCTCAACAGTTGTATTAGTCCCTGTGGGCAGTGGGATATTCCTGTCAAATGTGCAGACCAGCAGTGAATGGCTAGGATGTGACCCATGATATCTGTGTTCTGTAAATTACTGTGGCCAACGGCTGGTAGGGGTATTAATACTGCCATGATAGACACATGGGTGAGAGACCACACCACCTGCAGGACAGTCATGTTAAAGTGTAGCATAGCATGCCCACACTGCCATAGCAGTATAATATGCTTATCTAAAGTTTGTCACCATATATACCCCCATAATGTTAGTCTGTGTTCACGTGACACCTGTCTGTATTGCAGCAAGGCAGAACACTTTAGCTGTGAAGTAAAGAGGGTACATGAATATGGTCGAGATGTTTGTATGCACCCTGCATACAGATACATATATGTGTGATACATATTCACAGCTGTGTATGTATACAGAACCTCGGACAGTTAAACATTCATATAGGTATATAAACAACACAAAATGATATCTACACATATATGCACATATGTATAAATATATATATATACATACATATATATATATGTGTGTGTGTGTGTGTGTGTGTGTGTGTGTGTGTGTGTGTGTGTGTGTGTGTGTGTATGTCAATATATATATATATATATATATATATATATATATATATATATATATATATAAATATATATACATGTCAATACATTTTCCCTACCATGACATGTGTGAGAGAACATCACACATCAATACACAACATACCTGCACACCAGTACATGGCTGCAAGATGGAGTGTGGAGTGAGGTGTGTAACCCATGTAGGGAACACATTGCAATTGTATGGGATGGTGTGGTATATATGTTGGTGAAGGGTATTAGGCACATACTGGTATGTAGGTCTGGTTGGGTGACAAGACAGCATACAGGGCTGGTATATGACACATGTGGTGGTTAAACACTGTGGACAGGTAGTTACATTTGGAATGTGGAGGCCATTGAGCTGCCACATGGGAACAAATGGAACATGGTGCCCACCCATGGACAGTCACAACAGCATCTACATGGACATAAAGGTGCCTGGGCTGTGTGCTGGGCAGGAGGGACATGCATGTCGAACCATGTGTATGTGTACTGCATGCCTCCAGGTGATGTAGCACATACCCCATGTCACTGTGGACCTCCCTATGCCCAATACCTGTGACCTACCTGGATGACAGACACATGTCTGTGGAGGGGAACACCATCCCCTGAGGTGGTTCCACATGAAGGTAGTGATGGAACAGTAGAAAATGAGGTTCCATGGTGGGCCATGGATGTGATGTGGACTGGTAACATGTGCACATTATGTTGGAGTGGTACGCCTGCTGGCAAATAACCCCTACACATACTGGTGTGTAACTGTCATGGAACATATGTGGGCTGTAATAGTCCACACAATCCCAGAACATGTCCAACAGCATGCATAGATATCCCCAATAGTACAGAATGGCAGAGGTGTAGCAATCACATAGCAGGCCTACCACATGCATATGTGGAAACATAGTGGCAGTGACAATGGCATGCAGGTGGAATACCCTGTAACAGCCCTGCAACTCTAGTGTCCCCACAGGGAGCATGTCTATAACCACATAGCAGAAAGTGTTGTACAATACAATATATGGCCCAATGGTACACATACTGGACACATACCACTAGCGCAGTGTGAACAGTATGTTGGAGCTGATATGGTGGTGGGAGACTGATATGTGTATTGTATTATGGTAAACCTGACATATGGGTTGCTCAGACATATTTCCATCATTATGTCTTTCAGGGAGTATGGCACACCCGAGAAACCCCACGTACAGTGCCGCTGAGGAGGAGATCATCATCACCAGCTTGATAAACAACTATCAGCTGCTCTTCTCATGGACAAGCATGGACCAGCATGAGAGAACAGCCATGTGGACTGATGTGGTCCAAGGGTGAATTGAGGTGGGTTTGCACAACCGAACCTATGAGCAGGTCCGCCACCAATGTAGTGCCACTGCCGTGCAGGGTGACCACCTTGCAATGGGAGGGGCCATAACATCCATCGCCCCCTCACCAGAGTGGAGGAACTGCTCATCAGCCTGGTAGCACCTGCTCGCCCGCAAGAGCTCCAGACCTATATGGTCATGGAGGTGGGTGCTACTCACGCACCACACATTGAGCATGAAGGTAAGGTTCCAGGGCATATCAGTAGACTACTGTATTGTATGCATCTGTACAGGTAGACCATGCATGTGTGAGATGTGGGGTATGTTGCTGTGTAGTATCGATAAGCAGTAATGCATAAACTGTAGTACTGTGTACTTCAGCTGTTGTTGTACTGTAATATTGCAGCCACCCTGTAGCAATCCCACAGATGTGGCCACTGACATCAACTCTATCCCATGTCATTGTAGGTACCTCTGGGATACCAGCAAGGCAGCGGCTGGATGTCGGTTAGTATGGTTTAAGGTTATGTTTAGCAATTCACTGTGCATGTCATAGCTAAGGTGTAGGCCATGTACACAACTAACACACCTACCCCTAATGCATGCTGTACATGTGCACTGACACAGCGCACACCTCACTAATGGGATTACCAGCCTCAAACACATGCAATACACAGTCCATCTCAGACAACTGTGGCTACACTACAGTGCACATTGCCCAGACACAGCTGACATCTGCCCAACATACACAGCTATGTCATACACAGAGCAGTTGAACATGCTACATATAATGACATTCCACTCCCTCTGCTAACACACACTCCAGGGTCCTAAACCTAGTCAACACATTACACAGAACATACTAGAGGGATATGGCCCTGTCCTGGGGAATCACCACACTCTGGAATGGACTACCCATACATGTCGGGCAATGCTACTCATTGGCCCTCTTGACAAAAACCCTTGGCGATTGGATGTGGAATGGGGAATACACCCTGGGTAGCATGTGTGTGCCACAGCCTGACAGGGGCACGGGGAATAATATTATTGGGTGATGCATGGCAGAGAACCCCTGTGGCTAGGCTTATGTAGGTCCCAGGACCAATAAAACAGTACTCACCAATGAACCTATGTGTACCACAGGCAACATCAGCCAGGGCCCAATCATGGTCAATAATGGTCTCTACACTCACCATAGGTACAGTACAATGTCTCTGTGGTTGGACTAATGGTAATCTACCACTAATACATGCACCACTGATGATGACTTATGTAAATACACATCAAGCAGTCACTAAACACGTGTCCACATTTGATCCAGGAACACACAGAGGCTGTGAGCAGCAGCAGAAACACACCTGACACACAGAGACACATCCTGCAATGGTGTGCACACCTGTGAGGTATGGTGCACAGTACATGCCAGGGTGGTGAACAAATGCACAGCAATGCTGTGGACATGGGTGCAGTGGTTTCCAGGGGGAGGGCCATCACCTACAAACAGAAGCCATGCATCACAGCCATGTATAATGTTGGTAACTGGGATTGACAGTTGTACTGCATGCTGTTCAGCCCCACATGTCCTGCATGCTGTCATGTGTGTAATTACAGGTATGTGTGTGATACTGTATTGCACCATCGCCTGCTATTGTTTGTATTATGGGGTTACAGGAGCTGTCTGTAGGTGCTGTCTGGTGTAGTGTATGGGTTACCATGTATGTCGACTGCATGTGTGTGTGTCTGTGTGTGTGGCCATGTCTGCACACACATGTGTGTGTGCGTATTTACTGTTGTACAGGTCTTACAGTCTGTTCCCTGTTTTCCCCTCACAGGTGGTAAGGTGGGGCTGGTCTCCCCCGCAGGGAATCTGGTGTCACTGATACAGACAGTGACCATGAAGATAGGTGTATTGAGGCACAGGAAGGGTCATCAGGGGCTGCAGCTGGGCCACCAATTGACAACCCACACATCCACACAATCCACGCACACAGTCACACTGCCTCTACACACCTCATCACCATTGGCCCTAGCTGAGGGACAGTCTACGGTTGGCATGGGCCAGGACAGTGTGGTATCTATGCCACGTGTCAGGACACAGCAGCCATATCCAGGTGTCTGGTGGGGTATCACATAGGCAGATGTGCAGGGGTGCTCATAGGAGCACTGCTGGTCATCATGCAACTGGCAGATGTGCAACCCCTATTTCAACCACACACATGTTCCAGACTGTCATGGAGGCACAGGCACATATGGAACGATACACCAGGCAGGGTCTAAGGGGGCAGAGGGTTCATCACACCTCTGTAACTGACAGCATCCATTTCCTAGCAGTTGCCATCCGTAATTACACTGAGGTCATGGATAGATAGTGGGGTGAGACATTGGAACTCATCCAAAATGTCATGTCCATGCATCAGGACCAAGCGGGATGGTTGCGACGGCCACGTGGATGTATGCCAGCAACACCAGCAGCTGGAGGTCCACCATGGATGTCCAGACAGTTACAGCTGCTCCTGCTGTGGCAGTACCAGCCCCAGCACTGTGGAGGGGGTTGTCCACAACCCATCAGAGAAGACCACATGCACATGGCCATGGCCAGTCCCAAGAGGAATCTGGATCCAGTGGATGTCTGTCAAACTCGGGGGACAGTACTCAGTCTGGCTCTGTAGCTGATACTGCCTGTAGCAACCCTGCCAGGCACAGATCCCATGTCTGTGGCCAGAGATGGTGAACTGCAAACCCTGCCAGGTACAGTCTGCAGCTGTCCCACATTTCCCTGTATAGGGAAGCCACACGGAAGAACTGTGTGCATGCAGACACTCACACATAAACAACAAACTTAGGGCAACCACATACCTGCACACATGACATCACCAGTGGCTCATAACAATGCTCAGCCCCCTCACACACACACACACACACACACACACACACACACACACACACACACACACACACACACACATGTTGTCAATTGGATGGCTCAACCTAGGCCTCTGGAAAACCAACAACACACCCTGTGCATTATGATGATACCTGTGCCACTGCCTGACATCCGTAACATCGATGCAGGGACAGGCTAACATGGTTCTGATGCACAGGGTGACTGTACAACAGTGTAGCAATGGAATGATGTGTAGCATGTTGTCAGCAGTAAAATTAAATGCTAATATCTTGGAAGGTGTAGCTGTGCAGCCATGATGCATCCTAGCTTTAATTAACAATGTTGTATTGTTGTCAACAGTATCTGTTCAGATTGTGTTGTGTTTGTCCATGTGCCACATGGCTGATGGGTGTACTGGTGTCAGCAGGCCTTCTTCAGTGGACATCAGTAAGTGTAGTGGGTGGTACACATGCCATGGCTGGGTACAACATACAGTGCCTTTGGTTAGGATACAGTACAGGTATAGGAGTGTACACATGGAGGTATGTCCCCATGCAGGTAACACATCCGTTGCACATGTAATCCCACCAAGACAGGATAGGCACAACCACACAGTGCTATATATGCAGTCTACAATGTGGATGGCATTGAACATGCTAACAGCAGGGTGTATATCCCTTTCCCCACTCTACTGCGATCCTCACCTAAGTAACATGTGTGTGCCAATGCCGGTGGCTTAGCCCTACCCTTAGGAGGGTGTGAGGCACTCAGCTACTGTGAATGGTGTCAACAACAACTAACAACCTGATTACATACCCTGTACAGTATTACAGACAGCTATGTGGGTGGATAGATGCAACAGTAACTGCAATTATGGCAGTCATGTCCACAACAGCTACACCCAGTAAGGTAAAGCAACCCCAGTAGTGCTGAACACTTCAACAGTGTGGAGGAGGGCATTGAGACATCTATGACCTGTGAAGGACTGTATGCCCACGGGATGGTGCCTGTGGTATGTTGGCATATGCCAAGCAGTCCTGGTGGAAACTTATCCTGTGAATGGAGGTAGATCCCGTAACAACTACACACATTCCTACAAATGGGATGGTGTACAAAAGCCTGCTATGATGTACATAGGCATTGTGCACCTCCTAACCCTCATCTACACCTGTCATGATTGGTTTGAGGAGGTATACTGGGTTCAGGTTGTATTCTCTGCCTTTGACAAGTCCAAAATTGGCAGGGTCCCATGTGTTGAGATAGCCAGTGACAGTGGCCATGGGTCATTGCTGGTATGTTCCATGTCCCTGCAGACCACAGTCATCAGGCTACCGGGTGGTAGTTTCCAGCTGACATGGTGGGTTTGTGGATGTCCTTGTCAACATTGGTGAAACCATTGTCAGGTGTAGGGCTATTGGATTGTATGAGGGATCTCAGCTACTTACTGCACCTGCCCAGGGGGTTCCCCCAAGCATGACATGCCACTTGACTGTACTGAATGATATGCTAGTAATGCCAGCCTTACATCCTACAGGTGGAATGGAGTACTGTTAACATGTACTGCCCTTGTCATGTAGGGTCCTGCTTATGGGATCTGTTAAGGTTGGTATTGTATTGCAGGCCAGATGTATTTGGCTGTGGGGGGGGGGCAGATGTATTTGGCTGCGAGGGGGTACTTATCCATGCCAGATGTATGTTGTTTGGGTCTCTCAAACCGATCAATGGTGCATGTGGACATATATGTTGTGGTTACTTTCCCAGTTCCAACTACAGATGCATGTCTCAATAAGCCTATATTGATAGATATGTGTTCACCTTTGACAGGGGGACAATCATTCCTTTGAATGGCCCTTTCTGCAAACAGAAAGGACTAAACCGTCATTTCTTACTGCACCACAGTTACTAAAACTGCAGTTCTACAGGCACCTTCACTGACAATCAAACTGCAGGTTGGAATACATATCGTAATGGCGGGAAGCATGACTCCCTGCACCTGGGGGGCTGGGCCTCCCACAACACCCCCTACTGTGATATACGAACACCTAGTGTGCACTACAGTGGGGATAGGCAATTATTCCCATCCCTACTATAGTGGCATCCACAACCAAATTGCCTAATCTGCAATAAGCGAATGCATACTGACATTCACACATTGCACATTCTGTGCATGTATTGCAGGATTGTGCAATGTTGAGAACATACTTTAGGCCTACCAGCCTCCAGACACATGGATTTCTCCCTTTGAAAGGTGAGCCATATATATGCTGACATATATGCATTCCTAGTGCTGTCTATATGTGGACATGTGGATATATACATATATATCATTGGCTGTATGCGTATCTATGTATATCTGTATGTACTGGCTGTTTTATATATATATATATATATATATATATATATATATATATATATATATAGATAGATAGATAGATATGTCTATATCTATATCTGTATCTACATATATAGATATGTAATATCCATTCAATGCTGAATATATATACACACACAAATACATCTACATGGTGGAATACATTCCCTGTAGTGTTGTATACCTGGTCTGCATGATATGTATGTGGACACATCATGATTATGCATATCTAGCATGGCTTAGTGGTAAATCACTATGATGTGCAGGGTCCTGGTTATGAGCCTTGCAGGACCTGTTTATTTTGTTCCTGGGCAGAACACACAAACCTGCTTACAACTGCTTTACATTGTCTTAATCACTCTCTAACCAATGGGACATGTTCTGGCCATCAACAAATTAAACAACTCTGGCAAGGCTCAAACCAAGGACCCTGCACACCCTAGGCAGACCGATGCGCCACTAAGCCATGACAGGTACACAGATATTCAATGCTTCAGAAACATATCAGCCAGTCTTGTCATGCAACAGTGCAGAGAATGTTTATCAACATCTAGATGTCTGCGTGTGTAACTATAGTGCAACCTTAACAGATACAATATACCCATATATGCATAGATACACATATATTCAAATATATATGTTGTTTTACTACCTCTATATACATATATATTGCTATCTATGCACATATACCTATATATCTGTTAGCAGATAAATACACTATATAGGTATATATCGCCATACATCTGTAGATAGCAATTGCAGATTAACAAATACACCAGTGTCCACATGCACCGTTAATGGGGTTGAGAGGCCCCACACACTATACGTCTTATACGAATAGGCATCTCCCCACAGCTAAACACCTTCGCCCTGCAATACACCACCAAGTACAGTCTGCCTCCCACAGGACATGTAATATGTGGAAGCCGTCAATGTCCCCAGGATACAGATACACATGCACATATATGCTGATACAGATATACATACATATATATATATATATATATATATATATATATATATATATATATATATATACATACACATATGTGACTACACATACACACGCAGATATATGTACAGTCAGATATGTATGTTGGAGGTGCACACAGTATGGAACAGCCAGTATACCTACAGCTAACACCTGAACAACTGGACACTGTATGGGCTAAACATACAAATTTCAATCATTGCCTGCAACACATACCCATAGAAAGGTCATAGTAAAGACACCACATGCAGATTTGCAGAAATGAGACTCCTTTTTGTGTACTATAATGGTCCTATATGCCATATCATATAGCTGTTCAAATACTGACAACCATATAAACGGAGTACTGCAACTGTGAAACAGTTGCACTTATACAGTAGTCTGGAAAGGTTCACAATTGTTGCAGCCCAAGCCAAGCCCTTCATAATGTACAATAGTGCCGACAGACTGGGCCACAGGGTACCACACAATCAATAGTATGTACTGCAGGTGTGTGGTTCAGCAGCCTCTATCTACACTCTGTACAATCTCTGTAGAAGGTAAAGACGCTGTGTGATCCAATGGGTTGTACTCGGAACATATCAAGGCATGATGCACAGAACAGTCTGTATTGCAGGGGGCAGTAGGCTTGCAGTACCCCAAGTCACATTAGTAGTTGCAATATAGGTGGAGTATACAGTACTGTACATCCACATACCTTGTGGCAGCTCACCCCTGATACCCCCACATTTGTAACAGCCTAGGTCATTTATGGTGCTCCCCACCTGGACTCATTAATACATGACCATATACCACTGTTACATACACTGGCCTCTGCAGTGCATAAGGGCGCACATGTGTTGTGTAGGTGACGCCCACACATATATGGCCCCAGCCCCAGTGTATGTGTGGGGGATACAACAGCAGTGTACTAATGGCAGCAATGGCAGTGTGATATACTCACATCCCACTACAGAACATACCCCAACAGCATGACAAATGTGCAGAGCTTGGTATGTAGATGGGGGACAGAGGCTGGAACACAGGCATATATGTGGAACACTGTTGTCATACACTAAGCAAGGTGCTGGTGTTACAGGATAGTCTGCAACATACCCTTAGTCAGGGAATTGAGGTTAGATATAGACATGGATGTAGCCATGTACTGGTAGCATGTAACACACACACTGCCAGTGTCATATCTGACACAGCACTTGTGTGGTGTATGGACAACACATGATAACCATACCTCTGCCCAGCAAGAGGTAGGCCCACAGTAGTGAGCTATGCAGACAGACTGCATTCCAAGGTACACACACACCCTGTAACACCAGTACTATCCAAAGTATTACGCAACTCTACCCACAGTCTGTCTGTAGTTTCTAAACCTCCTACAAATATGTGTCTGCTCTGAGTGTGCATGTTCTCCTGTAAGAGGTATTATACCTGCTGCCTGTATCACTGATGCCCACACACAGGACGGATGTCCATCATACAGGAAATGTGAAGGGAACATGGCCACATGCTGTAGGGATTTATTGTGGGTGGTTGCCATGACAGTGGTAATCCAATGTAGTACACATGTGTCATTATATAGCTATCTGGATAGGTATATGTACATATATTTCCACCATATGTCCTGGACCTGGAGTGTAGCCATACCACAGCTCCTACAGTCCCAATGTCGTAGTGCAAGGGGATGTCAGGTATGTATAGCAGGTATTTTACTAGACTGTTGCTACAGTCATTGGGATTGTCTTCACAGACATGGTGTGTGTGGATGCTGAAATCTGCTTATGACATGTGTGCCATTGGCTACTGACAGACATCCAACGGACATCATTGTGAAGTACAGCTGCTAGCATGTAATGCCCCCTGTGGAGTGCAGCAGAGATATTGGCCACTTTATATGGAACTTTGGACACACCCTGTACAGTCCAGAGAAATACACATATTCCCTTAGTGCACCACATGTGTATCAGGCCTGACAATATGGATGTAGACAGCCATGTAGATGGATATAACACATAACAACTGGTATACATTTGGCACCATAGGTGTTGGAGTCACACAATCCTGTCTGGCCTGACACATAATGACTGCTGGTACAGGGGTGCCATGGACACATACTACCCACTAGATATTGACATACATCTGTACAGCATCCCACTGGTCTGTCTGACATACATGACATTTAAGGGAGTCCCAGCAGCAGTACATCTGGCAAGTATCTGCACATGACATCCCACTGGTTAAGTACACTATGCTGCTAGGCATGTAACAATGCACTGTTCAGGCTACAGGCAGACTGGCTCAACACTAGCCTACATCTTGTATGGAGAAATGCACATGTACTTGCATATATAACAGGCTCAACAGCCATGTCACAGCACAGGGTAAGATACATCTGTGTGACAGTGAATTACCACAACCAATGTGAACACAGCCACAGCAACATATGGTAGGCTAGCATAATATTACAGTATATGGACTATCTGTTCTACACCATCCTCATATGTGCCAGTCACAGAATGTCCCTACATATACTGGGCTGCTACACAGTTTGGTCTGATGGCTGTCTGTGGTATGGGACATGTGTGTATGGCCCTACAAACGTGTACAGCAGAACAGTATCATACAGTAGGGCAGCATGTAACATCTGATAGAAGGGGAGCTAGGACAATGACATCTACCACAGTTTGTACACAGGATAAAGTACATATTAACAATACACACAATGCCGACATGCACCTTCACTACACGGACCTCAGTACTGTACAAATATCCACAGAATGTCCAGCTTATGTCATGAAATATAACCCCTACTGTACATGACATATGTAGCAATCTGATATATCACTGGCTTGCTATCAGATATGATGTCACTATATATGGCATACAGCACATACGCAACTCTTCATGCTCGCCATATGTACAAACGTTGACAGTGGTGTGGCTGACAGCACATACACAGGGCCAGTATAGACATGTTGCTGTGATAACCTTGTATATTTTCCATTGTAGCAGTGTTTGTTGCAACATATGTCCTATGAGGGATATGGAGTTGGTAACTGTTATGGCCTTCACCATCTACAGACTGCAATCCTCACACTACCATCTGCATTCCACAGAGAGATGCACTGTGGATAACACATGAAACTATAGGTTGAACACTGTCCAGTCTGCAGATGACCCTGCAGATGGGGATTCCTCATATACATGGAACTGACATGACAGTTATTACTACATGTACTACAGGCATATCCAGACAAACACTATTAAACCAACATTACTCCAAATGCAGTATAGCAGCATTTACAGTCTGTAGTCAGGTCAGGCACATCCCCCTCCTGTTTGTTGCCCTCTTTCCACAGTGTATGTTGTTGGAGGTAAATCCCCAATCCATCTAAGATGCTGTTTGCCAAACAACATCTCTAGTTCCTGCTCACAGTGACTGAAAAGGCCCAACACCACCATGATGTTCCTAGGTATTGGAATGTGTTTCCATGCAATTGGCTATGGAATTGTTACCACAGCTGTTCCACATGCAATCAGCTAGGGGATGGCTGCAATTTGTGCAGAGGCCATCAGCTGATCATGAGCATCACATAAAATGCACATGCTGCTGCCTAAGCAAGGCAGGTGTGGGTCTCCACATCCACCAGAGAGGGAGTGGGGGAGGCAGACAGAGGCAAATACATGTCAAGGAGGGGTGGGAGTGTAAAACCAAAGCATGTTTGTGTCACACAAGTACCAGCACAGAGTATCAAACCCCCAACAACTATGTAGTGCTATCACAGTTCGATGCAGTTATTGGGTGCACCACATGGGTTACCTGATGTGGAGCACTCAGAACATTTTTGTGAGGGTGGGTGACATCTGCAACAGGACTACAGTAGATATACGGTAAGTGTTGTACACGTGCCTGTCTGCATGAACGGGTGCCAGCGTCAACACAGGCACACTCACACAGGAACGCACACACATTGACACACTTGGCAGGGCCAGGTGTGCAACTAATCACTAGTGGGATTGCCACAACACATCAGTGTACAGGTATCACATGCACCACACGGGTCATACAGAGGCCGTATGGGCAAAGCATACGAGGAGATGTCATACATCAGACAGCATGCTTCAGTATGCCCTGGGGGTTGTAGTGAGTGTGGATGTGGACATATGCACCATACAACACACACACACAAACACAACAGGGTGCCAGTTCTGACATGCATGGGTGCATCTCTACATGGGTGTGTGGTGGTTAACTGTGCCAGCAGGCTGTACAAGGGTAGGTGATTGGTATACCTTGGTATCAGGCCACATGACAATGGTCTGCATTGTGGCTCAGGCCTGTAGTTATTGCATTTGCCCACACAGGTGGGTATTGCATCCCCCATCCAGTGACCTGGGTGAGTATTGTGTGTGGCCAATGCTGTACACCTCATGCCATGTATGTGTTCCTTAGTCCATAACATGGATGGAGTCTGGGATGTGCACACCTCCCACATTCATGTACAGTGACATGTGGAACTGTATCTGGGGTGTCTAGCCCATGTTGTGAACACAGATTATCATTGGATGTGCCAGTCTTGCCTACCTGTGGCAGGAACTGGTACTGGGCAGCAGGTTTATCCTTCACCTACATTGATGGCATGCCAACAGTATTCCCTGATGTCAGTGTCATCTGTCAATATAGGACATATTGTCAGGCATGGTATGTCCATTGTGAGTCACATGTGAAGGCATCACAGGTGGTGCAGGTGTCCATTGGAGAACATGATAGAGGTTGACTGTCTGCATGTACATGCATATTGGACAGATGGGCAGGGTGACATGCCCTCTGTAGCCCACTGCTATCACTGCATAGCTACTATCAGTGGCCAATATGCAGTGTACTACCCACATATTGGCTGCTGCCTAGGCATGTGTGTTCATATGACACATGGGTTGAGTGTGTGCTCTGGGCAATAGTGGGGTTGCTTACTTGGATTGTCTGACCTTGATTTCACATGTATGGGTATGGCTTTGTACCCCAGCCTCCCAGCTAATTTACATCTGTTATCCCTGTATTGTTGACATTGTGATATATAGTAGGGCCACCATAAAATAAATTAGCAAAACCCCCTCCACAATGCCCACATTTAAAATGCACTCACCTCTACACAGGATACGGGTTACAAACACACACACACACACACACACACACACACACACACACACACACACACACACACACACACACACACACACACACCTGTCATGTCTGGGACTAAAACCCCTACCTAACTACTTTATTACACTACAGCACTATGCAGTTATAATACACGCCACGGACATTACCGGAGTACTATTTCCCTACAGGTGTATTTCAAAGTGAATAACATCAGCAGGATTACCAAAGTAGTGTATTCCAACTGTACTGCAAGTGACTAGCCTAAAATGCATTGTTCCCTACACAGACAGTGAGACACACACAAAACGTCCACAACTGACATGTGTGGGTATAGAACCTCTGATTGAAATTTGTATCACACTACAGCATGGAGCTGTTGGGGGACGCAGCACAGGGATTGTTAGAGACATCTTTCCCCAAAGGTGTATTACACATTGAATGACATCAGCAGGTTTACCAAAGTAGGGCATTTCAACTGTACTGCAAGTGACTAGCCTAAAATGCATTGTTCCCCACACATACAGTGAGACACACACAAAACGTCCACAACTGACATGTGTGGGTATAGAACCTCTGATTGAAATTTGTATCACACTACAGCATGGAGCTGTTGGGGGACGCAGCACAGGGATTGTTAGAGACATCTTTCCCCAAAGGTGTATTACACATTGAATGACATCAGCAAGTTTACCAAAGTAGGGCATTTCAACTGTACTGCAAGTGAATAGCCTAAAATGCATTGCTCCCTACACAGACAGTGAGACACACACAAAAACATCCACAACTGACATGTGTGGGTATAGAACCCCTGACCGAGGTATATATCATACTACAGCATGGAGCTGTTATAGGCCACACCACAGGGATTGCTAAAGAACTTTCACCCCAAAGTTTTGCTTCACAATGAATGCCATCCGCAGGATTGGCAATGTAGGGCATTTGAAATGTACTGCAAGTGAGTAGCCTATGATGCATTGCTCCATACACAGACATTGCAACACACACAAAACTTCCAGAACTGCCATGGGTGGAGATGGAACCCTACCACAGATTTACACCACATAACAGCAGTACACAGTTACAGGACGTCCTACAGAGATTACTGGGCTATGACTTTCCCACAGGTGTATTTCTAGGTGTGTGACTTCAGCAGCCTTGCCAAAGGTGAGCATGTGTATTGTACGGGATGTGAGTGGTCTAAAAAACATTGCTCTCTACTCAGTCAGACACACACACACACACACACAGATTCACACACCAACACAGTTGCCATGTCTGGGGTTGGAACACCTACCTCACTACTTTATCACACTAGAACAGTATGCAGTTACAAGACACTCTACGGAGATTACTGGGCTGTGATTTACCCAGAGGTGTATTTCTAGGTGAGTGACATCAGCAGCCTTGCCAAAATCAAGTATGTGTATTGTACAGGGTGTGAGTAGCCTAAAAAGCATTGCTTTCTACTCAGACACACACACTTGCCAAGTCTAGGGTTAGAACACCTACCTCACTACTTTATCGCACTAGAGCAGTAAGCAGTTACAAGATGCACTATGGAGATTACTGGGCGATTTCCCCAGAGGTGTATTTCTAGGTGAGTGACATCAGCAGCCTTGCCAAAATCAAGTATGTGTATTGTACTGGGTGTGAGTGGCCTAAAAAGCATTGCTCTCTATGCAGTCAGAGACACACACACACACACACACACACACACACACACACACACACACACACACACACACACACACACACACACACACACACACACACACACACACACACACACACACACACACACACACACACACACACACATATTCACACAGTTGCCAAGTCTGGGGTTAGGACTAATACCTAACTAGTTTATCAGTACAGCAGTATACAGTTATGGGACGTGCCATGGGGATTACTGAGCTACAGCTCCACCAAAGGTGTATTTCACATTGGATGACCTCAGCAGGCTTGTTATGATACTGCTATGGGGAGGACGGTGTGTGCATGGGCCATAACCAATTCATGTAGGGGTTGACATGCCACATACGGGCACACACAGGGTCATATGCCACAGTTATGTGCATACAGCTACTAGGTGACATCTTCCTTGTACAGTCATGTTGCACAGCTGGCACATGCAATATGCCGTCATGCTGACAGATACTGGTGGCTAGTATCTGCAGTGAGTGACACCTGCACCTCATGTGTTTGGGGCCCTTTCGCTGCATGCTAGGTGGGACAGACCCAGATGTCTTCTTGTCATGGTCACCCTCTTCAACACATCTATGTCCATCTATCTTTGGCTTATTATAGTGTGTTGTCCTTACATTTATGTCTGTATTCCTATCCACCGTGTGTGCAAGGCAGAAGTGGTGCATACTGACATGCCTGCACTGAGAACTGCAACTGCCAGATATGTCTGGTCCACTGTTGTTTGCTGACATGGCCTTCTTGTGTTTAAGTGTGTGATAATGTCCAGTATGGCCATCTATATTGCATGTGTGGATCAAGTCCAGGTGGTTTGTACTGTGGTGCTGACCTTTGTGCTGTAAACCAACAGGTAGCATGCTGTGTCTGCAGGGTATACATCAGTCAGTTGGTATTGACTGTTGCTGCATTTCTGCTTAGTGGGGGGGCACCAAACTGTTTCTACATTTCTACACAGGGGTGGGGGGCACACCTGCTGTTACTATAAGTGTACATAGGATGGTGGGGCATACCTTATACCTTTACACAGTTGCTAGGACTGTACTGGTATGTCAGGTACACCATTTCAGTCTGTAGTCTTACCTATTGTGCTGGCTAGAGGCATACCAGTGTACTACAGAGCATAGCTTTCACTACCTACATATCAGTTTCTGACCTCCTTCACAACTGACATCCAACTGGCTGGCCTGCTGTAGTCTCTCTGTGTAGGGCTGGGGTAGGGGTTACCCATGGGGTTCATTCAGAGGCCATAGTACAGCATTTGTTTGTGTTTGTCTACACCTATCCTACTGGCTGTGACTGTTGTTGGGTATGTGACCCCCCTGACTGGCATGTGTGAGTTACTTACCTTGTGGGTGTCCCAGTATTGAGGGTGGTGATGCAGGGCTGCCTATGTCGGATGCACATAGTGCACACCCTATACATGGTTAAGCACAGGTAGTGTCATGTTTGACATCCCTTTTACTGTATGTGTAAGTTGGAGAGAGGTGTCATTCCCTGGGTCCCTACTGTGTCAGTGTATGTGCTATGTGTTGCCTCTTTGCCAAGGCTAGGGCATACTGGGCACGCCTCCTTCTGCCTACTGGAGCAGGCTCAGATTGTTCCTTCTCCAAGTCACTCTGCACCTGTGCAGGCCTTGGCACTGGTGGGGGGTGCTGTGTGGCCCTGCTCCGTGCTGTTCCTGCTGCAGCTGTTTCCACAGAATCATATTGTGTAGCATGGCACATACAAGGACAATTTGGGTACATGTAGTTGGTGAGTACTGCAAGGCTCCACCGGATGTGTCCAGGCACAGGAACCGTGACTTGAGCATCCCAAACACATGCTCTATTATGATTCATGTTTGTGCGTGTGCATCATTATGGAGTTCTTGTTTGGGTGTCTGTGCATTTCTGATGGGTGTCATCAGCCTTGGCTCCAGTGCATATCCAGCATCCCCCACTAGGTGACCATGTGGGATGTCCCCATTGGCAAATGTCTAGTACAGCTGCATCAGATGCCAGATGTTGAAATCGTGGTAGCTTCCTGGGCAGCCAGCACACACACATTTATTATTATGCCCTGGGCATCTCACATGACCTGGCAGTTGATGGAGGGGAAGCCCTTGTGGTTGATGTAGACCCTACCCCACTCACCTGGTGGTGCTTTAATGCATATGTGCTTGCAGTCTTTTGCACCCACTACCTCAGGGTATTCTGCTACCTGGTGGAAGAGATGCATATTGCTGGCCAATGCCTCATGGGTGATGGGGAAATATACATGCTCACCAACATGTGCTGACATGGCATCCAGGAACTGGTGGAGTACCCTGGATGTTGATGCCTGTGAAATCCCCATCATATCCCCATTTGGCCTTTGGAAGGTACCTGTAGCTAGTATTCTTAGACCTAAACATACCTTGGTATCCACTGGGATGGGTTCCCCTCTGTTAGTTCTGTGTGTGAGGTGTGGCCGGCACAGCTCAAAAATTTGCTGTAGGAGGTCCCTGTCCACCCTACAGCGCTCCACTATCTCCAGCTCATGTAGCCCTTGGTAGGTTACCCTGGGTCTGTACACTCTTCTCCATCTCCTCACTGTGGTTTGCTCAGCAGCATTCACATCCTCACCACCCTCAGCCTCTTGCACATGTTGGTTTATGACAGCAAAAGCAGCCCCTAACACTTTTTCTCTTGCTTTCGTTTTGTAAAATTTCCCCATCTGTATACACCGGTGGTGCAGAGTTTTTGGGAAAAACAAGGGGGAAAGGTGTTTGCATAGTTTATAGTGGTGTGCTAAGCTGGGGTGGTCTGCTGCCTGTGTAATTGGCTGATTCTGATACATTTCACCTGTCAGCTAAGCTAGTTTTCCTTGATTACCTTCCTACTGCTGTTTTCCCTTCCCACTGCCTCCCTGTTTAAGCCCGTGTCCGCGCCACACAGAGTGCTCATGTGTGCACAGAGCTGCTTTTTCTGGTTTAACTTCCTTTTTCTTCCTGTAGAACCTTTGTAAAGTGTGCTAGGCAGGTTTAGACACACCCCTAGCTTAGCTGTGCTAACCTAAGGGCAATCTCATGCCACAGGTCTCCAATCTGCTTACAGTATGCCTGACACACACCCCTATGATGTCACCTATATCCTAGTCTTGCACCCAGTTATTTATACTCTTACACTCTTGGGACCTGCCTCATACCCTGGAAAAATCTGGGATTCACTACCCATTCCCTCATTTGCATAGGATTGCCTACTAATGCACAGTTACATGTCCCAGACTGAGCCTCCCCCCTTAGCAATCACTACTCACTGGCCAAGTTGTCTTTTGCCTGCCAATGATCGCATAGCAGAATACTGATTTTTGTTAGAATGCTCATTTTCAGTTTATTTTATTATTTTCCCCCAATCCCATTTGTGCGCCACTGCCCTATGCTTACACAGCCGAGATCGGCGAAAAAAAAAATAAAAGTTGTTTTATTTATTTTTTTTTTACTGTTTGCAATGCCAATGGCCTTCTACTTGGCCATTGGCATGCTTCCTCAATAATATGCAGCCTTTATTTGGAGCTGTTATAGCTCCGTTTTGGAATTTTGTAGAAATGTACTCGGTTAGTAACCGAGTACATTTCTGCAGATTGCACTTGTCCTGCACGGACTATTGCAAGCTTCCTGGATTGCAATATCACCTCATTTGCATGGATTTCTCCAGCAACTGAGGTGATTTGCATACCAGGGTTTAGTCTGTGTAAGATTAGTGCTGGAGCTCTCATGCATGCCCCTGCCGGCTGTTCCTGGATCGCACGGCAGACATATTGCCTGCGTGAGCTACTGCACTCATCTTGCACTCTGTGCAGGCTTTTGAGAATCTGGGGGAAAGACAATAACTTTATTATATAATTTTGGTAGGTTTAATCAGTCTAGTTTACAAGGACATGCACTTACTTTGTGCATTATTAGAGGTAGTGTTACAAACAATTAATTTGTATTTGACAACAGGTTTTATTAAACAAAAGAAAGACACAGCCATGGGGATGGCTATGGACCTATCATATGCTAATCTGATTCTGGCCAAATGGGAAAGATAGATTAGTTGTGTAAAATCTTACAATAACAATAGATGCCCTTCTCTTCTCTGTTACAGTATTCTTTACATGAGGGAGTTGCCTGTCACAACGACCCAACGTCGGCCAGTATACAAGAGACTTTTATTACTTAGAGGTGCATGATATGTTGCACATAGGTTGCTGTTGGAAGTATGCCATAAATGTAACATACACATGCACCATCCTCAGAACTTAGTGCCCCAGGAGGAACACCTGTCTAAGGGAAATGTGTAGGCTAAGTACATCCAAGAAAGAACAAATTCAGGGGGAAGGAGGGAGGGCTGGAATACTGTAACAGAGAAGACAAGGACATCTATTGTTACAGTAAGATTTCACACAAACTAATCTATGTCCTTCTATTCCTCTGTTGCAGTATTCTTTACATGAGGGAGAAAACCAAAACTGATGAGGAAAAAGAGGAGGTAAGGGCAGTGGAACTCTCCATAAACCATGGAAAATAGCCCTGGCAAACCCTGCCTTAGATATGGAAATGTTGTCCAGTTTGTAATGTTTGGTGAAGGCATGGACTGAAGACTACATAGCTCTCTCCAGAATGGAGTTAGTGTCCATTCCTTTAAAGAAAGCACCAGAGAAAGCAAAAGCCTGACAGAGTGTGCCTTAACAGGAGAAGGGAGGCTCTTTCCATGGTGCTCATAACAGAAGGAAATGGCTTTAGAGATCCAGCTGGAAATAGTGTGTTTAAAGACAGGAAGTCCTAAAGCTCTTGGGTGAAATGAGATGGACAACTGGTCAGATTTCTTTTGTTTTATCAAGATAGAACCTAAGCTGTCTGTGCACATCCAAAGTGTGTAGAATTCTCTCTGCAGAGTTTTATGGAGTAGACAAAAAAGTAGGTAAATGCATAGACTGGTTGAGAGATAACTCCTTTACCACTTTAGGCATAAAGGTAGGGTTGATGCAGAGAGACACTCTGTCTCTGTGGAACACCAAGAAAGGAGGAGAAGCCATAAGGACATGCAGTTCAGAAACCCTTCTGGCTGAGGTTATTGCAAGCAAGAAAGTAGTTTTCCAGAAGTAGTATTTCAAGGAAGCAGAAGCTGCCAGCTCAAAAGGGTCTGGAGTCAGTTTCTCCAATACAAAGTTAAGATCCCAGTGGGATGGAACAGGTTTCTTGGGGGTGGGTCTCATGTGAAGGATGCTTTTTAAGAATTGTGTAGCCTAAAACCTAGAGGCTAAAGGTGGAGAAAGAGGCAGACAAGCAGAAATGTTAGACAAGTGCACTTTTACTGAAAAGTGAGTTAAGCCAGCATCCAGTAATTCACACAGGTATGAGAGAACCGATGGGACTTCCACTGTACGTAGGTGCTGATTACAAGAAAGACACCAAATTGAAAATCTCTTCCATTTGGATAAGTGAGATTTTCTAGTGCTGGGTTTCCTGGCCTCCTGCAGAACCCTAAGCACATCCTCTGAAAAAAGGTGTCTGAAAGGAATTAACACCCCATCACCCACAACATCAGTTGAAGAATAGACAAGTGGGGATGGATTAAAGTTCCTTTGTAATGTATGAGAAGGCCCACTCTGTGGGGTAATGTGTGGTTATTGCCCTTGGCTAAATGAAGGAATGGGGGAACCAAAGCTGTGTTGACGAAAAGGGGGTCACCATCAATATTTTTGGTTTGTCCTGCTGAATCTTTAGCAGGACTTTTGGAATGAGAGGAAATGGTGGGAATGCATACAGAATCATCCTCTTCCATGTAAAGCTGAGGGTGTCCACCTTCCTGACCAGAGGATGTGGTTCTGTGGCACAAACTAATAGAAGCTGTCTGTTCATGGTGGAGGCAAAAAGGTCTATTTGTAGAATACCCCATCTGAGGACAATGTTTAGGAACACTTCCCTTTGAAGCATCCATTTGTGGGATTGTGTTTTATACCTGCCCACTGTGTCTGCCATTATATTCTGGCTGGACAAGATATACACAGACGGGAGGAGAGCCTGAAGTTTGACAGCCAGTCCCCACACCTGCAGGGCTAGAATGCAAAGGAGATAAGACTTTGTCCCTCCCTGTTTGTTCACATACCAGAGAACAATCATGTTTTCTGTAAATGAAGAGGGACAGAAAGGTCTGAAAAGACAGCAGCAGTGCTGTCATTTCTTTATACTGATGTGTTTCCTTCTTTGAGAGGGGGACCAGGTCGCTTGTGCTCTTATGGAGCTGAACGCTGCTCCCTATCCTGTGTCTGAGGTGTCTGTGAACATCTCCTGAACAGATGCTAGAGGATGAAGTGGGAGACCTGGGTTGGCAATCAACTGTTGACTCCACCAGGTTATCTCCCTCTTCAGGCAGGGGAGAAGGGGAACTGGGAACTCTAGTGGATGTGCATGTTGCATCCACACTGACTTCAGGAACCACTGTAGTTTTCTCATGTGCAGTTTTGCCAGCGGAAGCATTGGGATGGTGGATGCCATATCTAAGAAAGGTCCTGGCAGTGAGGTGAGTCAGTGGGATGAGGCTTTGTAAAAAGAAATTAGCTCCTGAGCCTTCTGAGTGGGGATAGAGACCTTCATAAGGTCTGACTGCATCCTTTATCCCAGAAATATCTGGTTCTGAGATGGTAAAAAAGCAGATTTATGATAGTTTATCTGGAAACTCAGAGTTTGTAGGATGGAGGTGGCAGAGCTTAGACTGTGCTCTATGCTCCTGAACTGACTACTTGAAAGAGAGGGTTGTCCAGGTATGAAAAGACCTGAATCCCTTGAAGTTTGCAATAAGCGATTACTGGGGTGGGCATTTTGTGAATATCCTTGGGGTGGTGGAGAAACCAAAAGGCAAGACAGATAATTGAAAGTGTCAGGAAGCCACACAGAAATCTCAAGAATTTCCTGTAATTGGGATGAATGGCGATATGTAAGTAAGCATACTTTATGTCTATGGAGGTCATATAGGCTTGTGGGATGATCACAGGGAAAAGGGTTTGCAAGATAAGCATTCTGAATGTAGGCACTTTCAGGAAGGTGTTGAGATAGGAGAGGTCCAGGATGGGTCTCCATGGGCCCTCTTTCCTTGGTACCAAAAACATCCTTGCATAGAACCCTTTTCCCCTTTGACTTGATGGTACAGGTTGAGTGGTGCCTTGATCGAACAGGTCTTGTAACACCTTTGAGAAATGTGGCAGTTGGTCTCTGAGAGGTTGTGGGATGCCCCTGAAGAGTGAGAGTGAATTCCATACCATGAAATAAAACGTTTTTAAGATAAAGAGCACCCAGGCATCTTGTGTTATGTTTTCTCAAGCTGGAGTTGAAAGGGATCGGGGGATGTTTGGGGTCCAAATAGTCAGATGTACCCTAGTCTGTCTGGAAAGGACTGTTTTTGAGTGGCTTGCTGGGAAGTCCTAAGTTGCTGAGGTCTTTCACCAGACTTTTTAGCCTTAGCTGGAGTGGGTCATGACTGCCTTCTAACAAACACTGCTTTAGAAGGATAATTCCTTTAAAATGCTGGTACAGGGGAGACAAAGGAAGAGTGTTTCAGTTCCTGCATCTCTTTACCTGTTAACCTTCTCCATTAAGGTTTTGAACAATTCTGCACTAGCAGGGCCAAACAGGACTGAATTGTCCAGGGGCATCCAAGAGTTTGGATTTAATGTCCTCTGGTAAAGGTTGCAGTCTCAACCAGGCAAATCTTCTCAGGACCGAACCTGTGGTAGCTACATTTTTTTGAATGGCGGGCCACTTGAGAAGATGTCCCAATCCTCAATGAGACCAAAGACTTATTCTCTGAGTCTGCCATATCTGAAATCATTTTAGAAAGTTGAGACAAGAGTTTCAAGTTGTATTTAGTCATATGTGTTTGATAATTGATAATCCTAAAGACAAGGGTGGCAGAAGTGCATACTTTTTTGCCTAACCACTTCATACGTCTGCTATCTTTGTCAGAAGAAAGAAAGTAGTGGAGGGAAGTAACCTAGAGGGGTTATCAGAAGCTGCAATGATGACAGACTGGTCAGCAGAAGGGGCTTTGAAAAGAAACTTACAGTCTTCAGGCACCTCATAGAATCTGTCTGGTTTCTTAGGTGCTGGAGGTTGGGAATCAAGAGTTTTACTGGAAGATGTAAATGCATCTAAGAAGGCAGCTAGGACAGGAGGTACAGCTGAGGGACTAGGAATATCTACCTGAAGTAGTTCGTAGTACCGTTTTTGAACTTCAGACATTTAACAGCTATCCCATTTGAAATGTTCTCTCATCTTACCCAAGGTCTCAATGAAGGTAATTTCCTCCACTGGGGAGTCAGTACCATTGAAGTCCTCCTCTGAGGAAGCATAATCCAGTGAGGAGGGGATCTGAGGTGAGTAAGCTAGGGGCTCATTCTCTGAGGGCTCTTCTTCTTTGGAAGAAAACTTCTGTAACCCTCTTCTGGGGGAAGGAAACCCAGGATGTGGCCAGTACTCAAACCCCAGGAGGAGGCCTGAGAGACATAAGGGCATTAAAAATATCCTGTGTAAAAATTTTCCAGTCCTGTAGTGGATCAGATGGAGGTGACAAATGCTTAGTTTTTTTGTTTCTTCTTAGCATGCAGATCAACTCTGTGTACGGTCGGAGGACCAGACTTAGGCCTCGTTTTGATGATGTTGTAATCAACTTCCTCCCTGTCTAATATTTGGGAGATTTCCCTAGGGCCCTCAGTAATCACAAGTCTAGGCTCCCCCTGAAATCTGCACTGGATGTCTGTGGTACCGCCAAGGACATGCTATCATCCTGTTCCAAGGCAGCCTCCATTACGGGCTCGGCCTGTGAATCGGACATAGAGGCTGAGCACTTCCCCTGGCTAGAAACTGCCTTGGGAGTGATGTCTGTCACAGAAAGTACATCTGGTGTTTCAGGCCTATGCTTCTTGGCCTTCTGCTTCAAACGTGACTTGGCCTCAAGACCTGAGGAATTCTCCATAGCACTTTTCACAAGGAGTTTCAAGTGCTGATTCTCTGAATAAATAGAAGGAGAAGCTAACCTACTTTTCAAAGTTTTAGACATAAAGCCCTGGCAGATAGAATAACATTTATGATTGTGGGTAGGCCCAAGACAAAAAGTCACTGCTGGTGATTGTCTTTATGGGAAATCTGATGTCTACATTGACATTTGCCTTTCTTGGATGACATTAAACCTAACCAGAATGGAAAAGTTAAAGAAAGGATTCTGCAAAAGGGCACTTATCTGAAATGTTGAGATGGTAACCACTTCAGTGAACAGACGATACGTACTGGTGAAACATCCAGACTGGCGGCAAAAAAGTTCTGAGGATGGTGTGCACGTATGTCACTTTTATGGCCAATGTCCGACAGCAGCCTATGTTCGAGGTACCACACACCTCTAAGTAGTAAAAGTCTTTTGTATACTGGCCAACGTCAGGTTGTTGTGGCAGGCAACTCTCTCATGTAAAGAATACTGCAACAGAGGGATAGAAGGACATCTTTATTTTTATAAGTTGGATCTTTTATGTAGGGTCAGATTTTGCAGAAGTTTTATTAATAATCTCTTCTTAATTTGGAGTGTTTGCATGCAATAATTTGATATTTTTATTTGTAGGCTCATCCAGAGGAAATCTTTCTTATCTTTTACAAATGTTTTGTATTGGATGTTGATAATACATTTGGCCTCAAACTGAACAGGTTTAGTTGTATGGTACATTGCAAAGACTAAATTTGTGAATTCATACTTTAATTTAAGCAGCTGTCTTCTATTTTATGTTAAATGTTTTAAAGGACATTGTGTGAAACGATCATATTTGAATTCAAACTGCAAAATTGTTCTTGAAGGATTAGAAATTCTTTACAAAAACTGTTTTCAGATCAAGGACAAATCAATGATTTAGTCAGTTCTGTGATAGACTGGTGATAATGTATAGATTTGACAAAGATCAGCTATTTTAAATAGTTGGTATGATGTAATGGCAGAAAGGTCTTTGAAATTGCTGTACAAAATCTCTCTAAGGCTTTTATATTAATATCTTCAGTTGATACATTTTGAGTTCGCAAAAATGTTACTAACAATCAGACCATCATGTTTTGTAATGAAGAATTGGTGAAGGTTATAAACAAACAGCCCAGGTCTGTGAACAAGAAATGTTGCAATATTGAGCTGGGACATAAAATCTGAATTGCTTTGATATAATAAGGACTTGTTAAGTTTAATTTTGTTGGTTAACAAAAAAGCAATTGCTAGAAAATGGAAGTCAAAGTCTAAACTAACTGTTTTTCAAGTACTGGATATTGTAAAATAGATAAAATAACTGTAAGAGAAAAATTAAAATCCAAACGGGTAACCAAAGAAAGATCTTTAGAAAAAGGCTGGAGCAAATTTCAGACAAATAAATTGAAATTGTGGGAACAATACATGGCAAATAATGTTAAGGAGAAAGTGTGAGGTTTAATGGAAGGTAGGAACTGAACAATTTGTGTAATGTTGGACTGATGATAGTTATAAACAAGAGAAAGAAAACATGATGCATTATGTATATAAATGGAAACAGTATGGTTTGTTTTCTTTTCTATTATTGTATGTTTGCCTATGTCTTGGACGATAATTCAATAAAAATGTTTTAAAAAAATGAAAAAAAGAAAGTTCACAGTAGTAAGCAACTTTCAGAGAGTTCATTTACTGGTAAGGTGGTCAGCACAGGACCACATGGTATATTTCCTTGAGGATTCCTTGCATACTGCTAGTTCATTGATGCTTCCCCGTTTTTAAACCTATAAATAACAAATAGAGTGCATAGATTTAATGGTAGGCTTCACTGAAATTTTGTAGGCATTGTTCATAAACATGTACCAGCTGCAACAGTTTCCATTTGGTAAAATAACTAGAAAACTGTTGCAGTGTATTTATAAACAGCTGTACACCATTCAGAACAGACATACCAACAGTGACTTATATATGCATTCTACCCCATACCAAGAATTTATAAAATTTGTTTTCAGTATCATTATCGAAGTCATTAACAATTATGTGGAGGACAGTAGGACTGAGGTATGAGACTTGCACTGGCAACTTTTACTGAATGTCAGTCACCCATCTGATCTTAATGATCATATGTGTATCAAAAACATCCAAAGAAAAGCATCCTTAAGCAGACACTTTTAAAGTAAACTCACCACTTTCAATTTTATGCAAGCTGTTCATTTTATATGTTGTATATATTAAAATATTTGTATACATGAAACTGTTATTTTTCCATTATTGCCTTGTGGGATCTTATTTTCATTCTAAGACAAAGTTTACTATAACCATCATGAAACACTAGGTTTCTCGATCCTTAAATTAGTATCACATATCCTGTAGTTGACAGTTATTTTAAATGATTAACATTTTCATAGGTTAAATGATGAAGCCATGAGTATTAGGCAGTTCAAGATGGCTATGTTATTTTCATTCTACGTCCCGAAGAAGCCTTCTTGCAGTTTGAGACAAAAGCACTAAACTTATTCAATGTGCTTTTGTTTTTTTTTTTTGTTGTTGTTTTTGTTTTTCATGTGTTTTTTGGAGAACCGTGTAATAGTCTATATTAAACTGTATGCCAATCTGAAAGAAGTTACTGAAAAACAAGTTACTGTGTTATGATGTTAGAAGCTGGCAATGGACCACATATGAGAGCATTACCAAACATTCTCCAAGATCACAAAGTCCAAAAACCTCTACTCCTGGGATTCATTAAACTCCATGCAGGAATAGTGCTATTCCTGCATGGAGCAGATCATGCCAGTGCAGCACAGCACCGTGTCTTGCATATTCATGAAGGCACACTACTGTATAACCTGCACAGGACACAATCCATGAACGAGTGCAGGGGGTGTGTCTGAGCATTGCTCGCAAAGTAAACATGCCCCCTGCACTCAAGAAGTGCCGTATGGCACCTTGAAAAGAAAAACAGTATCCATCAACACTGTCGGCATACCCCCAACTGAACAGATATTTGCAGAATGGCCAGATTTGTGTCCTGGCAAAGAGTTGAGGCTCAAAGTAATTCCTCCAAGTAAGTCATGCTAATGCAAAACCTATTAGTCATCAACTTCCCAAGTTTGTAAAAGCAATATTTAAAATCAGTCTTCTTTGCCCTCCTATCATGTTAGGCTTTGTCCACATTGTATGCTGTCAGAGGTGTAGAGATATGACTGTTAGCTATGTGTGCATCCCTAAACTAATAAAAATCAAGAAAATATTTTTTTTTCCATCCCCACTAAAGTTTAAGCATAGCTCAGCGGGTGTGCTTGTCGCACAGCTGTGTATAGCATAGCTTAAACATCCGAAGGAGCTAAATAGAAATATACAGCCAAACTTGTCACAGTGAAATAGTGTAGTGATTAGAACTTTCACTTAGCATGCAGTCATTTGTGGTTTGAGCCCCGATGCAGTCCATTCACTTTTATATGTGAAAATAGCACTAAAAGTATCTTTTCTCATAAACAGGTAGTGAATGATATATATTTGTTAACCACGGCAGTGTAGCAGGTCCAAATGTGAGGTGTCAGTGTAGTACAGATGTGAAACCCCCATATAAACACAAGTGTCCTATACAGTATAGACACAAAAAATATAATGTAATGAAAGCACATAGGGGGGTGTTATGGAAGGGAAACATACATATCAAAAGATGCCATTAAGAAGGAATCAACCTTACAATCCTGATAGCCCATAAAATTAAAGCTAGACAACACGAAATTGTGCTCAGCTATGCTTAGCCGGAGTAAGCATTGCTTAAATTTGTATGCTTAGCAATAATTAGCATAGCTAAGCAGATTTGCACACTGGTAAGCAGTACTCAGCATCTACTCCTTTAAGCAATGTTTATCTGTGCTAAGCGGGTTTGCCCATCACTTAACGTAGCTCAGCATATTCAAAATTGGCCAATCAGAGCAAAGGGTGGGAATCCAGCCCTATTTAAACACCACAGGCAGGAATACAACCATAACCAGTTGTTGCTGATCACTGCAGGCAATATGGTTGGTGTTGGTGAAGGTGTGTGCTTTCGAGCACAGCATTGGAGCATTCAGGAGTCCAGGGTCATGGTTGGACTCCTTGTAAAACACCATGAAGGGAGACTGCTGCAGAACCAGTACCAGGGCTCCCAATGCAAAGCGGAGGCCTGGGACCATCTCACACATGAACTCACCAGTGCTACTGGTATTCCTCGGACTGGTGAGCAGATCCGGCATCATTATGCTGACCTGAAGCATAGGAAGAGGGACCTCTTGGACCAGTGGATCCAAGGTGCTCAGGCACAGAATGTCTCAGCATTGTGCAAGTATCAGTATCAATTATTGTGTTACAAAGTCCAGCTGAAGTATGAGATGGATAGGTATGCATAAATGTTTCTCTATCTCCTGTATAGCTGCAGATGAGAGAGCTGCAAACATGGATGCCTAGACCAGCAGGCCACTAAGGCTGCATTGCGAGGCTGGTGAGTACAAATCTAGCTTGCAGTAGTTGGGGAAAATAAATAGAAAGTCTGCCATTAGTTAGAAATGTGTATTGTTTGTACTGAATAAATGAGACATTAGCAGAGTAATGCTGACATACATGATATATATAAATAAAAATAAAAACCCCAGGCTGTTGTGTTTACTTTGCTATGTGGTAGTATGAATCTGAATGTGTACCGGTTCTGCACAGAAACCATGGCTCTGACAGCATTAATTAATTGAGGCTCATCTGACAAAGACTGTGGAGTTGTAACACAGATTAACTATACGAAATGTTCCATGCACCAAGATCTGATCCCTGAATAGTAATGTTGTGTTAACCATTGTTTTCCATACTGTAATATGTGAAGGTACGAATACACAGTATAAGAACTATCTGCCATGCATAACGTCAGAATTACAAAGCAGATTGTCCAAACAAGAGAGTATTATGCAGAAAACAGTGAAAAAAGAAACAACAGTTCCTCAATAACTCATTGTGATGAAATACAACCTTGTTGTACCTTTTTGCACAAACAGGCACGGTTCAAAACCCGGGACTGGAATTAAGCTGTATGCATAATCTCACCCAAGAATATGTAAATATGTGTAGAAACACTCAGGTATTGTTAAGATAAATTTCTTCCACAGGTCCGCCAGGTAAGAAAAGGTATAAATGAGCTGTAAGAAGGCTGTTAATTATACACTGTGTACAACACCCACTGTCCAACCCCATGGCTGAAAATGTCAGCAAGATAAGTACATACACCAAGTAGTCTCCTCAAAGAAATGTCCCTCAAGTGTCACGCTGTCACAGCTGGTGGTCACTGCTGCCAACACCCAGGGTGACCGATAGAAATCAAGGTGGAGTATGGCAGTAACACACACGCACACAGTATGAGTGCACTTATGTAACCTTCACTATGTGAATATGGGTAGAAACAGTCATGTAGCATTAACAGTAATTTCCACCACAGGTCTGCAGGTAAGAAAGAATATAAATGAGCTGTAAGAAGGCTGTAATTATACACTGTGTACAAACATTCCACTGCCCAACCCAAGGCCATAGGTCGATGTAAAGTGAGGTAATACCTGAAGATTAATGATTAGAGCAATGATCATTAAAATTCTGAGCAATTGAAGCCTATACAGTTGTTAATTGACATCTCTCTCTCTCTCTCTCTCTCTCTCTCCCACCCTATCTGCACCAATATTCTAAACACATAAATCAATGGGTATGTTTTTTACCAAACCTACTGTTGGTATGTGTGTCCTATTGTTCTACAAATATTTAAGCATTTGATTATTAATGTTCCCTGTTCAAATACTATCATTGGTGGTCTGTTGCTATCAATGTAACCTGCATGCTGTTATAATGTTCACTGTGGTTCCATATATGCATGTGTTCTGTTTGCTATGCAACTGTTTCAAAGCTGTTGTTTTGGGTTAATGGGAACACCCATACATAATGTGTTCTTCATGACTAACCAACATATGTTGTAAAACCTCAACACCATAGCACTTCTGGGAAGGCCAATCCGAGCAGATCCACCTGTCCTGCCTCAACTGCCATGGCAACAGTCCCCAGAATGTCTGGGGACCCAACATGGGGGCCTTCACATCTGCTGGTCCTACACCACCTTTGGGTGGAAACGTCTCAGGGGATGGGGCCCGTCCCCCCCATGGGAGTGAGTGTGGACAGGACACCATCACCCATCATCAGGTTTGGGGATTGGTGCGTAGCGAGCTTTGAAAGGAGTTCAAAGATCAGCTATGCCAGCTTGAGGGCCACATGGTGCATCTTGAGGGTCAGCATGCCCCTCCTGCTCAGCCTCCAACACAGCCACCTTTGGGGCCATGAAGGTGCAGTGGTGACTGCCCATGGGTGGGGACCTCAGTCCCACTGTATCCATTTGGGGGCTCATGGACGTCCAATTCCCAACCACCCTCCCCATCTAAGGTGTTCACCCCACATGTGTCATATACTGCCCCTGTCTGCTGTCTTGTCTGTCTTCCTATCCAACCTACCTCCCCAAATATACCTACTATCCTTCCCCAATATTCCACTCTCACCTTATTAAAAAAAAGGGCAATCTGTTCCCACAAAAAAGTTGCCCATTACACAGCTGTCCATTTCGCACACATGTCCACTGGACACATGTAATCTGGTCTAATTGGCTTAACAACACATCACTGTTGTCCTCATCCCTCTCTCAGGGGTTTGAGTGCCCAAATTCACCTCAAAATTCTGTACAAATGCACAGCTGTTACTGTACCAGAAATGGACAGCTATGGACCTTCCATACACCCGTCCTGCACATCCCTTGCTATCTTTCATATTGTTTTTCCCTCAGTGTGTCCCCTTTTTCACCACTTCCCTATCACCCCTTTTTTCTTTTCTTTTAAAGAAACTAGAGTGGGGGTAAGCAGGAGTAAGCTGCAATAAGCAGCAGTAAGCGAGTTTTGGGATGCTAAGCGATGCCTACACAGATTAAGCAGTTTCCTATTTAACTATGTGTTGGTCTTACCATCATGCAAACCCACGCAAACCCATTTACAACTGCTTAAAACTGCCTTTATCACATGTCTCCATCAGCCACTGTTCTGCCCAGCAACAAAATAATCAGCCCTGCCAAGTCTTGAACCCAGGACACCCTAGTCAGAGCAATTTACTACTACAGTATCTGCACTGTAAGAGTAAATGCTGTTTTTTCAACTATATCATTCAGTACAGGTATAAGATAGTAGGGAACAAACACTGTGGAATCAGTCATGTTTAGTATATATATATATATATATATATATATATATATATATATATATATATATATATAAATATAGACATATACATGTGTATGGTGGCAGATAAATATTAAAAAGTATATACATCAGATATATGGAGCTATAGATATAAAACAAATATGTATAGCATATATACATAAATATTGTTATATAAACATATGTATAGATATCAAAAAGGAATATATATATATATATATATATATATATATATATATATATATGTGTGTGTGTGTGTGTGTGTGTGTGTGTCATTATAGACAGATCAAAAATAATAATATATATACATATATATATATATATATATATATATATATATATATATATATATATATATCTATGCCCATAACATGTAGTGGAGTCACCATACCTCTACACCTCTCAGTGCAATAAGTCTGGACAAAGGCTGTCAAAATGGGGGGACAATGGTCCAAGAATAGGGACATAATGTACGTACTGCAGTCATAAATGTAAAATGTTGCTACTGTTGCAGGGTTCGTGTTAGCATACATGCTCAGAAGGATGTGAGTTCTGAAACTGAAATATATGTCATCATTTACAGACAGAAATCCTTACATCATTACAGTGATTTACCAAAGAAATGAAAATAATGATTCTGTGGAACAGAACATACATATGAGCAATAATCCTGGACAGTCTGAAACAATCTAGCCAGTTGAGAGGTATGCTCAGAACTCCATAGTGCAACAAATCTGGACCAAACCTGACCAGGGGGGGGTGTAAAGCCATGAAACTGAGAACATATCCCAAATACTGGAGTAGACAAGGTGACATAGTTGATGCAGGAATGTGTGTCCTATTGTTCTACAAATATTTAAGCATTTGATTATTAATGTTCCCTGTTCAAATACTATCATTGGTAGTCTGTTGCTATCAATGTAACCTGCATGCTGTTATAATGTCCACTGTGGTTCCATATATGCATGTGTTCTGTTTGCTATGCAACTGTTTCAAATCTGTTGTTTTGGGTTAATGGGAACACTCATACATAATGTGTTCTTCATGACTAACCAACATATGTTGTAAAACCTCAACACCATAGCACTTCTGGGAAGGCCAATCCGAGCAGATCCACCTGTCCTGCCTCAACTGCCATGGCAACAGTCCCCAGCATGTCTGGGGACCCAACATTGGTGCCTTCTCATCCACTGGTCCTACACCACCTTTGGGTGGAAACATCTCAGGGGATGGGGCCCGTCCCCCCCATGGGAGTGAGTGTGGACAGGACACCATCACCCATCATCAGGTTTGGGGATTGATGCATAGCGAGCTTTGAAAGGAGTTCAAAGATCAGCTATGCCAGCTTGAGGGCCATGTGGTGCATCTTGAGGGTCAGCCTGCCCCTCCTGCTGAGCCTCCAACACAGCCACCTTTGGGGCCATGAAGGTGCAGTGGTGACTGCCCATGGGTGGGGACCTCAGTCCCACTGTATCCATTTGGGGGCTCATGGACGTCCGATTCCCAACCACCCTCCCCATCTAAGATGTTCACCCCACATGTGTCATATACTGCCCCTGTCTGATGTCTTGTCTGTCTTCCTATCCAACCTACCTCCCCAAATATACCTACTATCCTTCCCCAATATTCCAATCTCACCTTATAAAAAAAGGGCAATCTGTTCCCACAAAAAAAGTTGCCCATTACACAGCTGTCCATTTCGCACACATGTCCACTGGACACATGTAATCTGGTCTAATTGGCTTAACAACACATCACTGTTGTCCTCATCCCTCTCTCAGGGGTTTGAGTGCCCAAATTCATCTCTAAATTCTGTACAAATGCACAGCTGTTACTGTACCAGAAATGGACAGCTATGGGCCTTCCCTACACCCGTCTTGCACATCCCTTGCTATTTTTCATATTGTTTTTCCCTCAGTGTGTCCCCTTTTTCACCACTTCCCTATCACCCCTTTTTTCTTTTCTTTTAAAGAAACTAGAGTGGGGGTAAGCAGGAATAAGCTGCAATAAGCAGCAGTAAGCGAGTTTTGGGATGCTAAGCAATGCCTACATGGATTAAGCAGTTTCCTATTTAACTATGTGCTGGCACGTCTTACCATCATGCAAACCCATGTAAACCCATTTACAACTGTTTAAAACTGCCTTTATCACATGTCGCCATCAGCCACTGTTCTGCCCAGCAACAAAATAATCAGCCCTGCCAAGTCTTGAACCCAGGACACCCTAGTCAGAGCAATTTACTACTACAGTATCTGCACTGTAAGAGTAAATGCTGTTTTTTCAACTATATCATTCAGTACAGGTATAAGATAGTAGGGAATAAACACTGTGGAATCAGTCATGTTTAGTATATATATATATATATATATATATATATATATATATATATATATATATATATATATATATATATGTATATATATATATATATATATATATATATATATATATATATATATATATATAAATATAGACATAAACATGTGTATGGTGGCAGATAAATATTAAAAAGTATATACATCAGATATATGGAGCTGTAGATATTAAACAAATATGTATAGCATATATACATAAATATTGTTATATAAACATATGTATAGATATCAAAAAGGAATATATATATATATATATATATATATATATATATATATATATATATATGTGTGTGTGTGTGTGTGTGTGTGTATGTGTGCGTGTGTGTGTGTGTGTGTGTGCGTGTGTGTGTGTGTGTGTGTGTATCATTATTGACATATCTAAAATAATATATATACATACATATATATATATATATATATATATATATATATATATATATATATATATATATATATATATATGCCCATAACATGTAGTGGAGTCACCATACCTCTACACCTCTCAGTGCAATAAGTCTGGACAAAGGCTGTCAAAATGGGGGGACAATGGTCCAAGAATAGGGACATAATGTACGTACTGCAGTTATAAATGTAAAATGTTGCTACTGTTGCAGGGTTCGTGTCAGCATACATGCTCAGAAGGATGTGAGTTCTGAAACTGAAATATATGTCATCATTTACAGACAGAAATCCTTACATCATTACAGTGATTTACCAAAGAAATGAAAATAATGATTCTGTGGAACAGAACATACATATGAGCAATAATCCTGGACAGTCTGAAACAATCTAGCCAGTTGAGAGGTATGCTCAGAACTCCTTAGTGCAACAAATCTGGACCAAACATGACCAAGGGTGGTGGGGGGGTGTGTAAAGCCATGAAACTTGGAACATATCACAAATACTGGAGTAGACAAGGTGACATAGTTGATGTAGGAATGTGTGTCCTATTATTCTACAAATATTTAAGCATTTGATTATTAATGTTCCCTGTTCAAATACTATCATTGGTGGTCTGTTGCTATCAATGTAACCTGCATGCTGTTATAATGTCCACTGTGGTTCCATATATGCATGTGTTCTGTTTGCTATGCAACTGTTTCAAATCTTTTGTTTTGGGTTAAAGGGAACACCCATACATAATGTGTTCTTCATGACTAACCAACATATTTTGTAAAACCTCAACACCATAGCACTTCTGGGAAGGCCAATCCGAGCAGATCCACCTGTCCTGCCTCAACTGCCATGGCAACAGTCCCCAGCATGTCTGGGGACCCAACATGGGGGCCTTCTCATCCGCTGGTCCTACACCACCTTTGGGTGGAAACATCTCAGGGGATGGGGCCCGTCCCCCCCATGGGAGTGAGTGTGGACAGGACACCATCATCCATCATCAGGTTTGGGGATTGGTGCATAGCAAGCTTTGAAAGGAGTTCGAAGATCAGCTATGCCAGCTTGAGGGCCACGTGGTGCATCTTGAGGGTCAGCCTGCCCCTCCTGCTCAGCCTCCAACACAGCCACCTTTGGGGCCATGAAGGTGCAGTGGTGACTGCCCATGGGTGGGGACCTCAGTCCCACTGTATCCATTTGGGGGCTCATGGACGTCCGATTCCCAACCACCCTCCCCATCTCAGGTGTTCACCCCCACATGTGTCATATACTGCCCCTGTCTGCTGTCTTGTCTGTCTTCCTATCCAACCTACCTCCCCAAATATACCTACTATCCTTCCCCAATATTCCACTCTCACCTTATAAACAAAGGGCAATCTGTTCCCACAAAAAAAGTTGCCCATTACACAGCTGTCCATTTCGCACACATGTCCACTGGACACATGTAATCTGGTCTAATTGGCTTAACAACATATCACTGTTGTCCTCATCCCTCTCTCAGGGGTTTGAGTGCCCAAATTCACCTCTAAATTCTGTACAAATGCACAGCTGTTACTGTACCAGAAATGGACAGCTATGGACCTTACCTACACCCGTCCTGCACATCCCTTGCTATCTTTCATATTGTTTTTCCCTCAGTGTGTCCCCTTTTTCACCACTTCCCTATCACCCCTTTTTTTCTTTTCTTTTAAAGAAACTAGAGTGGGGGTAAGCAGGAGTAAGCTGCAATAAGCAGCAGTAAGCGAGTTTTGGGATGCTAAGCGATGCCTACACAGATTAAGCAGTTTCCTATTTAACTATGTGTTGGCACGTCTTACCATCATGCAAACCCATGAAAACCCATTTACAACTGCTTAAAACTGCCTTTATCACATGTCTCCATCAGCCACTGTTCTGCCCAGCAACAAAATAATCAGCCCTGCCAAGTCTTGAACCCAGGACACCCTAGTCAGAGCAATTTACTACTACAGTATCTGCACTGTAAGAGTAAATGCTGTTTTTTCAACTATATCATTCAGTACAGGTATAAGATAGTAGGGAACAAACACTGTGGAATCAGTCATGTTTAGTATATATATATATATATATATATATATATATATATATATATATATATATATATATATATATATATATATAGACATATATAAATGAGTATGGTGGCAGATAAATATTAAAAAGTATATACATCAGATATATGGAGCTGTAGATATAAAACAAATATGTATAGCATATATACATAAATGTTATATAAACATATGTATAGATATCAAAAAGGAATATATATATATATATATATATATATATATATATATATATATATATATATATATATATGTGTGTGTGTGTGTGTGTGTGTGTGTGTGTGTGTGTGTATCATTATAGACAGATCTAAAAGAATATATATATATATATATATATGCCCATAACATGTAGTGGAGTCACCATACCTCTACACCTCTCAGTGCAATAAGTCTGGACAAAGGCTGTCAAAATGGGGGGACAATGGTCCAAGAATAGGGACATAATGTACGTACTGCAGTTATAAATGTAAAATGTTGCTACTGTTGCAGGGTTCATGTCAGCATACATGCTCAGAAGGATGTGAGTTCTGAAACTGAAATATATGTCATCATTTACATACAGAAACCCTTACATCATTACAGTGATTTACCAAAGAAATGAAAATAATGATTCTGTGGAACAGAACATACATATGAGCAATAATCCTGGACAGTCTGAAACAATCTAGCCAGTTGAGATGTATGCTCAGAACTCCTTAGTGCAACAAATCTGGACCAAACCTGATCAAGGGGGGGTGTAAAGCCATGAAACTGGGAACATATCCCAAATACTGGAGTAGACAAGGTTACATAGTTGATGCAGTAACACCCTCCTGTCTGTTGTACCATCTATTGACTGGAATACCCCAAGTCCAAAACCAAATTACTACCCATTACTCACTGACATAAATCTTCACATCATCCCACTGATGTGTCAGGCATACACAACATGTATGGGGGCCAAGCAACAGTACATCTGATAAATATCAGGACATAACATCACAGTAGGGAAACTACACTGAGCTGCTGGGCATGCCACCAAGTACTATCTAAACTACAGGCAGACTGACACAACACAAACCCAATTTTGCTATGGGGGAATGCACAAGTAATTGCAAATATATCAGGCACTACAGGGACGTAACGGCACTGACCAAAAGACACCAGCGTGAAAGTGCATACCCAGGACCAATCTCACCGCATTCAAAGTGACATACTGGTAAGCCACGTGTATGGACTGTGTGAACAAAATCATCAGCATGTTTGCCACTCACACACTACCCCTACATATACTGCCCCAATTTACAGTGTAGTCTGATGCCCAACTGTGGTATGGGACATGTGTCAGTCTGCCCCTACAAACATATACAGCTGATAGACCACCAGAAAGTGGAGCAGCATGCAATGTCAGATAGAAAAGGACCCTTAACACTTACATCTACCCACCTCCCTACACAGGCCACTTACATCTACCCCCCTCCCTGCACAGACCAGGCAGCACATTCACAATACACTGCTACACAATCCTGGCAGTCTGTCAACAATTGACAGAAATACATAGTCCTCTCAACTGTATATAGTCCCACATAATGTCCAGGCTTCGTCCTATAAGGCCTTCTACAAGTAACATGTCTGTCAGTCTGATATATCACTGGGATGATATCTGGAAGGAAGTCACTATATAATGATATACTATACCTATAAACCTCTTACAGCATGACCTTTGAAAAAAGCCTGACATATATGGGGGCAGAGGCCCAAACACAGGGGCATTATTGACATATTGCTGTTATAAACTGAGAAAGTTGCTGGTGTAACAGGGTTGTTGTAACATATCTGTTCTGAGGGATATGAATTCAGAAACACACATGGATGTTACCATTTACTGACTGCCATCCTCAGAGTATGCTACTGAATTTCCAAGGCCAAAAAATTTGTGAGTAACACACCAAATAAGAGTCCAAACTCTGGCCAGTCTGCAGATAGCCCTACAGTTGAGACTTATGTCAACCACATAATGCTATCAGACTTAAATTCATGCAGAACAGCCATATCCACACAAACCCTGCCAAACTAGCATTACTTCAAGTGTGTAACAGCAATACTTACATTCTGTCCCTATGTCTGGAACAATCTCCCCCAGTTTGTTGGGCTATTTCCACAGTGTTTGTCTTAAGAGGTATTCCCAGCTACACTCTGTGATGTTGTTTGTCACACACACCTCCATGAAGTACTCCTCCCAGACAAGGAAAAGGGGCAACGCCCACATGAAGTACTCAGTTATAGGAGTGTGTTTCCACGCTATTGAGCATGGGAATGATACCACAGCTGTTCCATATGCAATTAGCAAGTGGGGAACTCCAATTGGTGCACAGGCCATCAGCTGCTCATGAGCATTACCTACTAAAGGCAAGTTGCTGCCTATACAAAACAGATATATGTCCTACATCTGTCTCAGAGACACACGCACACACACACACACACACACACACACACACACACACACACACACACACACACACACACACACACACACACACACACACATACTGAGACTGATGAATTATATCAACTGAACTGAAAACAAATTAACACAGATATGTCAAACAATTAAGCCTGTAATGGAATGTAGTAGAGGGCATGTAAGCATGGAAAATAGGATATTCAAACAATATTTTGTCTCAACAACACATGCTGCACTGATATATTGCTGAGCAGAACCCATGGTCATAGAAACTGTGTCTGTCTGCAGTGACATCAAACATAGCTCAGGGCCATGAGTCACCCCAGGAAAGTATGGCTCACATATGACCACTACTGGAGTGTGTGTTGCACAATACTGACTATGACACTGCTAGGCTACACCCAGTGCAAATCATGCCATCAGTAACTCTGCTACGTCCAGCTCTGAAATGTGCCTCATTTTTTTCAATGTCAATGTCTCCAACCCATATAACATAGCTGGTCTCGCTACCATCTTGTAGACCTTCCCTATCACTCTTAATGGTATTTGTCTGTCACAGATCACACATGACACTCTTCCACACCACCCACATCCTGCCTGTACTCACGTCTTCACCTCTCCCCACACTCGCCATTACTCTGAACTGTTGTTCTCATGTATTTACACCTATCCACCTTTGAAAACTGCATCCTCACCATTCCTCCATCCTCCCTCCCATTCACACACATATATTCCATCTTAGTCCTGCTGACTATCATTCCTCCCCTCACTAGACCATACCACCACCTCTCCAGGGTCTCCTCAACCTGTTCCCTACTCGCACTACAGACCACAATGTCATCTGCAAACAGCACAGTCTAAGGGAACTCCTGTCTGATCATATCTGTCAACCTGTCCATCGCCACTGCAAATAAGAAAGGGCTCATTCTTACACATTCCTCCACCACTCCTGACTACCTCATACAATACCACAACTCCTGTCTAGGCATCCTGTCATATGGTGTATCTAAGTCCACAAAGACACAATGCAGCTATGTCCAACCATCTCTGTATGTCTCCATCAACACTCTCAGAGTAAAAATCACATCTTTACTGCTCTTTCCTAGCATGAAACCATGCTGCTGATCAGTAATCCTCACCTCCCTCCTTAGCCTAGCTTCCACCACCCTTTACCATTACCCCATGCTGTCACTGATCAGTGTTATCCCTCTGTAGGTACTACAGCTCTGCACATCACTTTTATTCTCATAATCAGTACCCAAACACATTTTATCCACTCCTCACACATCCTTTCACTTTCCTAGATTACAGTAAACAATCCTGTTAAAAAGACCACTGTCATTTGTCCTAAACACATCCATGCTGTGACAGGTATGTCATCTGGACCAATAACCTTTCCATTCTTAAACTTCTTCATAGCTATCCTTACTTACCCCTTGATAAGCTGTTGCATATCCTGATTCACCATACCCACAACATCCAACCTTCGCACTCTCTCATTGTCTTCATTCAACAGCCCATCAAAGTACTGTTTCCACCTGCTTGACACATTCTCCTCGCTAGTGAGTGCAGTTCCACCATTATCCTTTCTCAAAATTATCTGCTGCACATTCTTCCTAGCTACATCCCTCTGTCAAGCCAATTGGTACAGGTCTTATACAACCCTTCAGATGCCACATCCTCAGCCTTTGCCACCACTCTCTTTGCCATGCACCCCATCTCCCTATATACCTCTCTATTTTTTTCATCTGTCTGACAATCCCACTTCTCCTTGACCAACCTCTATCTCTGTATACTCCCCCATACTTCCTCATGCCACCACCAGATCTCCTTGTCCTCCTTCCTCTCTGCAGAAGTCACACAAAGCCCCGTTCTACTCATCTCCCTAACTAGCTTGGATGTAGTTACCCAGATATTTGCTAACTTCACTGCCACCCACTGCCTGTCTTAACTCTTCCCTGAACTCAACCTCACAATCACCCTTTCTCAGTAGCCACCGTTTGATCAGTGGTGCTGCCTTCACACTCGTCTCCCTCTTCTTGATCACTATTGTCATCCCACAGACCAACCTTCCATGCTGCCTAACTACACTTTCCCCTGTCACCACTTTATAGTTGCCAAGCCCCTTCAAACAGGCCCACCTGCATAGGAGATAATTCACCTATGTGCATCTTCCTCCACTCTTGTATGTCACTCTATGCCCATCGGTCTTGTAAAAATATATAATCACCACACCCATGCCAACCTCTGTTGCAAACCCCACCACCAACTCACCTTCTGCATTCCTTTGCTTAAAACCATACCTATACATCACGTCTGCATCCCCTCTGTCCCCTTCACCGACATGCCCATTAAAATCTGCTCCAGTCACCACTCACTTACCCTTGGGTACATGCATCACCACTTCATCCAAACACACCAAAGTAGTACATCTGTCTCATCCATCACACATGCAATTAGTGGAGCATATGCACTAACAACTGTCAACATCACACCATTAATTCCCAGCCTCCTGAACATCACTCTATTCAACACTCTTATCAGCTTCACAAACTCTCTTGGCATAATGTTCCTTCAGGTTAACCCCTACACCATTTCCCCTCCCACACACACTATGATAAAACAATTTGTACCCAACTCTGATACACACAGCTGTACACCCCTTTCATCTGGTCTCTGGCACACATAATATATCCACCTTTCCTCTGTCCAGCATATCAGCTAGCTCTGCCCCATACCAGTCATACTCATAACATTAACAGTTCCTACCCTCACTACCACACACCTAGCCTTTCAGCTCTCTGCCTGCCATATGAGCATCAGACATCCTCCAGGGTATGTCTGTGAAGGCAAAGGCTACTGCACTACCAAATGACATATGTGCGTTACAGCAATATGAAGAATGTGTCACTAATTGTGGCCCATAGCCTACAATGTATGTGCATTGTCCTACAGATGTCCTGCCCTAACAGGTTGACATGACTGACTGAGCAGCAAGACTGTCATTACAGTGTGTCATACTGACATAGAGCAGAAATGTATAGCAGGTATTACTTGTGCATATGTATGTATGGGTAGGTGTACTTGGCTGCCTCATAACAACTGACATGGGATGCTAAATGTCAGGTGAATAAGCTGTACATGTTCTACACGTGTAACCTTTGTTTCTGTGCATCCAACAGAGTTACTCCTCTACAGCTACTGGTGGTGTCATTGCCCTGACACAGGCATGGGTAGTAGAATAAGCATGAGTTTGTGTCTTTCGGCTTTTCCTGGTTAGGAGTCGCCACAGCGGAACTCCAGTCTGCTAATGATTGGCAGTTGATTTTTACGTACTGGCTTGCCAGGCCTGATGCACAACCTTCAACGAAAGTACGCCCATTCACGCATGTCTCCACGCAGAAGATGCTCTAGCTGAGAATTGAACCGGACAGCGTCTTACTGTGAGGCAACAAAGCTACCGCAGCACCACAAGCATGAGTATCATATTGAAATTGTAGTGGTGGCCAGCTGTGTTCTAACCCTGTGTCCATGCCTACTACAAACAGATATATGACCACCCACATAGCTGTATGGCCTCAGCAATACCTCACTTGTAAAACCTGTCTCCACCAAGGTAGAGCAAACCCCTTTGCTGGACGGCAGCAATGCACAAAGTACATAATGTGATGCTATATTGGTTGTATAGGGCAAAGTAGGAGCAGGCACCAACTGGGCAGCATGTCAGCCTTTGTCTGAATGATCATACTAGGTCACAGGTGGATTACTGTAAGGCTAACTATGAGTACAAATTGGACACATCCACTAAGGGCAATCACAGGGCCATCTTCACATATGTCTGCAGTCTCAGAGGCACCAGCCCAACCCACCCTGTAATGGTGGTCAATCACAGCACATACACAAACACCATAGCTGCAGCCAACCTGCTGCAGAAAGGCTTAGGGCAAACATCACCAGCCTGGATCACCATCAGTATAGGTGGATATGCACAGCACACACACCCCTCTCCTTATCATCATGGATCAGGTGCAAACTGCCTAATCAAAGTTAACAAAACAAGTCCCGTTGAGGCCTGATAACATTCCTGTCTGCATCCTACATGAACCCAGGCAGATGCTTCCAGCTCCATTACACACTGTATGCAAGCAAAGCCTGAGCACCATTGACATCTCATCTGCAAGGAGCACAGCCATTGTCATCCCTCTACACAAACATGAATGATGAATGGTGGTTTATGCAATGTACTGGCCCTCACTGTGGGGAATATGACACAGCAGGATCAGGAGTACAATGCATGTTCATACAGTGCTACCAGGTACTGGGGTATGATGTGTTTGTAAGCGGTGGCTAATGATAGTCCATATGCATGTGTTGGCTCTGTAAAGAACTCTGGGCAATGTCTGAGGTCCTTTGATGTGTTTCCCTGTGTATGTCTTCCAGGTGCCATGCAGCAGCAACCACCTTACACCAATGTGGAGACAGCAGCCATCACAAAAGCTGTAATCTTAAACTATGCCATACTTTCTGGCCATAGTCGGAAAAATCTGCAGGACTGGACTGCCTGTTGGATGAGATCATCCACAGAGTGAACGTGTTGGGCCACCATGGACACACATACGATCAGGTCAGGTATACAGCAACTGACCTGATATATCATGTTGGGCAAGGGGCTGCTGCTGTAACAAGGGATTGTACTGCTACTGGTGGGGGACAGTCACACAGGCCCCACTTACGGTGACAGAGGAGCTCCTTGTCAACTTTGGGGTTGACCCACACAAACTCAAACATGGGAAACAGCAGTTGTGTAGGTGGGTGGCACTCAGGAAACAGAAGAGGAGCATCCAGGTAAGGCCAAAGTGCACAGCAATGTAATGAGGTGGCATTTAAACTGTCTTCTACAGTGTCTTTATATGCATATGTCAGTGCAAAATGGATTAGTGGGTGGGGTATAGTAATGCACACAAGTGCACATCTATGGTGAAGGACATCAAATTGTGTAATATCATAGTGTGTACTGTACCTGTGCAGAAACGTACCATTCATCTTGTAGCAATGCCTAATGTGAATCAGTTGAGAATACCGCTCCCTCACAACTACATAGGTCCCTCTGGTCTGCACATGGGACAGCAGCCTGAACCCAGTAAGTATGGGATTTCCCTGTTATGGTTCACCAGTACCTCAGGAATGGTAAAGTTAATGCATGTGACCATGCACACAACTGTACACTCAGCCATTTGGCAATATCTGCATGTTCACCTGTGGTGGGGTTTACTGCATTGCATCGTGGTGGTCATGACAGGGGTCTATTTGCAGGAGATGTCACATATCTGTAGCATACCTCACAACCTGTCATTGCAGGACACCTGGACAAAACTCTACAAAATAGGGGGACAAAGGCCCAAAACTGGGATCATATTGTAGAAATTAGCAGTATACAGTGCATATAAATGGTGCACACACCTGTTAGAATGCCAGGTATGTGTGATATATAAAAATGAGAGCACAATAGACAAGTTCAAAATACTTTCAACCTTTCATGTGGCTTATAATCTGTACAATTCAATTGTAAAGCAAACAAATCTGTTAGAGGAACAATAATGACACATAACAATAGTACAACAACCTACATGCATATATGTGCACAGGCTGAAGCTAGTACTGTGTTGAGGCAGCTTTCAAGATAACTACAGCAGTACATCTTATTGGGTACTCAACAGCCATCAATTACAGAGACTCTTTGAGTAACAGCAACTAATGGTCAGCTGTCCTACCAGGATGATCCTAAAATATACCTAGCTGCCTGCTACAGCAACAGCCATGGTTCACATAGAGATAATGAAGCTGCTAAGGGACCACATGTTTGAGATGGATCAGCCTGGAGAAGGGTACCAAAACATTTCCACAGCATCATACATACCATGAAACACAGCGAAGACAATCATCAAAGGGTGGTGAAAATATGGGGCTACAGTGACATTGCGATGGAGTGGACATCACACCAAAGTCTATGGGAATACAAGACCAAAACTGGCCGGAGAGGCTGCCAGGAGCCATACAGCAACAGTGAAGGAGTAGTAGGGATCTCCAGCAAGTACTCGGTGTGTACTACATGTCACAACAACCTTCCATGGTCTTCGTAAGTCCTGTCTAGAGGGTAGGGTTGGAAGATGGCAGAGGTTCCTCACACCAAACAATATCCAGGACTGGTGAAAGTCTGAAAACAATACATCAGTTCTCCAAAAAGCAAGTGGGAAAATGTGTCCTGGTAATATGGGACCTTGCTTGTACTCTTTGGCCACAATTCTGACAGGTGTGTTTGGCGCAATATCACCACTGCACATCACCACAACAACAACACCCCCCCACAGTAAAGAATGGTGATGGCAATGTCCTGCTTTGGGGTTGCTGTCCACAAGCTGGTACTGGTGCTGTAGCCACATTAGAGGGGATTATGAACAGTTCCAAACACTTGCCCCTTGTGGCTCCAAACTGTTCTGGTGTCTACAACATAGCTGTGGATGGTGAGGAATTCCACCTTTCCACACATCAATGGCCCAAACCATACATCCATATCGACAAAAGGATGGCTTCACCAGAACGCATGCAACATTCTGCACTGGCCGAGTCAGAGCCAACACTACGTCCAGTAGGATATATGCAGGGTGATGTGAAGAGAGCAGTGCACAGGGGATGCCCTTGCAGTCTGACATAATTGGAGGTGTTTTGCATGAGAAAGTGTGCAAACATTGGCAAATCAAGATGTGCCATGCTGATAGACACCTTCCCAAGAGGACTGCATGCTGTGATCAAATCAAAAGTAGCTTTAACAGAGTATTACTTTAAGGGTGTGCACATTCATGCAACCAGCCTATTGTACCTATTTCAGTTACCAGATGTTACCTATAACTGATGTGTATGGTCTTCATTTGGATTGCACAGGTTATATGTCATATGAAATGATGGCAATATTATGACCTTATTTATGAGGTCTCATGTGATATATCACGAAAACCTGGCATGTTAACAGGTGTGTATACACTTACTATATCCACTGTGAGCTTGGGAAGTTGTTTGAGTAACCAACTTTGTTTTAAAATACATGTACTGCATGTTATGCAATCTGCACCTCCAATTAGGACATTAGTTAGTGGCACCAATCCACAGGCCAACCAAGTAATGTATCAGACAAACACAGGTACTATGTGGAACAGACCAAACATATCAGCCACACATGTAGACATTCAGCAAAACCCTGTACAGTTGGGGGTATGTTCTGTAGGAGTTGCCACAGTGCGATACAGGTGAACAGCAATAATTTACATGGGTGCAGTGTGTGCTAGGTGAAGAGCCATCACCTACTAACACCACTTACATATCTCAGAGGTGTATATTAGTAGTAAAAGTAATCGGAAAGGGCTGCACTGCATGATGCTGAGGGTCCGTCCAGAGTATGTATGTTATTGTCTGATTGTGTGTTGTGAATGCCCCCAGTTGTCTAATGTGAGGTCTGTGTAATGTCTTTGAGGCACCTCATGTGTGTGTGTGTGTGTGTGTGTGTGTGTGTGTGTGTGTGTGTGTGTGTGTGTGTGTGTGTGTGTGTGTGTGTGTATCTATACAAGCAAACCTTATAGTGCCAGTAGTAATTTACATATGTTGTTTTCCCCTCAGAGTTGGACATGGTGTCTGTGGTCCCTCCTGCTCTGATACTGATGTAAGTATCTCTGCAGAATCTGACCATGATGATACTCATATTGAGACATAGGTGGGTTGGCAGGGGCTGATAATGTGCCATTGTTTGGTATCCCACTATTGTCAACCCCATCGTCGCACACAGTCACAAAGCCCACACATACACTGTCACCAGTGGCCACAGATAATTGACAGTAGGCGGGTGGTGCCATGGAATAGGCTACTGTGGTGACTATGGCAAGTGAGGGTGCAGGTACTAGCCATAGCCAGAGTGCTGGCAAGGCCCCACACAGACAGATGAGTAGGGGTGCTCGGAGGATTGCAGCCCGTCATGCCCCTGTTGCAAGTGCTATGGCAGTAGTCACCAGATGCATGTTTCAGGCTGTCATGGGGGTACAGGCACATAATGAACATAATACCAGACATATACACAGGGTCATGGATGATCACATCCCTGGTGTCCATGGCAATATAACTCACTGCAGCCATCTGTGAGTGTACTGGGGTCATGGATAGATGGGGGAGATCTTGGCACTCCTCAACTGTGGAAAATCTGCACTTGAGCATTTGGCAGATGCTGGCCAGCAGCCATGTGGCTGTAAGGCAGCACCATGATCAGCTGAGGGTCTACATGGCCTTGCATGGACCATCACATTCCCATGCTGGCAGTGCCACTAGCACTAATGAAGGGGGTGTGCCGCCCATGCCACAATGCAGCAGGCCAACAGGGATGCGGATCCAGCAGGCAGCAGTCACCAGCGGGGAGTAGTACTGCATCTCGCTTCAGTCCTGGTGGTGCTGGTGATACCCTTGGCAGGCCCAGTTCCCATTTCAAAGGCCAACACCCTGCCATGTACAGCCCACAGCTGTCCAAAATACCTCTGTTTAGGGTGCCCACATGGTGTGACTTTGTGCATACAAACACACACACATCACCATCAGAAAAGGCACACACACACACACACACACACACACACACACACACACACACACACCACCCCTGCACTGCCCATTTAATAAGCACCCCCAAACACACACATGATGTCAACTGTGTGGCCCAGCCTAGGCTTCTGGCAAACCCACACAACACCCTGTGCATATGATGATACCTGTGCCACATCCTTGCCATCCCTACCATCTATGCGAGTGACATTAGTAGAGTGTAGCTATTTAATTCTGTGTAAGCTGCTGTCATCTGGAATTTATAATAGGTACACATCAGTACACAGGTGAATAGCATTAGAGAGAGTGTGTGTGTGTGTGTGTGTGTGTGTGTGTGTGTGTGTGTGTGTGTGTGTGTGTGTGTGTGTGTGTGTGTGTCTTTTCAGCCATGATGCATTACTGCTGTTAGTAACAGTAAGCAAATGTGTTCTCACATGCTGTATTCTGTTTGTGTTACATGTGTTTGTGTGTAAGCAGGATGTGGCCCTGCAGACATCACCAACAAGGCATATGGCAGTGTAATAATATATCGACCACATCATTGTTGGGGTACAGCTGCATCTGCACACATATCCCAGGTCTTTGTAACAGTTCTTGCATGTGCCTCACAGCTTATAGGGCTGAGGGGCTGTTTCTCATACTATGGTGGTTGACATCAGCTCCAGTATAGTGGACAATGGTAAGTGTGGTGGGTGGAACACACCTCAGATTGCTAAAGCCCTTAACCCCAGAGGATATTATGTCATCCAAACACACAGAGAATACTGTTCACACAAACACACACACACACACTCATACAGATGCATGCATGCACAGGATCACAGTTGTCAGTGCTGTGTTTAGAACCCCTACCCATAAAGTTGTGGTACCGCACTATTATGTGGTTATTGCTGGTGGTACAGGACTACTAGTCTGATGAGTGTTACAAGGTAGCTGTAAGGTGAATAGCATCACTGACTTTGTGGGGAATGGCAATGGTGGCTGTACTGGGTGTGAGAGTACTCATAATAGTGTCACATACAAGTCTACACACTCACAACCACTGCTATACACAACAATGTGCACACACACACACACACACACACACACACACACACACACACACACACATACACTTGCCAGTACTGACATTAACAGACCAACCTATCTTGTTATTTGTACCATACTATTCCATACTGTTGCACAGGGCTTATAGGGCTGAAGAGTGTCTACAGATACCACTGCAGTTGATATGAGCAGTGGACCTCATACAGTAGACTTAGGAATATGTACCGTGTGTACCATGGCATAAGATATAAATCCATGCCCATCGTTCACACACAAACACACATACACAAGATACTCTTCTCTCATACAAATTTGCCAAAACTGAGATTAGAACCCATACCTATCTATTTATTGTTACTACATTGTTACGCATTTATGGCATGTGCCACAGAGATTATGGGGTGACACTTGTCCAAAGGTACTTCTAAGGTGAGGGACATCACCAGGCCTTGCAAATTATGACAATGAGTGATGTACTGGGTGAGAGAGACCACAAAATACTGTAACCTACACATATACACACTTACACACAATAATACACACACACACACACACACACACACACACACACACACACACACACACACACACACACACACACACACACACACACACACACACAGACACACACATACACAT